>NW_017731549.1:1280988-1367621 GCF_001890085.2 Hipposideros armiger
GCATTTGGGTTGAACAAAGCTCCAGAGAAAACCTCACAAAAATTTCCAATTAAAACATTATACATATACAATGCTTCTACAAAAATGATATAAGGAAGGTTAACAGGATTTAGATAACATAACATTAAATATACAATGTTATAATTGGTAGGCATTTCATTATTTATGGCATATGCCTGCCAGGATTTTGTGTAATCCTCAAATATGGGATTGAATTAATTTGTAAAGTGAAACTTTTCTTGTAAAAAAAATAATAAAAACTGTCATTTCCTGCAGCTCTCACCTCATAAGAAAAGTGTTGAGCTATAGAAAAAAGGTTAATACTTAAAAAAAAAAAGTAGCTCCTATAAATTCTATATTTATATATTTATAAAGACAGCTGACTTAGATTTTACATTAAACATTATTGACTTACACTGTTCCAAAAAGATTGTGGGAATACCTAACTCATATTCCTAGTTCTTAAATAATGTCATGTGTTAAAAGACTCAAGCCTTTGATTTATTTGTCCTTAGGTTCACTTCAATAGAAGACTTGAAGTGCTATAGCAGAGCCAAACTCTGCTGACCTGTTAATGGCTGGGTATGAGCTCAAATATATATGTTGACATGGGCTTGCAAAACCAGCTGAGTCCTCTGTGAAAGGGCATTGGGCTACTTGGAATGATCTTACTCTCCTGTCCAAATTCAGCTATAAAAGTATAAATGGGGAAGAGCCAAAGTACACACCATTGGCAATTCTTTAAGCCCACAGCACATATTGCAACCCAATAACAATAACTATTTACTGACTCTTCCTTGCATGTCAGACATGATAGGAATATTTCTTCTGGTCCAAACAACAGCCTTGTGAGGTCATTATCTCTTTTTCCATTTGACAGATGAGTCAAGTGAGACTCATGGAAATCGAGTCACTTGACCCACAGCCACATAGCTAGTAATTGGCAGAACTGGGGTTCAAATCCAGTCTGGATCCAAACCTCATAGTCATTTCATTACTGAATGGGGTCTTTCAACAGTGACTCTTTCCTGTCATGCTAGAAGATCAAAAAAAGTACCTTTGCTTCACAACACTAAAAGCTGCTGGCTCCTTGGGAGCAAGTCTTCAGTTAGGCAAACCAAACATAAACCTTTGCATAAAGCCACACCATACCTGACTGGAGTGAAGGCTATGACAGGAAGTGGTACCTCAAATAAGCCTAGCTGGTAGTCAACCAGGGGAGCAGGTCTGGGGGTGGGGCCTGTGCCGAGGGAGGTAGATATGAAGAGGAAGCAAACACATTAAAAAGCATCACACACAGACTATCCTGTTTGGGCTAAAGCCCTCCAGATGACAGATGAGCACATTATGCAACACAAAAAACACTAGATGTTTAAGCTGGGACAGCCATTTTTGTCCCATCTCCTCACTGGGACACAAGGATGGCATAAATTCCTTAAACAGAGTGAGAATGAGGAGACTTACATGTGTGTTCTTGTCCCCACCACTATCCATCTGAAGAAAGGGTTGAGCTATTTCACTTCTTTGAGCTTAATTTTCCTAAGTCCAGCTGATCGCCGAGGTCCCAGTTAGCTCTAAAATGATATGATATTATAGTCATGTATTTTTTGACATGGAAAGGTGTTCGCATGTATTCGTTAGGGTGTTTAGTTTCAGATAACAGAATTTCCGAGAGGAGCAGGGAAACAAGTAATGCTATAAAGCCAGGATTAATGCCTGACCTAAGTATGGCATAGTTTCGCAGGAGACCCCACTGCTGCCCAGGCCTGCCTCTCCATGTCTGTTATGCTAGACGTCAGCAGAGGACTTTCTACTTCAGCTACCAGAAGATCTGCTGTCTCTGATCGTGGCCATCAACTCATGTTACATGCCTCCCAAAACTGCCTCAGGGTATCTTCCATCAGGGCTTAGTGGAAACTCGGTAACATGTGGAACCCAAGCTGCAAGGGAGTCTTGGAAATGTTTAGCTTTCTTGCCTCTGGAGGACAGGAAGCTGTGTCAGAAGTGTGAGTGGGTGTTAAGTGAGCCGGTGTGTAGTGCATGCCACATTTTGTTACATTACTGAGTGCAAAAGAGGGGGGGAAATATATGTTCACCATGAGCCCTATTATATAGGTATATAAAATACTATATAAAAAGGTCTAAAAGGGTATACACTAAAATTTTAGTAGTGTTTTGCTTTGATCGGAGGTATAATTATATTCTTTTTGTTTCTCTGTATTGGCTGATACTCCTACCATAAATGAGTATGACTTGTATAATTTCTTAAAAGAATGATGCTTATTGTTAATGTCTGTGTGACATAGAGATAGTGTCTGCCATTTTGTGTCTTGTAGCTATCTGTCTTCAAGATACAGGCCACAGAATTGACCTTGGAAGTAACTTTGAAGGGCATATAAGTCATTTCAATTCAGATAGTGTTATCAGATTTCTAGATATTTGAATCAATTTCTTAATGGAGACTCATAGGCAATATAATAATGATAGGGAAGCACAAGTGGGGCCTGAAGAAGCATTGTCTAGAGGAGTTGTTTTTTTTTCCTCCTCATGTATCTCTCATTGCCCATTTTAAAACAATGAGAATTTTTCTTATGCAGTGAGATCTGTGGTATTATGTAGTTTTGTGAACAAGCAAAGGTAAATTTAAACCACACATCATCTACATGAAAATCACATGACTGTATACATAGCAGTGGTGAAACAGAAAGAAAGGTAAATCTGGAAAGGGAGGTAACGGCCAAACCATGTGGGGCTTTGAATGCTATGTAAAAAAATAGGGACTCAATTCACATCATGTCCCCTCTAATTCCCTAAATGGTGCTGACTTTTTTTAACCAGAATATATTAAAATGTATTCAATCTATTGCTTAAATTTGAAGCCTCATTTTGAACTTGGAACAGCTTATGAGGTTTCTAAATCAATAACTATGATTCATGAAAACATTGCTTAAATAATTTGATTTACTTAGTACCCCAGAGAATGCTGTGAATTGATTAGGTGTTAGATTTCTATAATGCCTTTCTTTTAAAAATCCTCAATTTAATTAATATAGTAAATTAATCTAGTTTTTTAAAGGCACCTGCTATATGCAATGTACTTCGTTAGGCTTTGGGGATTATAACATTTAAAGAGGTTTCTGTTCTCAAAGAGTTTATAGTTTAGTTACGAGAGCCAAGCCATTCACAAAGCCCTACAATAAAGAGCATAATGTGAGACACGTTACAATCCAGAAACACAGGAGCCCAGATGGGGAGCACACCCTGATACAAGGATGCAAGAACAGGGAGTTTTTCTTCAGAAGGGTTAGGAAGGAAGATGAGGGAAAAAGTGAAACATAAGAGAAGGTGGCTGACATAAGATGCGTTATCAAGCCAGTCACTGCTGTGGGCAATGCACGCTTAATTCCCTGGGGAAACGGAGAAATGCTATGGATACAACCTCAGAGTTACCCCACCCAAGGAGCAGAGGAGCTGATTATTCACCAATGGTATGCACCGAATGTTGTGTCCCTGCAAAATTCATATATTGAAGTCTTAACCACCAATGTGATGGTATTGGCAAATAGGCCCTTTGGAAGATAATTAGATTTAGATGAGGTCTGAGGATTAGAGTTAGTGCCCTTATAAGAAGAGACACCTGGGAGCTTGCTGTCTCTCTCCCGCATGTAAGGACACAGCAAGAAGACTACAGAACTGCCTGCAAGCCAGGAAGAGAGCCTCACCGGGAACCAGAGCAGCCAGCACCTTGATCTTGAACTTCCTCGTCTCTGGAACTATGAGAAATGAAATTCTGTGGTTTAAGCTACCCAGTCTATGATATTTTATTATGGCAGCCTGAGCAGACTAAAACAACCAACTTCCACCCATCTTGAAGCAGGGGCTTTTCTGGAGGGGGTTACTTCTCCAGCGCTCTGACCTGCCAAGCAAATGGGCAGAGCAGCCTTCTCTAGGTGGGAGGAGGTGCTCAACCAAAGACACGTCGCCCCTGGCAGTGGAAGTTCATCTGTGAACATGAAGATAAAGCTAAAGCCATGTGGGTGAGCATCTTGTAGGAGGTTATTTCTGAGGATGGAAGGATGTGGAAGTCTTGACACGTCATGGAGGATGTGGTGCTTCGACTGAGCCTTAAAGAGGTAAGACATCAATAGATACAGGCAGAGGAGAGCCCTTCAAACACAGGGAATAGTTGGAGCACAGACCTGCAGGAGTTAAAGTTCAGGATACTTTAGATAATTAATACATTTTGTATAATTCCATTTTATTTGTTTTTCCCTCTTGACATTATTTAATTCTTATGGGTTTTTTGGGGGGGTATGGGGGAGTGGGTACCAAAATACTTTATTTGAAAGAATGATGCTGTTAGGCATGGCCAGAGGAAAGTCGTGGGAGACCAAAATTGGTCTATTAGAATTTATTTGGCGTGTTTGAGCTGCAAGAGGTCAGGCTAGAAAAGACTATAACCTCTCAGAGCAAAAAGGGGTATGGAGTTTTATAGGAGGGGATAAACGAGGCTGTTCCTCCTTCAATGCTTCAGGGGCTTCTTTGTTGCATTGTCTCTCACAACATAGGGTTTTGGGGCATGACCAAGCACTCTGGTTTCACATCCTGGCCCCCAGGTCGCTGTCTGGACCACCCAGGTCCGCTGACCATAGCCCCTAGGAGACAAACACAAGCCAGCAGGTACAACGTACAAAGCAAGACAAGATGGCTTTTAGGATAAGATGGTTTCTACATTCCAGGTGGCTTCCCAGCTCTAAGGCAAATACAAGCCAGTAGGTACAAAGTACAAAGCAAGACAACATGGCTTTTAGGATAAGATGGTTTCTGCTCCTGGCCTAAATATGGCCTAACAGATACAAAAGAAAGCATTTAAGTAGATGTTTGGGTATAATTAATAGAAAAGGTAAAGGTAACCCCAGCATGCATGCACTGCCTTAAATAACCACGGAAGTCACCCCCATGGCTATGGAATGCCAGCCTAAGGATTAGCTTTCCTTATCACTGTCTCCTAGGGTGTGCTTGTCAAGGAGATGCTCTGCCAGATAACCATGCCAGATTCAGGGACCCCCATCTTGCTCAAGTTGGTTACATGGTCACCTAATTCTTTGGTGGGTATCACCGGCTCATTCAGGTAATGAGTCTCAGTAAAGTCATACAAACAGGGGACATTTTTGTCAGTGGTCAGTTAGTGCATGTAATAAGTTAATAATAAGCTTATTCTTATTTTTATTGCTACCTAATATTTCATTGTGTCAACTCGTTGCTTTTTAAATGTCTAGGTTGTTTGTTTTCAAACTTTATTATAAGTAATATTCATTGAATCAGTAAATATGTAGTCTACAATACAAAGATGAGCAAGACAGACCAAACACCTGCTCATCTGGAGTTGACATTTTGTTAGGGGACATTGAAACATGGCTACAGATCATCAGGCTGCCGTAGTTGATAAGACCTCCACCCTCAGGAGAATAGGAAGTGAATCACGTGACTGCCATGAGCTCCTTACAGGTAGGGAGGGCCCTGGTCTCCTTACATTTGAAACACCTGGAACTATCGTTACCACCTGGTACTTAGTAGATGATGGGTAACACTGGTTAAATTGTGGGAGAAAATCCCTAAGCAGAGTGTGAAAGGGGTAGTAGGAAAACTTGAGCTTAGGTTCTTATAAAAGAATCAGTGTGAGTAGCAGCACATTTTTTTACTGTACAACTTTCTGCACATCCTGAGACATGAAATTTATTTCTCAGATATTTTTTTCTGTGAGGTCTTTAGCTTAGGATGAAACATATTCCATTTCGTTGGAATATGGTCAGCTAAGGCCACACCTCCCTTGTTAACATCATAATATGTAAAGAAAACTTCCTCTTTAAATTCTAGAAGCAAGCTTTATTTACTGTATGAGTGTCACCTCCTGTGGCTTTACAGAAACACCTGCCCAGACTTCTGGCATTCCCCTGAATTACATTTCAGTCAGCAATTGCATGCGTAATGTTTTATCTTGCTAAATTTTGCCTCTCACTAAAACAGCTCATGAATCATTTTTATGCAGGTTACAGGATGAACTCATTTGCCTATAGATCCAAGTCCCCGCCAAAGGAGAGACCACCTTTAAAATATATCCCCAAACTTCTCTTTTCTTGATAAGAGCCTCCTTTTTTTTTTTTTTAAAGATTTTTTTTTATTGGGGAATTAGGGGAATGTGAACAGCGATGGGGAATTGGGGAAGGGGAACAGACAAGTTGCTGTTGTTTTGGTCTTCAGTCTAGTTGTGGAGGATGTTGCTTCACTGGCCCAAGTTGGCACCATCACTGCGCTCTTCCCGAGCGAGGCAGATCAGTTGCCGACCTCTGGACGGCCGCTCATAGCGGCTGCTGGCTACATACGGTAGCCCATGGCAACCCACTGCCACAGGGGCTGCAGCCTACCAGTCGCTAGCGACTCACGGCAGCCCAGCTCCAGGTTGAGCTGTTGTTCAGCATCTTAGCTGTAGAGGGCAGTGTCACTGGCCCTCATATGTGGGTTCCGAACTGGGGCCCTCTGGCATCCCAAGCCAGTTCTTAACCATTGCACCACTCGGCCGGCCCAGAGCCTCCTTTTTAATATCACCTCCACCTCCACCCCTAACTCCTTTTCCTTTTCATTTGTTTCACCACAGCCAATAGCTGACTTTTTTTTTTTCAGGGCCATTTGTACAAATCGAACAAATATTTATTACTACACAAGCTATTGCATTATATACAGCAAACTAGAAAACCACATTAGGGTATGTATTGTGGGCAGTGGGCTGGGCTCATTCATTAGCTGAGTGACTCACACTCCCCAAGCTCCATCTTGTTCTAGCAGAATCACAAATTACTACAGTAGTGGAGTTTCTTCTGACAAATAGCTAACATTGAAAACGGTTCACTTACAAATGCCAAGGGTCTACTACTCCAGCATTTTCCCAACTGGCTTCCAAGGAGTGTTAGAGTTCCTCAAGTTGCTAATAGATCTTTTGTAAAATAAAATGGTTCTGTGGTCAAATAACATTTGGGAAACACTTCATATTCTATTTTCCTTTTAGAAGATTCATAAAATAATTTAACACATTACGATTTCCTAACCCTATTTGACTATAGAAAGCTTTCACAACGCACCTATTAACAACTCACATTCTAAGGAATATCATTTAGGAGAGTTTTGTCAATATGATTTCTATGGAGTTTTATTTCCTGGATTTATCAGATAAAGGGCATGAACAGCTTTTTAGTTCTTGTTGTATGTGTCTCCCAATGGATTCAAACAATATGTAAGTGCTTACGATAGACAGGTTTTGTCTTGATTATCAGTGTGGTTCACACTGTATTGCTGATTTGCAGATGAACATCACCTGAGATATTCTTAATTGAATAGTTTAACACAGTGACTCTCAAGTGTGGTCCCTGGATCAGTGGCTTTAGCATCATCTGAGAACTTGTTAGAAATGCAAAATTTCAGGTCCCATACCTGTTTACTTAGAAATTCTGGGGGAGGCTCCAGCTATCTATATTTTAACAACAAGCCTGCCAGTTAATTCTGGTGCCCATTAAACCTCGAGAACCACCTGTTCAACACAGTTTAAGACATCTGCTTTCAGTTCAGAAGGGTTAACAAGGACCAGGTTTATCCTCCTACCTGAAACAACTGAAAAACTAGACAAAATCTATTAAACAATGGCTCTCAGACACTGGACATCAGGCAGCTCAGGACAGTCGTCCCTGAGAAATGGAAAACAAATGAAAGGACCCCTACAACTACTCCAGTTTACTGCCTAGAGATAGCTTCCAGGTTGAAGTCAGGGGGAGAGATCCCAGACAGGGCCTAGCTAGTTAAGAAGATGGAGTTGGGAGTTCAAAGAGACCAAGGTGGCAAGAATTTTCAGGGCAGAGTACCAGATACTAGAAAGCTACATAGAGAAAGGTGCAGAGAGCTACTGAAGGTCCCCCTCAAGTTTCAGTGGAGTACTGATCTGAGCATCAGTGTGAAGAAACTACCTGAGGCAATGGAAAGATCTGCCCGAATGCAGCAGAGAACACAATCCCTACAGCAAACACAGGGCCCACAGGGGATGGCTGTGTTCCCACCGGCCAGAGAGGAAGAACCTTCTAATTCACAGAGCATTGGTAAAATCTTCAGAGGGTATTGTCTTAGTAGTGGGGCAAAGTTATCCCTCAACTAAAGGCTCCTCTCATCCTGACTAATAAAGCTTAAAAGCAAGTCTTGAGAGGATCAAACTATTTCCAAATAATAAAACTGAATCCTAGAACAAAGCCTTAGAATATTGACAGGAAGATTCACAATGACTAGGTATGAAAAGAAGCAGGGAAATACTGTCCATAATGAGGAGGAAGAAAATCAATCAATAGAACAGATCCAGAAATGACACAGACAATAAAATTAGTACACAAGGACAGTAAACCAGTTATAACTATATTCCATAAGTTCATATGGTAAAGAAATGCTTGAGCATGTAAAGTAGAGACATGGAAACTATTTAAAAGACCCAAATTGAACTTCTAGAGATAAAAGATATAATGTCTAAGGTAAAAACTGCAATCTGTTAGACTCAACAGGACAAAAGATTAAGTAACCTAAAGACATAGCAACAGGAACTATCCAAAATGAAACTTAGAGAAAAATAATATGAAAAAAAAAAGCATTAGCAAGATGTGGGATAACTTCAAATGACCTAATATGTGTGTTTGCAGTCTCTAAAAAATGTAGAAAGAATATTTCAAGAAATAATGACTAGAAATTCTCCAAATTTCATGAAAACTATAATTACAAATCCAAGAAATTCAACAAGCTCTAAGAACAAGAAACATGAAAACTATACCAAGGCATATCATAATCAAATTGCTTTAAAACCAGTGATAAAGAAAAAATCTTAAAAGCAGTCAGGGAGAAAAATACCAAAGTAGGCAGAGGTGGGGGACCCACGAGGGAAGGTAAAAATGACAGCATATTTCTTGTGGGAAACAATGAAAGCTGCAAGACAGTGGCACAATATCTAAAGTACTGAAAAGTAAATCTGTCAACCTAGATTTCAAAAACAAGTGAAAATATCTTTCAAAAATGAAAATTAAATAGTTTCTATCAGCCATATAAAAGCTGAAAGAATTCTTCACAGCATACTTGAACCAAAAGAAATTTTAAAAAGACGTCTTTCAGGCAGATGTTAGAAAGAAATCTGGAGCTACTTAAAGGAATAAAGAGCGCTATAAATAGAGAGGTACATAGAGAAGTAAATACAAAAGTCTTTATTATTTTTAAAATCTGGTAAAATATAATTGTTTAATGAGAAAAAAATGCAACATATACTATGTATTGTAGGGTTTATAATGTATGGACAGGAGTCTTCTCATATCTGCAGTTTTGCCTTCCGTAGTTTCAGTAACCTGTGGTTGACTTTGATCCAAAAATATTAAATGGAAAATTCAAAAAATAAAAAATTCATAAGTTTTAAATTGCATGCCATTCTGATGAAACTTTATGCTTTCCTGCCTTATCCCACCCAGAATGTGAATCATCTCTTTGTCCAGCATATCCACGATGTAGACACTCCACCTGTTAGTTACTTAGTAGCCATCTATCTCAGTTATAAGATTGACTGTCATGGTATCACAGTGCTTGTGTTCAAGTAACTTATTTTACTTAACAATGCCACGTTCACATAACCTGTATTACAGTACATTGATATAATCTATTTTATTTTTAGTTATTGTTGTTAATCTCTTATTGTACCTAATTTATAAATTAAACTTTATCATTGGTATATGTGTAAAAGAAAAAATACATATAGGGTTCAGTACTACCTGTGGTTTTAGGCTTCCACTGGGGGCCTTGGAAGTATCCCTTATGGATAAAGGGGGGCTACTGCAGAAATAAAATATTTGACAATAATGGCATGAAGGCCTGGAGGAAGGAAGTGTCATATTGCAAGGTTTTTATACTATATGTAAAGTAGTGTATTATCACTTGAACATTGACTATGATAGATTAAGGATGTCTTTTACAGACCCTAAAGCAACCACTAACACAAAACAAAACAGTTATAGCTAACAAGCCATCAAAGGAAATACAATGGAATCATAAAAATACTCAACTCAAAAAAAAAAAGCAGAAAAATATCAAAAGGGAACAAAAAACAGATGGATGAAACAGAAAACAAATTGCAAGATGATGGATTTAAACCCAACCATATCAATAAACACTTGGACAAATAAACAAGGTCTTTTTTTGGCTCAGATTCTTAGGCAAATAAACAAGTCAACTTTGATCTCCTCTCAGCATTGAATTTCTCTCAAAAAGTTGTGCAGTGAAAGATTAGAAACTTGAACTAATCATGATTATAACAGCAAAATGATCTTGGCAGCGATTCCTTTTCTAACTTGAGCATATCACAGAAAGATGTCTAATAAGTTCAGCCAAGAGACAGTGCACTGAAGGCACTTTTCATTTCTTTCTTCACAGAGCACTTACATAACTCACATTGCTATAGTGGAACAGCCCAGGCATGGCATGTTCTAAAGGCATTCTTCTTTTACAAGGCAGAGGCCCAGGAACACTATGAAAATGACTTTCCTTTGTCCCCCTTAGACTCAAAGAGACTCTTCAAACGTTTTGGGCCAAACTTTCCTGTTTGGCCATTGGTGTCTGCGCTTTTGCAGTCCATTGCTTGAGGATTACCTGACATACCCCTCAGCCTCATCCTGTGTCATGTCCCCTCATTCTTTCCTGTTTCTACCTTCCTCATGGCTCAGAGTCTTGTCCAATGGTGTGTCTCCTTCCCCTAACATTTTCTCGCCTGCCAAACATACTCACTTAGTTCATTCTTCTTCATTCTTTTGATCTGAATTCAAAAGTCCACCACTGTTCTCCCTACCCCCACCCCAGATTCTTATTACATTTTTAAATGATATACTGTGGAGCATGATTATTTGGATAACAGAGATGGGAGAAAGATATTGTAAGCATTTGTACAGTATTTTTCACCTCTTCAGATGAAAATACTCCAATCTTTTGTAGCCATTTGGTCCCTCCCACCCCCACATTTTAAGGGAATTTCTGAACTTTATTATGCAGGTTGGGGTAATCGGTGGAGGGAAAATTTGAGAAACAGGTAAGCCTAGAAGTTCCATACTGGGGAAGAAAAGTACTAGAGGTAATGGAAAAGTGGACCCAGACAAAGGGACTTGATGTACAATAAATGAAGGACAGCAGGGATGTGAGGAAGAGTTGGAGGAATTTTGACAGGGGCTGGATAACAGGATGTGCAGGGAGGCACAGTACAGTATGGGACATGAGAAATGTTGAGAGTCAGAGAAAAGGGAAAAGAATAACAAGATGTGTGCCTGTGGACTATGAATTGGCTCCCCTTTGACAATTTTTGAGAGGCACCATTACAGATTTGCTTTTAGTGGAATTTTGGTTGGTATATTTATCTCCTGGTATAGGAGGGCAGAGAGATTGGACTACACAGAGCGCTACAGTGTGTGATGATCTAGAGTGTGTTGGCTGCTAACGTCTATTCCTGCTCCTTCCCAAAAGTCGAAACATCCCCAATTTCTTCTGGGGACCCTCTCTTTCCCAATCCCAATTCACAGTCTTCTCCTGGGATTGGCTCCACCCCCAACTCTAAGGATGAGCATGTGACTTGCTTGGCCAATCAGAGCACCACTTTCCCTCCCCCACAATTCGTTTAGGGAATGTTCAGGTGATCTCATTTGGACAAATCAGAGTCAGCCCAAGATATTTGCTGGGAGAAGAGAAACACTGTTCTTGTATCACTGGGTTTGAACATGGAAATAAAACCAAAGCATAGGTTAGCAGGGCTGAAGTTAGGGGGTGCACCAGGTCCTCAGGTGACATTGTTTGAGCCTCTACACCAACCCATGCCTCAGCAAGCCATCAGCTTTTTAACTATGTTAGCCAATCAATACCGTTTTTCTTTTTTTGCTTAGGCCAATTGGGTGGGTGGCCACTTGGAATTGAAAGAGTTCTAAATTATACAGCATTCAATTTATATCTATGTTACATTTGATTAAGGCCTAACTCTATGAGTAAACTTTGTAAGGACAGGTCTGTGTCTTTTTTGTGCTCTACTGTATCCCTACCACCTTGTGCAGTGTCTGAAATACTTTTTGGACAAATGATTAAATGCATCCTGTATAAACACATTGCTTTTTGACTGGTTATTGTTTTGTGACTGGTTTCTCCACTAGATTTTAAGCTCTCTGAGGGCCAGGGTTTTTTGGGGTTTTTTTGACTCATCTGTTTTTTGGTTTTTTTTTGAGTCATCTTGAGCTCCCAGCCTAATGCACAAGGCTTGAAAAATATTAGTAGCCTCATAAATGTTGGCACAATGAATGAACAAATAGAGAAAAATACATGAAATCCAACCAGATGAAAGGATTACAAAGCCCATCATGAAAAGGCCAATTAACTTGGTTTATGTAAATTGATTTCCCAGATATATATATTCAGTGCCTATGAAATAAAACCTCAGTTCTTATGACAGATTTGGAAAACTGGGAATGAATCAGACAATTGTAACTATTGGAATGTCAGAAAAGTCATGACGCATTTTTGCAACGAAAAACATAGAAAAAATATGTCATGACTTTTCCGACAACCCAATACTATTCTTTCTTCTCCATGATTTTATATCACCAAGAGGGGTGATAACCTTTTACTACTAGACTCTTATGCTTGTTTGACCTAAGAATGCCTAAAATCACATGTATTAAGACTTAAAAAAAGAGTAGTGTTTCACATATCATTATCATATAGTTTATATATTTGCAATATTTGGATAAAAACAGTTGAAACATCATGGTAGTTACCATGTCAAAAGTTAAGGCAAAAATCCAAGCTATATGAGCTATGTTTCTAGATTATTTAAAATTCTAAGTTATAAAACACAAAAGCAAATATATCTATAAAGACACTAAAAAGCCCACAAATGAGTCTAATCTCCATTCATGGGCCCACGGAAGCATTGAGTCTATTTTGAGAACAAGAAGAAAACTTTTTCATCATTTCCTCTCGCTGTTTATGTATTACATATGATACAACAAAGACAATTGAATTTTCTGGAAAAGACCTGGATGGTGTGAGTTCCCTAAACTGTCCCCAGTAGGGAGAAAAAGCTGTAATTTCAGGAAAATGGGGCTTTGCCAGAGCCGTCTTTTTTTTTATCAGCACAGTACTGGTGAGCAGGCTTCTGATAGGAGGGGAAACTTTCCTTTGCTCCAGCAAGAACAAACCAAAACCAAACCCAAACGTCAGAAACAACAAACAGAGAACCAACAGGACTTCTCTTTGCTAGTTTGTGACAGTCTTCTGTCTAAAAACATGTTCCACATTTTTTTACGTCTCCTAAGTGAAATGACCCATTAAGGTCACAAAGTTGAACACAGCATGCACAGGGATCTCAGATGCCTTAGATTGATTGTATCAATTAATTAATACACAGTGTTGTTGAAAATTGTGGTAGTCGACTTCCATTATAAGGAGCTTTAGAGGGTATACAAAATTTTAAAACAAGAACTTTAGTTGTAATGAACTCGTGATTAGAAAACAGGTCTGAAAGAAACCATTAACACATTCGCTTTGTTGTGAAGTTTACAAGGAGAAAGGATTGAACTCAGAAAGAGAGAAATGCTTCCTTCTTTACCTTAATGTCTAGAATGTGGATTGGAGAATTCGTACAACCAAGGAAGAAGTGACTGATTCTTTAATATCAGGACAAAAGAAATGTGTGGCTTTCAGCTACCACCCAGCTTGACTCTCTTCTACAGGAAATAATTATGAACCTGTAAAGAGATTTTTTTTTAAAGAGAGACATGAACAAGTATTTACTGCATAACAGTTAGAGTATATTGTGATCAGAGCAATAGCACTCTGATGTTGTGGGCATTCTGCTATGATATTTATATATCTGCTATATAGAATCCTTCTTCGTAATGGTGTTTATTATAATGCAATGTTATTTGTGCTATTAAAATGATATAGTACCAATCATTTTAATATTACTTTATATATAGCCTAAATAGTGAGTATACCTTGAGCACTTAGTATTTGTTTGTACCAGATATATCATACATGCTCATTAAGTATTAAAATAAAAGAATAAACTTGATTTGTTTTAGGGAGCATCTATTAAATAATTCCTCTAAATTATTATCTGGCTTTTTTGGTAAGAGTAACCTGATATGATTTAATGTGTTTACTTATTTACTTCTTCCCAATGATATATGTAGAGATCCCACAAATGTCTGGAACCCATTTAACAACCTTCTTAATATTACATTTAAACACTGATTAACTTACATTACAATGTTAATAGCCTTACAAGCCATAATTGCTCACAATGATTCTCCCCATGTCACTTTCTCAGAGAGAGTTTTGCAAATTAAAGAGAAAAAAAACTGATCAAGTAGTTTTATCATCAACTAATACTTTTAATGTAGTCCACAGAATAAACACAGGGGAAATTAGAACAGCTGGTTATTCAGTCATCAGTTCTTTTTTACTAAACTGCATCATTGAGGCATATTATTTTTAGAGAGGATTGATAGTAACAGAACTTTTCCCTTAAACCTACAGTGGCCCCGGAAGTTTGCTGTCCCTGATTTTAACCAAACAGATAAAAGGTTTAAGGGGGCTGAGCTACATGGCAGATTGCATTTTCCAAAGGTGGTCACTACAATATATCTCACCCTTACAACGTGATGTTGATAGTTGTCCTCTCAAGTGGTGTTTTTTCTGTTTTGTTTTGTTGGGTTTTTTTTTGTATGTAGCTAAGCTTTCTGAGAGCATAGATTTTGTCTGTTTTATTCATGCTGTACCTTCAAAGCCTAGAATAGTGGAACCTCCTGGCACAGAGGCTCAATAAAAATATGTTAAATGAATGAATGAATGAATGAATATAAATACATCTGGCAGAATAAGCACCAAAATGTATTTCTGGTGCATAGAATTATGTGTGGTTTATTTTGTTTCTTCTTTGCTTTCTCTAAATTCTTTACGGTGATCATAGATTAATTGTATACTGTATTTGTAAAAGATTATAGTGTTTTATTTTAAAACAATAAAAGCTTTTAAATACCAACATATAGACACATATTCAAATAGTTTCTTAAGTGAAATATCCTCATAGGAAAAAAAATGCATTATGCTAACTCTCAAGAAAAGCCTTCATGTTGTATGTTCAGGGCCAGTAATAGGTGCAGATTTTTTAAGTTACTGTATGGATTCCCTACAAGGTATCATAGAAACACAGATTTCTGTCAAGATTTAATTAATTATTTCACTTATTTTACTGTGTTATTATGATCTCTTTATTTAGCTCAGCTGGGTTCCTTTTGTCTGCCAATTTAAAAACACAAGATCATCACTTTATGCCAAAAAAGGCCCTGAGAGAAAGTCTCTTGCCATTACAATTGTTTGGGTTTAGGATGGAAAATAGATTTCCGTTTGTATGCCACATCTGATTGACAGTACTGGCGATCATCTAGGACAGGCGTTGGCAAACTTTTGAGATGGAAGAGCCAATCCTGTCCCTTACAACAATTTAAAAATTATTCGAGAGCCATAAAACAAATGAAATCCCCATTATGTGAATAATATCCTTTAAAAATCTTATAAATGAAACTATGATAGTTTTATTTTCATTTTCAATTTTATTTTAGAGCCACATATATGTACCCAAAAAGCTGCATGTGGCTTGTGAGCTGCAGTTTGCCAACCCCTGATCTAGCATGTTGTACAGAGCAGGATCCTAAGGTTACAATTATGCCTGGTTGATTAGCAATGTCTGCCATGGATCAGGCATAGAGGAAAGGAAGTATGATTGCCTTGTGCTTGCACGGTGTGGTTAGTTACTATTATCTTAGTCTGCCGTATCAGACCCTACTTCTTTACAAACTCGATCTGAATTAGTTTCTCAGGGTGAGTTCAAATGTGATAGGCAGAATAACTGCCCCCAAAGATGTCCACATTCTAATCCCTGGAATTGTGATAATAGTCAGTTTTAACTGTGAGCTAAGACACAAGACGGTCATTGATTGCAATCTAATTGGCCATGTAGTTTGACTTCTCTTTCCATAGTTTGCTGCCGTGTGAATATGTTATGCCACATGGCAAAGGGAAATTAGAGAGCAGATGGAATAAATTGCTACTTGACTAGCCATAAACTAGAGCGAGCACTCCGGATTATCCAGGTGGATGCATGTTAACTCAAGCATCCTTAAAAGAGGAAGAGAGAAGCAGGAGAGAGAGCCAGAGGAAATGTATGGAAAGGGGAACCAGGGAGTTGGAAGAATGAAGAAGGACTCTACTTCACCTTGCTGGCTTTGAACATGGAGGAGGCAGCCGAGAGTGAAGGAAAGGGGGCTCTAGAAGCTGGAAAGGGCAAGGTAAGGGACCCTCCCCTCAAGCCCCCAGAAAGTAATGTACCCTGCCAGCACCTTGCTCTTAGCCCAGTGAGATCGATGTCCTAGGTCTAACTGTAGGGGAGGAATAATTTTTTGGCTGAAATGCCCTGTAATGAAAGACAGATTAATAAGAGAAGAACGAAAGTTTATTAACACCTATGCCTCAAGTATTCATGGGAGATAGCCAGGAAAAATAAGTAACTCAAAGATGCAGCTTTAGAATTCAGAATTAAATACCATCTTAATAGGGAAAGGGGATAGGGGATATATACGTCTTAGGGGAGAGTAAATGATTTTTATAAATGATGAATGGGCCCTTAGAAGAATAGATGGGAGGTATGATAGCTTGTGACAAAGTTTATTGGGGTGTGATGTCGACTTCTAATTTCCTATCCAGCATTAACAATCTTTCCTGGTTAATGAAACTCCTGGGAGGGGATTTATGACAATTGAGTTCCTTTTGGAGGTTCTTTCTTTAGACAGATGAGGGGAGTTCAGAGAAAGTTTCTTGCTGCCTTTGCTGTTCTTCGAGTGTCTACAGCTCAAAATAACATACCGAAGTGGCATGTTTTTTTGGGGGGGGTGCATATTCTATTACCTTTCATAACATACAGAACTGTAAGGTCATAAGTTTGTGTTGTTTAAGCCACCAAGTTTGTGGTAATTTGTTACAGCTGCAATGGGAAAGTAATAGACAAAATATGTGTTATTTTAACCTTTAAAAATGAAAATGCTGTTCCACAACCCCTTCCCCCAACTGCTGACCCATTGATTTTCTGGATATCATTTTATAATTCATGGCCCATTTCTTCTGACAATTTTGGGGTCAAATCTCTCAACATACTGTATTAAATTGTGTGAGAAGCAAGCAGGTTTTATCATTGCTGATAAATGCTCTGTTTAATTTCCTTTTCCTTCCAATAATTCTTGTCTATCCAGTAAGACTGCATTCATTGAACAATTATAGAACAATACAAAATAAAGCACTTGAAACTGGAATGCTGTGTAATGTAAAAGAGGAGAGAGATTAATATTAAAAATTATTGGCTATGGCTTTGAGGAAAAGCTATAATCACTGAGTATTGAATTTATAAAAATTCATTTTTTAAGAACCATTTTATTTTAAGAACCATTTATTAAGAACCAACTATTGCTTTTATATACATTTTGTCATTTAACTTTCAGAACAACCTTCAGAGAGAAGACATATTGTCTCCATTTTACAAATGATATTATTTAGGCTTAGTTCAGGAATTAACTCGTCTGAGTTTAAGTAGAACTGTAGAAGTTCCCTTGATGGATCAGATAACATTTTCCTTTTGGGTAAAAAGATTTTCCTTCTGGCCTCCTATTTTCTCAAATCCTTAGTTTAATGACATGATGCACCTTTTTGGAGGAGATGTGTGCAGACCTTCTCCCTCTGGCTATGTGGATATATGGAGGATTTGCTTTACTCTCAAGAACTACCAATGGCTTTAAGTGGCAATAACCCTAATATTTATTATAGTCAAAGTGATATCTACAGCAGTGCTTCTAAAATTTTGTCACATTTTAGAAGCACCTGGGGGAACTTTTAAAATCCCAATGTCCAGGCCACACTGCACACCAATTAAATCCTAAACTCTTGGAATGGATCTAGACATAAGTATTTTTTTTAAGCTTCCAAGGTGATTCCAAGTTTAGGAATTCCTGATCTGAAACCAGGGACTTCATCGTAGTCATTATATCCCCAGCATTAAACTAGTTTGTAGTATGTAACATTCAGTTACATGAGCACACATTTAGTTTTAACTAGTTTATTTTGAGGGTTCATCATAAAATTAGTTCCTCAAGATTAGAAGCTTATTGAAATTCAAGTTCTGTTAAACTACAGATTCATTTTGATGAGTTTTGGATTTCTGAGTCTGTTGGCGAAATGTTCTTTTTTCTTAATTTGCATATTTTTCCCATTCAAAATTCTTTTAACGCCTTCACTCTCTGTACCTCCTCTATTTATATCACTGATATATGTTTAAAGAAAGTATCTTTCTGGTCTTTTACTATTAAGGTGTTTATATTATATTGACATTAAGACAAAAACTCTGAAGCAGGAAAGCCTTTAAAATGGACTGTAAATAAAGGCAACCCAAACAAAGACACTACCAGTCTTGTGATCTGGGATAGAAAACTCATGTCCCAGTGGGGCCAGGCAGGAAATACAAATAAATAAAATGGACTAGTGTTGTAAAAGAGAGCATGGGAGGGAGGGAGGAAGGAAGAGGGGTGGGGAGGAGAGGAAGAACAGAGAGAATCTAGGGTGTCCACTGTTGTCAGATCTCCCAAGTTTTAAAGAGAAGCCAGAAATCAGGCCTTTTCTTTTTCAGTGTCTATGTATTTTTTAATGTCTGCTCAAAACAATTTAAAACACTGTTATGCAAACAAAGCATACCTGTGCTTTGGACTCAGCCTATGGGCCTCCTATTTGCAAAGTTTTAAGCACAGGCAATGGTGGGTATATAGGGACAAGCACCCTCAAGTGAGTTTCCTTGGAATCCAGCCTTGGATCTATCGTTAGAATGGATCTTTGAATGATAGTAGATGGTGCAATCTTTTTTTTTTTTTTTTAACCTTTAGAGATAAGCATTGGCTCCCGGACATTAGTGCTAAAAGTAAAGATTACTTACGTGAACTACATTGGAGCATGACAGAACACACATTTTCTGAAACATTACTGTTTGGTGTTATGATCGGGAAGCTATTGGGTTATCGGAAAAGTCATTACGCATGTTTACGACAGAGATGGCACTAGTTCATTTTTGGAGTACTAGAGTCATTCGCATCTATGTTATTGCTGTGTCATTTGGCAGTTGAAAGTTCTAGCTTCATTCTAAAAAAAATTGAGCTATTTGGTTGAGTTTTGGAGATTTTACAACAAGTTGAAGATGGAAGACCAAACTGCCTTTTTGCCATATTTTACTGTTTTATTCCATAAAGGGAAGAACGCACATCAAGCTTGTGAAAAGTTGCATAGAGTTTACGGTGACAACGCTCTACAAGAACATCAGTGCCAACAATGGTTCACGAAACTCTGTGCTGGTGATTTTGATCTCAACGATGCTCCTTGGTCAGGGAGGCCCACCGAGGTTGATGACGACAAATAAAGGCACTGATCGAGTCAAACCCATGTTACATGACATGAGAGATTGCAGAAATATTGAACATCCATCATTCAAGCATTCATGACCACCTGAAGAAGCTGGAATATGTAAGCAAGCTTGATTTTTGGGTTCTGCATGAACTCAAAAAAGTTCATTTCATAGAGTGTATAAACATCTGCAATATGCTCATTAAATGTGAGGAAAACGATCCTTTTTTGAAGCGACTGATAACTGGTGATGAGAAGTGGATTGTTTACAACAATGTGCTGTACAAACCAAAGGTTTTGGTCCCAATGTGATGATTCGCCTCAAATGGCATTGAAAATAGACATTCATCAGAGGAAGGTTTATGCTCTCAGTGTGGTGGGATTTTAAAGGTGTGTTTTTCAAGCTCCTACCAAGGAACCAAACAATCAATTCAAATGTGCACTGTCAGCAATTGAACAGTTTGAACAAATCCATCATCCAGAAACATCCAGAGCTTGTTAATTGTAAAGGAGTTGTGTTCCATCACGACAACGTGAGACCATGCACAAGTTTGATCACCCGTCAAAAATTATTGGAGCTTGGATGGGATGTGTTGCCACACCCACCATACTCACCTAACCTTGCACGTCAGACTTCCACTTGTTTCGCTCTCCTCAAAACTCCTTGCATGGCATAACGTTCAATTCAGATGAGGCTGTAAATCAGCACCTTGTTCAGGTTTTGCAAATAAAGACAGGTCCCTCTATGAACGAGGAATTATGAAGCTGACTGAAAGATGGCAAAAGGTTGTCGAACAAAACGGGCAATATATCATTGATTGATCTTTTTTCTTTATATAAATAAATGACCTTTGAAAAACAGACAAAATACATCATGACTTTTCTGACAACCCAATATTATAAGACTGAATAATTCTGTATTAGTATAATTGACTGGAATACTGTTTTTGTATGTTCTGCATAGCTAATCTATATTATTTAATAACAATATTGATGAAGAAAGAATTAGTGAATTAAGACTAATCCGTGGCTATGGATGGTCTCATGAAATGGCAGTAACAGTGGCTTTGAGACGGAAAAAGTGTTGAGAGACAGGGTGTAAGAGTGAGCAAAGGGGTTGAGAAGACAGTCAAATTTTTATCAGCTCCTCCAAGGAAAGCAACAGCTCCCTAACAATACTAAAGAATGCATGTCATGATTGACAGGTGTATGCATGCAGGTATAGATACACACCTGAGCACACATATATAAATGCATGAAGTGTAACTATGATATAACAGGGATGATTAACAATATAACAAAACCAAAAAAATCTCTGCAAGGAAGTTACCTATACAGTTATAAGTAAAGCTATACAAGTATTACACTGAAGCTGCCATTGCTAAAGCAGCTTGAAAATTCTTTTTTGTGATTGCCTCTGATTGAAGACGTGTGGTACTTTCTTTTGAGTAATCCCCAATGATAGGAAAAAGTCAGTCTTTAAAGACAGATTTGATTTTGGACAGGAACCAGAAATAATTGTGGACCGATCCTGAATATCATTTTAGTTTACAAATTGTGAAGCAAATCTAAAAATGTTTCAAAATAGGGAGGAGGGTGGGAGAATACATTTTGTGTTTATTTTGAAAAAGACAGTAAGTGTGTTTGCTTTGAGGAGATATTTTATTTGAATAAATATCTTGGTATATTTTCTATAAGTCTGTTTCAAGTATGCAAAATAAACCTCTTAATTTCTGGCTAGACAGATATAGAATCCTGGAGATTAGGAGTTAGTTGCTTAGAGATTCATTAATTTTAGTTCCTTTTTACCTCATTTCTAACAAAGTCCATGATTGTTGCTGTATTGCTGTATTGTGCTTAATAATAAAAAAAGAAAGAATTTTTTAGATTCCCTCCTGCTTACCACCCTTAACACCTCCAGCTCTTTTCAGAATCTGGGACCATATTAAAAACTGGTAGAAATATGTCTCAATGTAAAGATCCTTATAGTTTAAGACATTTCCACATTTGGCCTTTTTTATTTTTATTTTTTAAAATTTTATTGGGGAACAGTGTGTTATTCCAGGACCCATCAGCTCCAAGTCAAGTAGTTGTTTCAATCTAATTGTGGAGGGTGCAGTTCCTGGGCCCATGTGGGGATTGAAAAGGCAACCTTGGTGTTATGAGCACTGTGTTCTAACCAACTGAATTAACCAGCCACCCCTCACATTTGGGCTTTTTAAAGCACCATGCAATAGTCAGCGTAGAAATTATTATCTTATTTTACAAATGATTAAACTGAATCTCTGAAGGTATAGAAGTATATACAGGGTTACATAACTGTGACCCAGAAACTGTTTCCATGGTTTCATTTACATTCTCTAGGTTCTCTAGAAGGGCACTTTGCAAAAACTTAGAGAGAACTTGGGGAAAGTGCATGTCTGATTTTAAGATTTGGGCTACTTTTGTCATGTTTATCATACTTTACTCAAAAAACTTCGAGTTTTGCATGTTTGTGTTTCACTGTTTACGAAATCATGTAGCTATTTTTAAACAATTTTGTATTTATTTTGGACTCGAATCCAGATTTTGTTCACTACTGCAGTTTTCCATTGGTCAGGTCCTTCTATGTTGTTAGCTGTTTATCATGGCGATGATCAATTTAGGAGAGATTTGAGGAGGACAACTCAGTAATGATTGGTGTTTTTGCTAGTCAGCATTTGATAGATTGGTTTTCAAGAATACTTAAGGAGATAATACTACTGATGAACATTCCACTGAAATTGCAGTCTTTCTTAAATCACAGGAAAACCATTTCTTTCTTTTATTTTTCTCTTCTCTTTTTTTTTTGAACAAAACAGCTTTTCTAGGGCTGGAAAGTATAATTATTTAAGGCTCTGACTACTACTTTTTATTTTCCCAAAGCACTTTCACATGTGTTATCTCTACAAAATCTGATGAGTGAGAAGATTAAGTACAATTTCTTCAGTTTTCAGATTAGGAACAGGAAAGGCTAAATTTGCCCAGTGTTGGGTAGATGATTAATGGCAGACCAAGAATGCTAACTCCCAGTTTGCCTTTTGACCATGCTTTCTGCATGTTAGCATAACAAGAGCAGTGATTGCAGCCAGTTAGCATTTTACTGTCTAAGAAAATAACAATTTGCATCCCTTCCTTCTGTGCCAGCTACCAGCTACTTTCTATCTTTGTCTAAAATAAATTAAAAAAAAATCCTTGAATCTTAAATCATAGGAGCTGCTTTAATTGAAAACATTGGCTACTCTCTTGTCAGAGTCCTCATTATCTGTAATATGTACTCTGCCACTTGGTTGATATTTAATTTAGCTTTCTAGTATGCCATTTCATGTGTTTTCTTTTTTTAAGATTTTTTTTAATTGGGGAATTGGGGGATGGGAACAGCATTGGGGAATTGGGGGAAGGGAAACAGACAAGTTGCTGTCCTTTGTTTGTTGTTGTTGTTCTTCAGTCTAGTCATGGAGGATGTTGCTTCACTGGCCCAAGTTGGCACCATCATTGTGCTCTACCCGGGAGAAGCAGATCAGTTGCCAGCTTCTGGATGGTCGCTCACGCTGGCTGCTGGCCGCTCACTCTGGCTGCTGGCTACACACGGTAGCCCATGGCAACCTGCTGCAGCAGGGGCTGCAGCCTACACCGACGCCGGCGACTCAGGGCAGCCCAGCTCCCGGTTGAGCTGTTGTTCAGCATCTTAGCTGTGGAGGGCAGTGTCACTGGCCCTCATATGTGGGATCCGAACCGGGCCCGCTGGCATCCCAAGCCAGCTCTTAACCAATGCACCAATTGGCCGGCCCAGCATGTGTTTTCTTTTTTAAATGTTTCATGTACTTAACCCTAGTCTTGCCAATATAACAAGGTTTTTATAGGCAGGGGCTGACACGTTTTTCCATGTGCATTCTTGAATTCAACTACTTGTTTTATTTTTTCTTCAAGTTGTCTTGAGTTTGGCTTTGTAAGATATGGATTAAAGGGGAAGATTTTCTTCCTGCCTCCTCTTTCTCATCAGTTAGTCATCTTTTTCTACAGGAAAGATAATCTGAAAGGACTGCTGCTAGGGTAGTGGCTTATTTTCATAGGTGACATTTAAAATTTTCTTCCAGTGAAAGGATTTCCTTTTGATTCAAATTAATATCCAGGTTCAAATGGTAAAGCTTCAAATGAGTATTATTAGGGCTAGCTGCATAATTCGTGGGGTCCAGTGCAATATGAAAATGTTCAAAAAGGAGGGAAAAGAGCCATTAAAGGCACTAAAATATAAAGTTCTCTACTTTAAAAATATTTTATTTATAAAACATAATAGGCATAAAAGTGATGCATGAGTAACAACATAAACTTATAAATTGCAAAAAAAATATGTTGGGTGTCATAATTTTATATATTAAAATAATACTATATTAATGTGACATCTTGATTGATCATACAAGTTTTTCTGCCTCAATTTTCTGCAAATTCATTTCTTAGAGCATTAAAATTTATACTTTTCCATCAATGTATTTAAAAGTGATGTCAGTAACTCTTGACAAATGCAAGATTGCAAATAATTTTTGATTATTTGTAATTTTGAGAAGGATATTTCTGCTAATGTAACTTTTACTGGAGCTGTTAAAAGTATTTTATAAAATGTGACAACAATGGGATAAATTTCTGATAAATTATTTTGATGTAAAAATACATCCAGAGGAGATGATTCTTGAAATGATTTTTCTAAAAATATGTTAACTTTACACAAATAAATTTTGTTTAAGACTGAATTTAATTTTAAATGTAAATTTATACAATGGCATTTTAACTTTTCCTTTGGGATTTCCTGTAACTTGTGGAGGTCGTACAAGGAACCAAAAAAGGCCTTGTGATATATATATTCTTGAAACCACTCATTTATTAATTCTATTGGATATCTTCAATTACGAGAACAAAAGTAATTTGTTTTCCTTGTTAATATTTGGTTTAGCCAAATCTGATAAGAAAATTGTGATCTTTCTCATTGAATGTGACAATTTTTAAATCGTATTTCCATGTCTAAGCCTGTAGATATTCGCTTTGCAGTATTGCAGCAGTTTTCAAAACCAGAGTTTCTAAACTTTTTGAAGAATTCTAATTCCCTGGTATGCTTTATTTCCATGTCCATGTGTATACTTTTATTTCGTAATAATTTACTGGCAAAGTTTATGGACTGAATGCTAGCAGTTATGACCCTGGCACTCCAGCCAGAGAGAGTGTTAATATTTGTCCAGATATGGCAAGGGCAGGCCCTGGGGACAGACAGACAGGCTCTGGGGACAGACAGACAGTCTCTGGGGACAGATGGGCATGCTGGCCTTTGCTGCCAGGCCCGGTGCTGCCTCCATCCAAAGCTCTCCCCTCTTCTGTGGCCGGTCCTACCGCTGCTGCCATTTCTGCTGCCATTGCCAGTCTAGGCCCAGATTTCAGCCCGGCCACCCCCTCAGCCCCTGTGGCACCCCAGGCTGCCCAGGACTATGCTGTCTGCCTGCTGCCAATAGTGCCCATGGACCTGAGCCTTTGTGTGCAGGAACCCACTGCTGGCACGCATGGCCACCCGGGTTTCTCATGTGTTCATGCCCATGCTTCATTGTTCCAAAACGCAAGTTCAAAAATAAAATGTTAGGAATTTTCAGGCAGCAGAACAGAGCGTTAAACCAAGGACAGCCCTGGGCAAATGCACAGATTACATGGCCAGGAAGCCAGCCCTGACTTTTAGGCTTTTCTGAGCAAGAGCTCCAGCCCTGAAATCAGATGACGTAACAGAGTGACAACTCATTAGCATCCATTATCCTGCCTAGCTTTGTGACAAGGTCCAACATCAACGCCACCTCCTCTCTTCTCCAGACCTGCCCCAACTAGGCTTATTCAGCTACCCTTGCTTACCTGCTAACACTTCTTGCTTTGAGGGTATTGCCCCTCCCCCACCACTTTATCAGTCCTGTGTATTGCCTTTCCTCCTTTCCTATTTCACTAATTCTTGTTTACTTCACTCCTCTTTCCCCTGGTTCCTGATGCCTGGCATGACTTTGCAAATAAACTACCTGAATGCATGCCTTTGTCTCAGGCTTGCTTTCAAGAGAGCCCAGATTCTGGCAGTTAGCTCAGTGATTGGAAATGTGATTTTTGATGGAGGCTAACTTTACTCACTTGATTAACTAGACCTCTAAACATGCTGGCAGCCCCATTTTCAGAGACCAGCATTCATTCATTCATTCATTCATTCAACAGATATTGATGGAGCACTTTCTTTGTACCAGTAACAAAATAGTAAGAAACAAAACACAAGAATTCCTGCCTTTATGGTGTTCTGTGAAAATTATTATAAAAAGAAATAAAGCAGGAGAGGAGGCTGTGAATGTGGAAGGGGGTTTGTGATTTTAAATAGGGTGTCAGGAATGGTCTTGCTTGAGGAGATGCAAAGGATGGGTAGAGCCTTGTAAAGCCTGTGAAAAGAGGGTTCAGGATTTGAATCAAAGACAGAGATAACTGCAAAAGCCCTGAGGTGATAAGATGCCTGACAATGGTCTGGAAGCAACCTGGAACCTTCATGACTGGAGGGCAGAGGTCAAGAGCAGAATGGTAGGAGAAGAGGTAGACCGAGGCCAAATCGAGGAGGACCATGAAGGACACCCTCAGGACTTGGGTGTTTACAAGGGAAATACTGACAGGTTTTCTGAAAAAAATGACTTGATCTGATTTACTTCCAGATGCCTTGCATGTGGAAAACTGTCTCAACTGGATACCACATACTCAGCCAGTGTTCCCAGTTCTTTCTCCTAGTTTTAAAATAATCCTAAGTAGACCTTTGCACATTTTTTTTATTTGGAAAGATGTTCAAACTTCAGTCCTGATGTTGGTATGACACTTTGATTTCTTGATTAAGAAAACTTTTTGAAACATTTATTTTTATTCAGCAAAAAAATGTAAATTACATATGCAATTGTCTTTGTTCAAAAGAGGCCTTTTATTTATTAGTAGAAATACTTTACATCAATTGCTGCCTACGATCTTTGAAGACTAGCTTATGAAGTTGTAGACATAGTTATTCTCATTGTTTGAAAATGCATAGTTTCAACCCATTTGAATTTCCATTTTGATTTTCTTTCCTTTGTTTTGTAATCAAATGCCATTTTCTTGTTAGCCAAGTATGTAAGTGAAATCTAAACCAAATTGTTTTAGCTAAGAGATATGACATGAATACAACATGACATTTTATATGGAGTCAATTATTCTCTGACAAAATTAAGTCAGGATGGCATATAATTAGTTTTCTGGGTCTGCAGTCAATTGTGTTTTGTTCAAAGTTTTGAAGGTTGTTTGAAATAAAGTCACAGAGCCATTCGGGGCAAGCATCTTTCCCAGAACTCAAAATAAGTGCTGACAACAAGCAATGGACACATATTTATTCGTGCCCCAGAAGGTACAATTCAACTTGTGCCACCTGCTCTTTTTTATGCTCTAGCCACTCTTCCCTAACTTTCTATTCCTCTATTTAAGCTTCTGGTCATTTCTTCTTTCCTCATACTCTGCTCCTTTCCTCTAAGCCACCCACCCTTAAAAGTCCACCTGACTGCAGTTGGGGGAAGAGGGGGAACAAGGTCTAGATTACAGGCTGGACAACTTGTTCCTGTTCCACCTGTTCTTCCCCCAAAGCCCTGTCTAAATGGTACTGACACATTCCCCAGTGCCTAGAGAACTTTTCCACAAGAACAAAATGTTCTCTTCTCTGGGCCAGATTAATGACCTGTGAAATCTGCAATGAAAAACATTTTAAAAAGGGTATAAAAGTAACCCATGCACTTTGCACAATTATACTTCAGTGTAGAAGTTGAAATTTATTCTAGTCTTAGTCTCACTAGTCTCAACTCCCTGAGGGTAGGGGTCTGGGTCTTTGTTATTTGCTCTGGTTTCTCCAGCGGTAAATGAAATGCCTAGAACATAGTCAGCACTCAATAAATGTTTCTTGAATAAATGAACACAGAATAAACTTTATACAGAGTGGTATTTTTAAGTCAAGATATTCAGTTTGTTGAGGATGTACCTGAAAGGAGCAAAGTGATTTAGGAATTGACATTGGGAAGTTATTGAATCTGTTGGCTAATATCTGTCAAAAAGAACAAATCAATACCCAATTGGCCCAAACCCCAATAGTCACAGGCAAATGGCCTGTAGCGCTCAGGTGGACTGAAT
The DNA here is from genome assembly GCF_001890085.2 of Hipposideros armiger. Classification (NCBI taxonomy): domain Eukaryota; kingdom Metazoa; phylum Chordata; class Mammalia; order Chiroptera; family Hipposideridae; genus Hipposideros; species Hipposideros armiger. Next base: position 1,308,778 of record NW_017731549.1, read on the forward strand.
ACTATTGGACCATTTCACCCAACAGATCAAATTTATTTTGGTATGTAGAGGGACATTTGGTAATTAACTCACCTTGGTGAGCTCATAGGGTTGGAGTTCTATTTAAAATAAAACATTTAATTGCAATTGTAGGGTAGTACACATCTGTTCTCCAACTCCCCCTCCTCCCCCTCCTCCCCCTCCGCCTCCCCTGCCTCCCCTATTGCTTTCATTCACCAGTCTTCTCTAACTGCACCTTGATTTTGGTTAATGTGCTATCAATGCCTATTCCAGCAGGGAGCTTAGCCAACCACAGCATTACATTTCCTGGGCCATGCTTATTGGACTAGGGATGGGTTCATGAGACAATTGGAGCCAATAAAATGCAGCGATACATCTGAGACACAGACACTGGGAAGAAGATCTTTTCCCTTTTGCTCAGGATATAGTTATGAGGATACTGGTTCTAGTTGTGTTGCCCTCTGTTTGATAATAATGAAACTAACATGAAGGAGAGTAGAACTGAGAGATATAGGGTTGAATTTGGGTCATGATAATATACCTGATGAGTCTATGCTTAAAGCCATGCCTCTCTAACCTTTTCTGTTATATGAGCCAATAAACTCAATATTTAAATCATTTTATGTTGTTTTTTGATCCTTTATGATCTAAAGAGTTAAAACTAACACATATGACTAAAAAAAAGTCTATCAAATTCCTTTTTTATTCCTAATATATTCGTGCCTTATTTATTTATTTATTTATTTATTTTTGTCCCATGATCAAACTGGCCAGGAATTTTTTGTTTCTGTTTCCTTAGCTTTAAAAAAATTATCAGCTTTTGTTTCTTGTGATTCTCTCGTATTTCTTTCCCCCTCTATTTTAACAAATTCTTATTTTTAATAAGTTCTTATTGTTTCCTTACTTGTGTTTTCCATGGCTATGCTCTTTTGTGCTTTTTTACTCCTCTTATGTTGAAAAATTAATTTTCAGTCATTTATTTTTTCTAGTATATTCGTTTAACAATGTAGATAGCTTTCTAAGTACTACTTTAACTGCATCCCATAGGTTTTAATATATCATATTTTCGTGTTATTTAGTTTTTATAATGTTTTACAATATCCTTTTTGATTTGCTTCTTGAACCACAAATTCTTTGCAATTGCATTTTAAAATTTCCAAATGTGGGTATTCTGGGAAATATCTTTTTGTTACTATGTTCTATTTTTAATGACTTGTGAATAGGCAATGTGGTGAATATTCTGATTTTTGGGTGGTATTGAGATTTTTCTCTGATTTAGCGTAAAGCCACATTTTATAAATATTTTATGTGTTTGGAAAATTGTTGTGCTCAGGATTCATATATACATATATTTCCATTGGGTCAAGCTCCATTATTTGTTTAAGTCCTTAATAGTCTTACTACTTTGGGTTTGCTTTATCTATAAATTTCTGAGAAAGCAATGTTAAAATCATCCACTATGATTGTAGATTTGCAAATTTCTTATTATAATTTTGTCTATATTTTTAGCATACATTTCAGCCATGTTAACTAACTACATGCTCAGGGTTGTTATATCTTTTAGGTAAATTGTTTCTTTGTCCCATTATATATTTTTTTGTCTTAAAATCATATTTATATGATATTAACATAGCTGCATCAGCTTTCTTCTGCTTATTATGTATTTGTTGTATCTTTTCCAATCCCTTTTCTCTGAATTTTTCTATGTCCTTAGGTTTAAATATTTTTTTTGTCAACCATTTGTATGTTAAAACAATTATAAATTTTATCTATTAATAAGATAATCATTAAAAGAAAGATAAAAGAATATATAACTAAAAGGCTAATAGAGGAGAAAATGGAATAAAAAAATACTTGATTAATCCAAAAGAAGAAAAGAATTGAGGAATAAAGGAGCAAAGAACCAACAGAACAAGTAGAAAACAAATAGTGTGATAAGAGATTTGAATCCAACAATATGAATAATTTTAATAAATTGTAATTCACATTTCATTTAAAAAACAAAGATTTGAAAGTGGATTTTAAACAACCCAACTGGATTCTTTCTCTTTATCAAGTGAGATCACCAGAAAGCTCAGTTTAGAAAAACTAACTTACTCTAGTCTAGAAAATGCTTTCCTTCATCTGAGTTATAATATTATGCTGTCCGCTTATAACATTGGTTGATATAAGAAATGGCCATATAAGGAATTTTTCTGTATTATCTGTAGACCCCTGATTAAAGACTTGATGTACTATGTGGTTCAATGTCTCATATGAGGTTTTGTGCAGTAAATTTCCCCTAGAATTAGAGCTAGGAAAAAGTTTGGTTTCCTGACAAACTGAAAGCTTTCTCTTATTAGAGTTCTATAAAATGAGCTTTTCCTTTCCTGTCTCATGTGCCATGAGCATAAGGGTAAATCTTGTGATAATTTTTGGTGATTATCCTTAGTCTCAGTTGTCAGTAGAACTATTTCTTCCTCTCAGTTCACCATACAGATTGATTGAGCACTAAGCCTGTTTGGAGAGTAGGGAATAAATGATACAAAGATTTAAAAAATGGTAAAGGCAAACATATAAACAAATAATTACACTATAACAAACTAAGTGCTGTGATAGAGGTATGTACAAAGTGCTATGGGAACGTAGGTGGAAATGATTAATTTTACCTGGACTGGGTAATCTGGGAAGGTTTCACAGAGGAGGTGACGTCTGAAGAAAGATTTTAAGTACAAATGAGATTTTATCAGAAAGAAGAAAACATAGACGAGAGCAGTGCTGTTTGATAGAAATACAATGCAAGCCATGTAGGAAATTTTAGATTTTCTAATAGCCATGTAAAAAAAAAAGTAAAAGAAACAGATAAAATTAATTTTAATAATACATTGCATTTAACCCAATATAGCCACTACATTATCATTTCCACTATATTATCCATTATATTATGAGCATGTAATAATTTTTAATAAAACATTGAGATATTTGACATTAACTTTTGGTACAAAGTGTTTGAAATCCGATGTGTGTTTTACATATATATACTTCTCAATTTGGACTAGCCATGTTTCAAGTTCTCAGTAGCCACATGTGGCTTGTGGCCAACTGGCCACCATATTGGGCAGTGTAGGACTAGCACATTTCAAAGACAGAAAAAAAGCAGAATGTCTGGGAAACTACAAGCAAACCTGTGTGGTTAGAGCTGTGTGTGTGTGTGTGTGTGTGTGTGTGTGTGTGTGTGTGTGTTTTGAGGAGGAGGCGGTACATGGGAGAAAGGTAGGTTGGGGTAAAAATATGAAAGATGTTTGACTTTATTGCAGTGGAATCATTGACAATTTTCAGCAGAATGACATTTTAACATCTGTATTTTAAAATTCGAATTCTAGAGGCAGTATAAAAATAAATTTAAGGAGAATTGGAATTGGAAGCCAATGAAGGGACACAAATGACAGTTCATTCAGGAGATCATGAGAACTTGACTGTGTAGTTTTGACATGCATGAGGAAAGAATTTGATAGATATTTTTCAGTTAGTATTAGCAGGACTTGGCAAACATTTGGATGTGGGGAGTGAGAAAAAGGAAGTGAAAACCTCATTAGGTTTTGAGCATGTGCAACTGTTTGAATACCAGTGAGAATAAATTTAAAAATACAAACAAATTTTGAAAGGACAATAATTAGTTTGACCCGTTTTGTGCATACTGAGTTGAGATTTGTAATAGACATTTGAAAATACTAAGCAGTACCATGTTCAATAATGGGAAAACCTGCATCATAAGATTGATAATCTCTACTCAATTGACATTCAAATTTAGTGTAATTTTTTTTTTTAAAGATTTTTATTGGGGAATTGGGGGGATGGGAACAGTGCTGGGGAATTGGGGGAAGGGGAACAGACAAGTTGCTGTCGTTTTGTTCTTCAATCTAGTTGTGGAGGACGTTGCTTCACTGGCCCAAGCTGGCACCATCATTGCGCTCTTCTCTGGCGAGGCAGATCAGTCGCCGGCTTCTGGACGGCCGCTCACTGCGGCTGCTGGCCGCTCACGCTGGCTGCTGGCTACATACGGTAGCCCATGGCAACCCACTGCCACAGGGAGTGCAGCCTACGCCGTCGCCGGCGACTCATGGCAGCCCAGCTCCAGGTTGAGCTGTTGTTCAGCATCTTAGCTGTAGAGGGCAGTGTCACTGGCCCTCATATGTGGGATCCGAACCGGGGCCCTCTGGCATCCCAAGCGAGTTCTTAACCATCGCGCCACTCGGCCGGCCCCAAATTTAGTGTAATTTTAATCATAGGTTCCATTTTAAAAAAAAAAACTGACCAGATCACTTATTTCATGTGGAAGAATGAACATGTTAAAATTTTCAAGAAAATATTGAAATAGTAGAAAAATGTTGAAGAATAAGAGTAGAAGAATATCTCAACCAGGTAGTAAAATGGGTATATGTTAAAATATATTACAACTGGCATAATCAAACTGTATAAAATAGGCACAAGAAAAGACAGTGTCTAAAAACAGAAGGTATACTCAAATGAGACTAGAAACAGCATTTAAAGGAGTGTCTGTTTATACAGGTGTAGTCAGCATAAGAGGATGAATAGGGAGGCTGAGGCAATTTGGTGACAAAGCAAGGAAGGATGGGGGAAAAATATTCCAACCTCTCTCTCTTTGTGATCTCTGATCTCTTACCAGTGGCTCTCATTGGCCAAAATTTATTTAAAATACGGAAGCAAGAGGACCTGAATGATGTAGGCCATAGGGGTCAACTCCCTGGGATGCAGGGCTGGGCAGAGAATGAATCTGAGGCAGTAAAGTAAGGCTATCTAACACTCATGGAAAGTTCATAGATGATAGTTGGCATTTCAATTCACTAGGGAAAAAAGGCTTTAAAAAGTTTCTCTCACTATCCACGTGGAAGAAAATTGTTGAATCAAATAAAAAAAATAAATTCTAGATGGATTAAAGATCTAAATGTTAAAAATAACATTGTTTTCTGACTTCTGGTTGAGGGAGTTCTTCTTAAGCAAGAGGGGAAACTGTAAAGAATAAGATGAAATTGTTTACATATATGTGCATATATGTACGCAATAATATAGATATATTTAAATAATAAATGTATATAACAAGTTACATTGCATATATAAAACAAATTCTGGCAAATTTGTAGTAGGGAATATCAAAAGAAAAACAATAGACTAGGAAAAATACTTGCAATATATATGAGAGACAAAGGGTTACTATGTTTTATATTCAAAGAGCTACTAAAAATTGATAAGGAAGTTAACCTGATTTTTAAAAATGGGCAAAGGATATCAATAGGCATTTTATAGAAGAGGAAATGCAAATGACCATAAAACATGAAAAAATTGTTCAACCTCACTTTTGGTCAGGGAAGTTCAAAGCCAAACGATGTAATTTTCATCTATCAGATTGGCCAGGGTTTTTCCATGATTTTTCTTTTATTGAAGAATGACTAAATCCATAGGGTAAAAAAGTCAAATGCTACCAAGCTATATAAAGAAGCAAGCCTCCCTCTTATTCTATATCACTTGTCCCCCAAACTATCTCCAGGGGCAGCCACTGTGAAGCTTTCTTGTGTGTCTTCCCAGAAATATCCTCTGTATATCAAGTATACAATGAAAACTTATGTAATAAAAAATCACACAGCGGACCAAGCCATAGCCATCATTCTGGCTATTGGTTTTTCATTTTGTATCAGTCCATTATATTTTGGAGCTATATAGTATTCTATCCTTAGAATGCACCATAATTATACCTTTAGTTTGCTTCTAAACTGTTGCTACAATAAGCAATCCTACAAAGAACATCCTGTGTATTCAGATATACCTGCAAGACAAATTCGGAGATGTGTAATTGCTGGATCCAAGAGTGTGTGCATTTCAGATTTTATGGGTATTGCCAAACTGCTTTCCAAAGTGGTCACACCAGTTTCACTCCCAGGAACTGTAGGTGTTGAAGGATACGCATGATGCTGTTAACACAAGTTACCTCAGGGGTTGAAACAGGTGAAAGGCAGATTTTCTCTTTCTTATTTATACACCTGATTTGTTCTGTTATAGCACCCATGAATTGCTTTGTAGTTACTATTCCTGAAAAAAAAAATACCAGCCTGACATGCAGTGAACATATACAAGTATGGGAAGAAGACAAAAATTAAGCAGACAGCTGGGCATAGTGAAAAAGCCCTATTTAAATGAAATTTTTAATTGTCAGCCTTTTCAAAGTAAGACCCCCCCACAAATGAATGTAAGTATGGCTAAATGGAAATTCTAGCGTTATCTTCACTTAGATGAGCCCCTAGAGGGCTGAAAGCCCATTATTTCCACCATTTACCTGCCTAGTTTCTTTTCTTTCTTTCTTTTTGCATGCCACTAGAAGGCTGCAAAATGTTAGTGCCTCAAGTGCCCCATGAACTCCTCTAGAAGATAGTGATTTATCTGGGTCATTAACAAGAGAGCACTGCTAACTCTTCCTCATTAAATGCAAATTCTGTTTTAAAGATCTTTTCACATGTTTACCTCCATTTTCAAAAATTTCCCATCCTTTTGCACTTTCTGCTGGTGGCCCCTCTGCAATATGGCTCTGCAGGCTCTTGGAGGGCATTGCTCTTTGGGGTTTTTGTGAGCAGGTGTCTTCTGTACGTTCCTGTCCCTTTTGGCAAGTGCTCTGTACTAGGACAGACCAAGGAGAGCCCTGAGACTGTGGATGGGCCCTTGACTTTAAGGAAAACAGGGAGGTTCCTATTGGGTCTTTGGAAAAGCCATGATGCGTATTTGTGACAGATGGCACTAGTTCATTTTTGGAAGTACTAGAATCATTTGCATCTGTTATTGCTATGTCATTTGACAGCTGAAAGTTCTAGCTTCATTCTAAAAAAAAATTGAGCGATTTGGTTGAGTTTTGGAGATTTTACAACAAGTTGAAGATGGAAGACCAAACTGTGTATTTTTGCCTTATTTTACTGTTTTACTTCCATAAAGGGAAGAACGCGCATCAAGCTTGTGAAAAGTTGCATAGGGTTTACAGTGACAATGCTCTACAAGAATGACAGTGCCAACAATGGTTCACGAAATTCTGTGCTGGTAATTTTGATCTCAAAAATGCTCCTTGGTCAGGGAAGCCCACCGAGGTTGATGATGACAAATAAAGGCACTGATTGAGTCAAACCCATGTTACATGACACGAGAGATTGCATTGAATGAACAACCATCATTCAAGCATTCATGACCACCTGAAGAAGCTGGGATATGTAAGCAAGCTCGATATTTGGGTTCTGCATGAACTCAAAGAAATTCATTTGTTGGCGTGTATAAACATCTGCAATATGCTCATTAAATGTGAGGAAAACGATCCTTTTTTGAAGCGACTGATAACTGGTGATGAGAAGTGGATTGTTTACAACAATGTGCTGTACAAACCAAAGGTTTTGGTCCCAATGTGATGATTCGCCTCAAATGGCATTGAAAATAGACATTCATCAGAGGAAGGTTTATGCTCTCAGTGTGGTGGGATTTTAAAGGTGTGTTTTTCAAGCTCCTACCAAGGAACCAAACAATCAATTCAAATGTGCACTGTCAGCAATTGAACAGTTTGAACAAATCCATCATCCAGAAACATCCAGAGCTTGTTAATTGTAAAGGAGTTGTGTTCCATCACGACAACGTGAGACCATGCACAAGTTTGATCACCCGTCAAAAATTATTGGAGCTTGGATGGGATGTGTTGCCACACCCACCATNGAGAAGTGGATTGTTTACAACAATGTGCTGTACAAACCAAAGGTTTTGGTCCCGATGTGATGATTCACCTCAAATGGCATTGAAAGCAGACATTCATCAGAGGAAGGTTATGCTCTCAGTGTGGTGGGATTTTAAAGGTGTCGTGTTTTTCGAGCTCCTACCAAGGAACCAAACAATTAATTCGAATGTGTACTGTTGGCAATTGGGCAATTTGAATGAATCCATCATCCAGAAATGACCAGGGCTTGTTAACTGTAAAGGAGTTGTGTTCCATCATGACAACACAAGACCACACACCAGTTGGATCACCCGTCAAAAATTATTGGAGCTTGGATGGATGTGTTGCCATACCCACCATACTCACCTGACCTTGCGCCGTCAGACTTCCACTTGTTTTGCTCTCTTCAAAACTCTTTGCATGGTATAACGTTCAATTCAGATGAGGCTGTAAATCAGCACTTTGTTCAGTTTTTCGCAAATAAAGTCAGGTCCTTCTATGAATGAGGAATTATGAAGCTCACTGAAAGACGGCAAAAGGTTATCGATCAAAACAGGCAATATATCAATGATTGATCTTGTTCTTTATATAAACAAATGACCTTTGAAAAACATAGACAAAATACATCATGACTTTTCCAAAGACCCAATATAACCTTCTTAAGAAGGAAAGAAAGCAGTACCTGGGGCTTTTGAGAGAAGATGGTAGGAACTAATGGTGAGATGGGATAGGACTACGCAGAAGGGAAATGAAGCTAAAATGCTAAAGGGTTTCAGAAAAGAGTCACATGATAGAATTTTATTTTAACAAATGAAAGAATTGAACACATTATTAAAGACTCTAAAAGCCACATGAATAAGCATTTGCAATTTGGACTGATTTTTTTTTCCTTACTGAAAGTTTTTATGTGTACATCATCCCATTTGGACAAAAGGGGAGAAGGAGAGGGAGAAATTTCCTTTTCCCAAGAGGGGAGAAAAACAAATTCTTTTTATCTGGGCACACAAGACACTTCACAGTATTCTCTCTTTACTGAAGGCCAGCAATTATCAAGCATAGGAGATATTAACAATGAAAATATATATTAACTTTAATATATATTAAAGATGGTCTATTGGGGAAAGTAGAAATAAAGCAAATGATTATGATTCATAGAAGTATAACAATGACAGACATAGAAAACAGCCCCAAAGAGGAGTAATTTCTTCTGCTTGAGGAGTCAGGACAGACCTCAAGGTGGTAACATCTAGGTGGGGTTTTTTTTGTTTTAAATTTTATTGGGGAACAGTGTGCTTTTCCAGGACCCATCAGCTCCAAGCCAAGTAGTTGTTTTTAATCTAGTTGTGTAGGCTCAGCTCAGTGGCCCATGTGGGGATCGAACTGGCAGTCTTGGTGTAATGTGCCTGCGCTCTAACCAACTGAGCTAGATGGGGTTTCAAAAGAGGACCAGGAGGCAGACAAGGGGAATGGCTGGGAGAGCATACCAGGCATATACAAAGGCAACACAGCTTGATGGCTCCAGGCAGCCGTATAGCCATGCATCCTCTTGGAGGATAAAGTGGAAGGAGAAGTAGAAGGACACAAGGTTGCTTTGTTTGTCCACTTCCTCTTCATTTATCTCTCTTCCCCTGGTTAACTCCTGATTGTCCTACAAGATGCTGGTTGGTGAAATATCACATGTTTGCATTCTTCACAGCTTCATGCTGCATATATCCTTTATTAATCACACATTATTGTAATTATACCTGCAGCCAGGTCACCCACCTCAGATTCGACTATTTGTACTTAGGGAGTCAGATGGTTCTGATAATCCTATGGGGCAGGCAAAGCTTCCAGAACTGTGTTTGTATAAGGAACTGAGGACCCTTCTGGGAGAAAACTCATCTTGAGAGAAGAAAAGCCAAGAATAGCAAGTTGTCCTGTGACAAAGCCTCAGTTGCAACAAAGCAGGGCAATTTGAGGATCACATTATGCACGTGTGCTGATTCCTAAGTTCTTATCCCTCACCTCCAAATCTATGTGTTCTGTTCTCTTGGTGATGCTGGTGCTGCGATTCTGCTCTGCCCATAGAAAGCACTAGAGGGAGATGGGGACGCAGGAGAGAAAATAGTCTTGTTCCTCCCTGTTTGCTCTCTGTTCTGTGTGTCTAAGTGATAGCACTTCGCCTGGGTATAACAGCTGCTTACTAATTCCACTCAGAGGTGCCAATGGCACCTGGGCGGCACCCCTCCTCAAAGGTAGAGTCCCAGCTTTGCATGCTTTCTTCTCCAAGCTTCTAGGTTATGAAAAACCCCAAATTTCTCCTTTCTCCCCAAGCCCTAGGCCAATGGCTGCTTCCTCCAGTTACTTTCTCTGGATTACCCTGATGTCCCCTTTTGCTTCTTTGTTCCTCCTATATCTGTTTAACCAGTATCCTACATTAAATTCTCTCTATTAAAATCACTAATGTGGCTATTTCCCTATTGGACCCTGACTGTTACACACTTCCTTCCACTCGGTTCTCCATGGACTTATATCTGAATCTTACAGGATGTAAGTAAAACACTGAAAAACAATTTTCTGCAAAAAGTATTGTTTTGTATCCCTCTTAGACAGCGTGGCTCAAAAATGAGCATGTTCTCGTCATTTGACCATAAAACCGTTTTAAGGTTGTTCTACAGAAGAAGTCTCCTGTGGGACTCCATGGGAATCACTAAGAATTTGTAGGGTTTCATACAATGGTAACCAGTTGAGAAGGTCAGGACTGAAGGAAAGAAAAATTTGGCTGATGGCCAGGCAGGTAAAGTAACTGAATAAAGAGTCAGTGAAACAAGAGAGGTGGGCCACTGGTAAACTGGAGACCAATTTCCCTTATTATCAATTAGGAAAAAATGATTGCTCAGTTCCAGCCTATTACTGCTATGTGGGAATGAGGGGCCTGTATCTTCTACATTTTCAAGAAAGTTCAAAGTTGGGATTTTTAGGTAAAATTAGTTAGGAACTAATTCAAATTATAACAAAAAAGATAACTATGCAAGTTAAACAATATCCTTTATCATTATAGACCATTGGTCGCTAGTTCTGAAATCTTCCGGAACTAACAAGCTTTATTCATGAGACTTGTGGGAGCCTTAGGAATACTTGACCTTGGGAGATATCTTTGCATGGCACTTTATTTCTATAATTGCAGATGTGGGTAAGAACTAATGACAGACTGTTTATATTTATTCAAATATTTTCTTCCTTATTAGACTGGGAACACCGTTGGAGTCAAGGATTATGGTACAAGGATTACAGGGGCAAGGATTATGTCTAATTCACCTGTTATGTCTAGACCCTGGCATAATGCCTGGAATACAGTAGGTATTCAATAAGTTTTAATGAATGGATAAATTAGTTATTAAGATAATGTAATGTGCAAAATACAGCTTGGAAATTTGACTTGTGTTTTACTCCTGGATTTACCATTAGCTGTATGACTTTGAGAAACCACTTAATTTATCTGAAATGAATTTTTTAATCAGTAAAGTGGAGACACTAGTACCTACCTTTCAAGGTTTTCTGTTTTTATTATTTATCAAAAACTTCTCTTCAAGGTTGTATCAATTTATCCTCAATTTATTAAGATAGCAAATGTGAAGGTGACTTGTGGAGGGTTTAACGACAAATGGGGGTGGGGTGGGGTGTTCAAATGCTTTGTCCTTCAGTAGCTTGCTTTATGTCTGTAGCACAACTAGGGCTAAAACTTTGATGCAAAGTATCCTAGTCCACAGATATTTCGCCTGTGTGTGCTGACAGTCAATAAACATGTATTGGGAGAGAATTATTTTATTCACATTGAATCGTATTTACCCCAAAACAACTCTGCTATGTTGAACATTCGCCCACCATTCAATGAGGAAAACCTCCCACATGACGCACATTTATGCAGCTCAAATCTTTTAAAGTATTTTTAAAAGGATGTATCTTTGATTAATTTTCCTTTTCTGGAATATCTAAGGTTATGATTTGAGAAAATAGCCCTTTTATGAAATGTACTTTTTGGATTTCTTCCCAGAAGTCACTTATACTATTCTCAAATTATTTCAAGTAATAACTAGTGCTTTCTTGTAGTGCCAGTACTTAATGTGTTTGAGGTGTTTATGTGATGAAATGGGCTCGGGATGCCACAAGACAGAAAGCTCCTCCCACCTCACTCCCTCACTGTTAACTTTCTGTTGCCTCTATCCAAGGCCTCCATAGCATCACCACTAGATATGACCTAGAGGTCCCTCTCTTTTATTTCTCCCTTGTGCCTTAACTTGGCTGTCAATCTTCAGGCAAATGTGAGTTTGGTCATGTGACAAGGGAGCACAGGCTAATTTATTAGATTCTGGGAAAACACACTTCATAGAGTTAGACTAATTATATATACATATGTTTTTTATCCAATTAATTCAGCTTGGCCCCACTTGGTATAACCGTTGAGCTTTTGAAAGATTTGTTCTATTTTACTTCCTATACTACAGATTTTGGACTCATCAAGTCTCCACAATCATGTGAGACAATCCTTAGAATAAATATTTCTATATATCTATATGTGTAGCTATAGATATATAGGGGTATAGATAGAAAGACATAAAACCAGCAGGATGTATGTATGTATAGGATACAGTCTGTTGGTTCCCTATCTGTCTATCTATCTATCTATCTATCTATCTATCTATCTATCTATCTATCTATCATCTATCTATCCACATACATTCTGTTCTTTCTATTTCTCTGGAGAAACCTGACTAATATAAAACCATAAAAGAGAAATGTATAAATTAAATTTCATCAAAATTTAAAACTTTTGCTCTTCTAAAGGCACCGTAAAGAAAATGAAAGTCTTGCCACAGACTGGCAGAAATTATTTGATATGTACAGATGAAAAAGGAGTTGTATTCAGGATACGTGAAGAATCTTACATATCAATAATAAAGCAATAATACATGACCAAGATATGAACAGGCACTTCACAAAAAGAAGATAGGCAAATCACTAATAAGCACATAAAAAGGTATTCAACATTATTAGTGTCAAATATACACAAAGCTGGACATTAGTTAAAGTGGGGAGGACTGATTTTGTTCAGTAATAACTATTGCAATAGGGAAAAGAGTTCAGTGTGAACTGAACTCAACACTGATTTATGCAGAAGTGATTAGGTATTTTAAAGGAAACTGAGAGAATAGGGAGGGGAGAACAGTGGGTGCTTGTAGAGTCATGGAAGTAGAAATTTACAAAAATCAGGAAGTGGGATTAATCAATGTGACTGAGGCCATCTGGGTTTGCTAATCAGCATTTATCTGGAAGAGAAACAAACTTCTTGTATCTTTATGACAGGAGACAGTGATGTAAATTAGGGCAAGGGGTCCTATGAAGGTGGGTCCTTACCCTCCAACAGGAAGTGGGAGCAAGATGATAGTTATCTCCCTAAATGCTTGCAATTCAAAGAGATGACTCTCAGGTTCTTGAAGAAACAGTTTTGGGTGGTAGATTTATATCTCCAAGGGAAGAGAAAGTATTTATAATTGAGAAGTTTCTAAAGTAACTGCTCTTAAAAGGAGTTTCAGGGGCCTACCTGCCTGTTACCATTTTAAGGGGAACTGAGGTCTTGAGCTGTTAGAAACTATGCTTGTTTTTGTTCAAGTCTCTTACTTTGGGTGGACAAAATCATTTAGGCAAAGAATATGCAGTTTTTATAAGTCAAAGTTGAGGCCTAGTTGAGAAAGAGCTTAGAGAAGCCTGACTAGAGTTTGGTCAAGGAGAGAATCTTTGTCATGAGTCATCAGGAAAACTACAATGAGATAACATTACACTTTGAGAATTGCTTTTAAAAAAAAAAGACAATAGCAAGTGTTAAGGATGTGGAGCAAGGATTGCCGTAGGGAATGTAAACTGATACAAATACTTTGGAAAACAACTTGGGAGTTTCTTGTAAAGTTAAGCATTATAGTTAACATATTATTGAGAAATTTTGCTTCTACACATTTACCCAAGGAAAGTGTACATCAGGAAGTGAATGGATAAACAAACTCTGGTATATCTATACAATGGAATCCTACTCAGCAGTAGAATGGAACAAACCATGAATACATGCCATGCGTAGGTGAATATGAAAATCATGGTGAGTGAAAGAAGCCAGACAAAAAAGTATATGTGCTATGATTTTACTCATATGAAATTCTATAAAATGCAAACTAATCTATGATAACAGAAAGCAGATGAACCTGGGGAAAGAAGTGGAGGGAGAGGTAGATTTCAAAGATTCAGGAAGAAACTTTTGGAGGTGATAGAAATGTTTAGTATGTTGGCTGAGATGATAGTTTCACTGGAAAACTCATCAATCATTTACTTTAAGTATGTGCAGCTTACTGTGTGTAAAGTATACTCCAGTAATGTATTAAAAAATTGAGATTTCAAATATACGTTAATGCAAACATTTATTTAACACCTTTATTAAATTGAGGAAACAAGAAACAACTTTGCTTATAATAATAGTATCTAGATCATAGGTTGCCTACTTTTTCTATAAAGAGCCAGGCAGTATATATTTTAGGTAGGACACATGCAGTTTCTGCAGCATATGCTTTTTCTTCTATTCTTTTTTTTTTTTAACACTTTAAAAAATATAAAGACTATTTATACTTTGTGGGCCAAGCAAAACATGCTGTGGACCAAATTTATTTCAATCCAAGAGGGCTAACACAACTCTCATTTTATTCATATCCATTTTGTTTTAATATTGGATTTTCAAAATGGACTCACCTTCATGATCTTATTTGATGGGGGAGAATACATTTGCAAGGCTGCTAGAGATGATAGTTCTCGTCTTACCACTGGGGGGAAGCTGACTACTAGGGAGCTTGAGTGGGTTTCCAGATGGTCAATCAGTGCCACCAAACTTTAACTGGCACGTTCCACTTTAAGGAAGACGTAGTAAATTGGAAAGGAAATGTAATGACAATTAATGTTAAAATAGCACCTTCCTAGTGAGAAGGAATGGTCATATTTATTATGTTTTTAATCCTCCCAGGAATCCTATCAATGATGTTGGGCAGAAACTAATAAACATTTATAGAGTCTTTATCATTGACAAGAGAAATTCACTTATTTTAGCTAATGATATCTTCACAGTAAACCCTAAGCTTGGTATGATTAAAAGCTAATTGTTACCCTCGAACCCTTTATGCATACCTTGAAATAATCTAATCTTTCCTTCTTTATCAAATGTATTTGTGATCATTAAATGAATTTGTAGACAAGCCAAATTTATAGATGTTTTTATATTTAATCTTGATTATATTTGAGCTGTAGGAAGCATGCCTAAAGCACTGCCTTGCTTTGTTCATGTCACTGGACAATTTTTTTCAATATGAAATTTTATAGTACATGAATACCATGTGCAATGTACTCTGCTAACCTAGCCTAAAACTTTATATTTACATTCATCTATTTTTGATAAAAGAAGAAAACATTCATGTAAAATATCTTTAATGTTTCCTATAAAAATTTAGATACCATATTTAATATGTTTTAAAACCATTTTTAAAAATTAGTAAACGATAGAATCAGACTGCATCTTTTAGTTAGAAAATTAGAAAAAATTTTGAGTAAAAGGTTATTTTTCATTTTGGAAAATGTTATTCATAGATAGTAAAAAGAACGTTTAAAAAGTTACACATAAAAACTACATAACCCTCAATAATGTAAATGATTAGATGTGCTTACATTAAAACCCAGTGTAATTTTTAAAAGAGTTCTTGTTGATCACCTCCCTCAGACTAAAATATGAAAATCAAAATCACATGTTAGAAAAGTGATGACTTACATTATTTTCTTTGCTTTCCCGGGTGCAATTTACTTGGGCATGTACATAAACTAGGGATGATTTATCTAGTTTATACAGAATAGTAATTTCCCATGTAATTTTACCCAGTTTCTGCAGAAACTCATTTTGGGCTAACAGCAGTAGTTAATAAATCATTAGAGGGAATTTGCTTTGTGATAGGTGTAATTAATAATCAAGACTTCTAGACTTATTCCCTCAAAGCCTTCTTTATTAATCAAATTACTCACATTTCTAAAGGCAGCAGTAGGCATCGTATATATTTTTGCAGGAAATATAAATTGTCTTAGGGATAAATATCTTGGAAGCATAATGATGTCTTTTCAAATAGTTTTGCACTTCTCTCTGATTCACAGGGTAATTTACTGTGGAAATTGAATTAAACCTTTGAGGATTTCTTTGAAGTGATTTAATTCTGAAGAAAACAAAACGGGAAAAATGGCAAATATTGGAAAAATTTGAAAGAAGTTTCTGAGTTTCAGTCTTTTTCAGAAAGGACAAAAGGGAAAGTGTACTGCAGGATATTTATTGGGCCATTCTTTGAAGAATCTTGTGGTTTTAATAATTCTTTCAGAACATACATTTTAGAGTCTCCTAAGAGAGGCAGTACTTCAAAATGCATTAACTGTCTAGGAAATTGGTGTAGGGCAGGCAAGGTGTTTCTTTCTTGATAAGGGTTGATTCGCATCTCTCTCAGGTCTTGGTTACTCCTTGGAAAATTTATAACAAAGACATTCCGGTGATAATTCTGATATCTCTTGTGTGTTGGACTGCAGACATAGGGCTGCTGCTACTAAAATCATAGTTATAAATGTAGAAACCACGTTGTATAAATGTGTTATCCTAGCATATGAAAAACCATTTCAGATGTCTGTTATCATCCTCAGGGCTCTAGACGGTCTGAGACCCACCTCTGGCTGTTTTGTCTGGTGCCGGTGGAGACAAGCCAATTTTCCAGGCTGTGTAGTAGGGCTTGTTGGGTGGATGGCCTCTGCTGCTGAATTTGCTTCTTGACTCAGTCATCAAGGCTGTGGGGACAGTCACTGACACACAAGGAGACTCTGCATTCCTGCTAGCAGGGTCTCATTCACTGTGGACTGGTGCCTTTGGGAAACAGGAGGCTTATCAGACAGCAAGTGTCACTGTTAATTTTTCAAGATATTCAGTTGTCAAAATATCTTAACAGTCCACACACACATTCACACACCCACACATGTGTGCACCCACATGCACATACTCATTCACTCTTACACATAAGTTAAAGGGAGAAATCTTTTCCATCACCTCATAATGACAGAAACTTTATGGGTGCTAAACAGATACGAGGTTATGAAGGCAGACTTGATTACTCACCATACTTTTAATTAGGCTGGAGAAGAAATAGCTGTTGATTCAAATTTTAATGCAAGAATTATGTCTACTAGTTTAAAAAAACAACAAAAAACCCCAACAAACATAGAACCTTGAGCCAAACATTCCCATGCTTAGATTACAACTGGATAAAATAATAACTAATTTCAACAGGTGTACAAGTAATTCAGGATCATAAACAGCATGTAAATTTCTACATCACAATTCTCACGTAGGAAGGAATACTGCAGACAGTTGACCCTAAGAGCCATCTGTGGGAAGTTTATAACCTTGGCATTAAAGATTACCAGACTTGTCAGATGGGAGAGTAGCACTAAAATATTTGTCCTTTCAACTCAAATATCTTGTTTCTTTATTTGCAATTTAAAATATACTGTGGTATTTCATTTCCTTCCACACAAATGTCAGGGCTTCTGAATTGCTTTAAAAAAAATTTTTTTTTAAAAATAATGCTCCATAGGAAAGAATAATGATATGAAGCAAATTGTAAGGTGGCCTTGAGAAAGACTGGGAACAAATCCTCCCCACTCCACCCCCACCCTAGTACATACTTTCCAATGCCTGACTAATAATTTTTTTTGCAGTAACACAGGGAACAATACAGCCATTGACGATTCTGGCCACTGTCTTCAAAGGCTGCTGGTGGGTCAGCATACAATTCTGTGTAAATGTCAGGTTCAAAATTGCTGCCACCCAGGGGCCCCTAGGCCTTTTTCTAGGGTGCCCCAGGCCCAATACTGGTGGTAGCTGGCCTTGGTTCACAGTGAGGCCATGCCCATTGGCCACCAGGTCCAGTACAAGCAGCAGCCAACCACATATAGCTTTGTGACTCCTACCAGGTAGCCACAGGCCTGTCACAGGCAAGGCTCAAATTGGCCTGCATGGGACTCCCTCCCAAAAGACACCAGAAACAATAACCCCAGAGTCTAGCTTCAGACCACACCAGAGCACTACCTGGTTAGCACCCCAAGCAGCACACCCAAAGGGTGGTCTCAACAAGCACAAGAACATGCTGGGGCAAATCCCCCTCTGAGGGGTCAACCCCTCACAGCAGCTCATACACTGTGGGCATAGCCAATCCTCACAGTCAGCCTGGGAGTCAGTCCCACTCACTGATTGCCAAAAGCAATCAAAGAACAACTACAACAGGAGAACACACACAACATACATAAGGAACACTTCTGGAACACATGCACAGGTGATCAGGAAGACTGTACCATTCGACCACAAAGGACACCTGCTACATGAGGACACTCAGCAAAGACTGAGAGACATAGGAGACTTACCTAATACAATATATAGAAGCAAACACAGAGAGCGGCAGCCAGAATGAGGAAACAAAGAAACATGTCCTAAATAAAAGAACAGGAGAAACTTCTAGAAATAGAACTAAATGAAATGGAAGCAACTAACCTACCTGAGACAGAATTTAAAATACTGGTTATAAAAATGCTTACAGAACTTAGTGAGAATTAATGCATGAGGAAGGACATAAAAAAACATAAAAAGAACCAGTCAGAAATAAAGAATACAATAACTGAAATGAAGAATATACTAGAAGGAATCAACAGCATATTAGATAAAGCAGAGGATCAAATCAGTGATTTAGAAGAAGATGCCCAATTGAAACAACAAAAAGAAAAACAAATAATAAAAAAAAGAAGATAATTTAAGGGACCATTGGGACAACATCAAGCATAACATCATCCACATTATAGGAGTACCAGAAGGAGAAGAGAGGGAGCAAGGGATTGAGATCATATTTGAGGAAATAGTGACTGGAAACTTTCCTAACCTGGTGAAGGAAATAGACACACAAACCCAGGAAGTGCAGAGAGTCCCTAACAAGATGAACCCAAACAGGCCCACATAAAGACACATAATTAAAATGGCAAAGGTTAAAGACAAAGAGAGAATCCTAAAAGCAGTAAGAGAAAGACAATTGTTACTTACAAGGGGCTCCCAAAGAACTGTCAGCTGATTTCTCAACAGAAACTTTGCAGACCAGAAGGGAGTTACAGGAAATATTCAAAGTAATGGAAAATAAGGGCCTACAACCAAGACTACTATACCTAGCAAGGCAAGCATTTAAAACTAAAGGAGAGAGAAAGACAAGAAAAGCTAAAGAAATTCATTACCACCAACCCAGTATTACAAGAAATTTTAAAATTTTTAAGCAGAAGAAAGAAGAAAACAAACAATGATAAAAAATATGAATAATAAAATGGCAATAACTATGTACCTGTCAGTAATCACTTTAAATGTAAATAGATTAATTGTGCCAATTAAAAGACATAGGTAGCTGAATGGATAAGAAAACAAGACCCATGCGTATGCTGTCTTCAAGAGACCCATCTTAGAATGCAAGACACATATAGACTGAAAGGGATGGAAAAAGATATTTCACACAAATGGAAATAAGAAAAAAGCTGAAGTAGCAATACTTATATCAGACAAAGTAGACTTTAAAACAATGATTATAAATAAAGACAAAGGACATTACATAATAATAAAGGGATCAATCCAAAAAGAGGACATCACCCTAGTAAACATTTGTGCACCCAACATAGGAGCTCCTAAATATACAAAACAAATATTGACTGACATAAAGGCAGAGATCAACAGTAACATACTCATAGTAGGGAACTTTAACACCTGCCTCACTGACACAATAGACAGATCTTCCAGACAGAATATCAACACAGAAACAGAGGCCTTAAATGAAACACTGGATCAGATGGATTTAATTGATATTTACAGATCATTTCACCCCCAAACAGCAGAATATACATTATTTGCAAGTGCACAGGGAACATTTTCCAAGATAGACCACATGTTAGGCCACAAAATAAGTCTCAATACATTTAAGATTGAAACCACATCAAACGTCTTCTCTGACCACCGTGCTATGAAATTAGAAATCAATTGCAAGAAAAAACTGAAAAACACATAAACACATGGAGGTCAAATAACATTCTACTAAATAATGAATGGGTCAACAGTGAGATTAAGGAAGACATCAAAAGATACCTTAAGACAAATGAAAATGAAGACACAAGGACCCCAAATCCATAGGACACAGAGAAAGCAGTCCTAAGAGGGAAATTCATAGCATTGTAGGCCTACCTCAAGAAACAAGAAAAACTGCAAACAGTCTAGCTTTACATCTAAGGAAACTAGAAGAAGAATTGCAAACAAAGCCCAGAGTTAGTACAAGGAAGGAAATAATAAAGATCAGAGGGGAAATACAAGGTGTGATCAAAACATACAGCGAATGTTTAAATAAAAAAAAATGTATTACAGTAAAAGACACATTGCCATTAATCCCCCTCAAAATATTGCCCCCCTCACTTCAAACACACTTATCCCATCATTCTTGCAATTTTCTGAAGCAGTTCTAGAAGTTCTCTTTCGTAAGTGTTTTTAGTTGCACCGTCATGGCTGCCTTGATGTCCTGAATCCATTCAAAACGTTTACCTTTCATGGTCATTTTGACTTTGGGGAACAGCCAGAAGTCACACAGTGCCAGATCCAGTGAATAAGGTGGATGAGAACACACCGTAATGTTTTTATTTGACAGAAATTGCCATACCAGAAGTGATGTGTGACACGGAGCCTTTCTGTTGCGATCAAGAAATACGGTGAACTCTGCTGCTGAGTGCCATCCAATGGAAAACAGGGATCTTCAGTATGGGAGGTGGTGCATGGGAACCTCAGTGTGTGATACGTTTCAACTTGATCGGTGCAGTCAGTTGGGTGTGAGCTATGGTTGAGAGAGGGTGTGTTTTAAAGTGTGCCTAAATCATGGATCACAACACAACGCATTAACATGAAATGGGCAAACGGTTTCATCCTCCATCATGACAATGCTCCATGTCACACATTGCTTCTGTTTATTGCAGCGCTATTCATAATAGGCAAGATATAAAAACTACTGAAATGCCCATCAATAGACAATTGGATCAAGAAATTGTGGTACATTTATACAATGAAGTATTACTCTGCCATAACAAAGAATGAAATCGTACCATTTACAGTAACATGGATGGACCTAGAGGATATTATGCCAAATGAAATACGTCAGACTGAGAAAAATAAACACCATGTGATCTCACTTATATGTGGAATCTAAAGAACAGAATAAACAAACAAATAAAACAGAAATAGACTCATAGATGCAGAGGACAAACTGATGGTTGCTAGAAAGGAGAGAGTCTGGGGGATGCGTGAGAAAGGTGAAGGGATTAGGAAGTACAAATTGGTAGTTACAAAATTGTCACAGGGATGTGAACTACAATATGGGGAATACAGTTAATAATGTTGTAAAACTATATATGGTGTCAGATAGGTACTAGGCTTATAAGGGGGATCATAAATTATATAAATGCCTACCCACTGTGCTGTACACCTGAAACTAATATAAAATAATATTGAATGTCAACTATAATTAAAAATTATACATATACATATATATACATATATATATATATATATATATATATATATATATATATATATAGAGAGAGAGAGAGAGAGAGAGAGAGAGAGAGAGAGAGTCACGGGATGTAAAATAAACATAGGGAATATAGCCAATGGTATTGTAATAGCTATATATAGTGTCAGATGGGTAGTAGACTTGTTGGGGTTATCATTTTTTGAGGGGTGTAAATGTCTAGTCATTATGTTGTTTTGTACACCTGAAACTAACAATTAAAAAAATTTTTTCTGCCATCCAAGATAAAGGTATGTGGGTTCCCCAAAATGATTTTGTTTTTCTTAAAGTCAGGGATAGTTCCTTGTGTCTTCCCCAATCCATTCAGTTCAAAGTACAAAACTTTGCTGTAGGATGTGAGACATTTAATGCATATAACCATATACAGCTAAACTAAGTCACATTATGCTGAGTATAAAATCCAGAATATTAAAAAACCTTTAATTGCTTCCTGTTGTATTTAGAATACGTTAGAAAGAAAATCTCAACAACTCCTAAGCATGGCCTCCATGAGCCTGCAGGACTTTTTCATGTTCACCTCTCCCTTCTCACTTTGTCCATCTTCATCCCTGTGCAGGAGCAATACTGGCTTTCTTTCTGTCCATGGAACATACAAAGCTTGTTCTCACCTCAGGGCTTTGGTTCTTGCTGTTTCCTCTTTCCCTGATCTTTATGTGCCTGGCTTCTTTTCATCGTTTAGTTCTCAGCTCAAAAATTACCTTCCAGACCACCATTACTGAAGTAGCTAGCCCTCCTGTCGCCTTTGTCAAATCACTCAACGTTATTTCCTTTGTAACACTTTTCATTATCTGAAATTGATTACTTTTTAGAAACTTATGAATGTCTATTTCCAACCCATCTACACTGAACTTCTTGACTATAAACTTCATGAAGTCAAGGACTCTTCTATCTTCTCACTGTTGACCCTAGCACTTAAATCAGTGCCTGGTGCAGAGCGAAAATAGGATAATTGAGTGAGTGGAGGCTTGCTTCATTCAATGAGCTAGGCCAACTTCTAAAGCATTGAACGGTTTCAGGGACACTTTTATGACTCATTTATCAGTCTACACAACCTTCCTCTAGGTCCTAACCCTAATCCATTTGTAGGAGCCTGTATTCATTACAGCTACAAGAGATAAACCCCATAGTCTCAGTGGCTTACTGTAATACAAGTTTATTTCTCACCCATGTCACAGTACTATGTGCAATTTCTGGTTGGTTGGCTCCCATGTGCTCCTTTAGAGGCCCAGACTCCTTCCATCTCTGGCTCTACCTACCTCTAGCAATTTGGTGCTTTCTTCATTTAGTCAGCAGATGGGGAAGGAGACTGGGCAGAAGACATGCATGTTTTTTAACTATTTCATCCATGAAGTGGTACCTATCACCTCATTCTCATTCTGATGGCCACATCCATCCATGCAGGCCACATGTAACTGCAGAGGGACTGGGGAAAGCAGTCCAGCTGTGAGCTAAGGGAAAGGGACATGGGGTTTGGTGAACACCATTAGATTAATTAAATAAGGAGGCCGTTAGATGGAGATGGGTCTCCTGCCATGGTGGCCCACACAAACAAACTAAAATCTAAACCTATACATGCCTCAAGGTTATGAAATCAAGGCGCTAAGGACAACCCGTCACAAAGAGCCAACTAGGCTTTAAGTTATAACTGGTCACATGATTCCTTTTTACCTTTTGCATTTTCTCTCTAAGTCTTTCCCCTGGCTCCTGGCAGCAACACTCCTATTTCTAGTTTGGCACTGATCCATTGAAACTGATTTCTGCTCAGATAAACTCTTGAACCTTTCTTTCACCTTCGGTTGTAGGCCCTGCTTCAATCAGCTGGTATTCCTCCGGAATCCTCCCCCTACTCCCTTGAAATCCTATTTTTGTTTAGTTAGGTAAAACGTGCATTTTATTGCCTCTGAGTCTCTAATATTGATTCCCTTAGTCTTGATCCACTTCTCCTTGGTCATAGGTTCATCTAATAGCCTGTGCCTTCGATCTGTATTTTCTCACACCCCTGACTCATTATACCCGTGCCTGCATCAGCTTTGCACAGCTCTGTCACCCCTCTGCTCCTC
This sequence comes from Hipposideros armiger, assembly GCF_001890085.2. Classification (NCBI taxonomy): domain Eukaryota; kingdom Metazoa; phylum Chordata; class Mammalia; order Chiroptera; family Hipposideridae; genus Hipposideros; species Hipposideros armiger. The sequence continues at coordinate 1,332,306 of NW_017731549.1, forward strand.
TGTACCAGGTCATTTGCACTCAGTTGATGCCATCCTCTTGGCAGTATCTCCATTGGGGGATTTTCCATGCACTTCTTCATATTAACTGCATCATCATTTTCCTTAGGAATTCTAGACAGTACTTTAGAACTCTCCTTTACATTGTAGCGTCATCTTTAGTACCGTAGATCATCACACTTTGGGGAGTTTCCATAACCATTTATCAAAGCCTGCTCTTACACTAGTAGTATGGTAAAATCATGTAAGGGAAATAGCATGTGCTTTGGGATTAAATGGATCTGAATTTAGATCCATATTCTAATTTGTTCACTGTATCATCCCATGGAGATGGTGATAATATTATTGCTCATATTTATTGTGAGGATTAATTAAAATAAGACTGCTTCGCATATAGTAGTTTCTCAATAAATATTAATAGATAAATATGCCACCCTTATTTATTCTATTCACAGATGGGAACTCTAGAATAGATAAAGCGATGCCTGTCAAAATGGAACAAATGACCAATTTAACTTTGTAATAGCAGGGAGTTTCTGGGTAGTGTAAGTTTTGCTTTGCACAATGTAAAACGGAGACTCAGGAACTGGTTTGTGAAGCCTGCATTCTGACAAGTAGTAGACTAATGATGGTCTGAGCCACCACCCTGCACAACGGCACAGGCTGTGCACTGCACAATTCAATGGGAGTGCCCTTCTTTTAGCTAATGATGTGAATGACCCCTCTGGGAGCTGTTCAGGGAAACAATCCTGGAAAAAATTGATTGGGTTTGTTTTGGTTGAAATAAATTTCTTGATTTCTTTCAGTACAATTTAGAGATACAAGGTTTTCTAGCTATATGCTTTAAATTACTCAAACTCCACTTGAATTAATTTTGTTCTATCGAGTTTTAAAAATATAAAACAGATCATATTAATAGGGGAATCAAAAAGTTAACATTTAAATGTACAAGTAATCATAAATATCATTTAACCTAATTTAATTCTTTTCAAATTTGTAGAGTAGACTATTAAGTTAATACAAACTCACTGGACAAGTGGAAAAGAAAATGAGAGCATTTTTGTTCTTAATAACTCTTGCATGCTTGATATTCTTTGAAAACAAGAAATAGAATTGTTGCCATGCATTATCTGGTTCAATAAACAAAATGTAGTTTTCTCTTCTTGCCTGATCTTTCTAACTTTAAGTGAGGCTCCCCTAAAGCATAGATGTGATTTCCCAGACCTACTTAGACAAGGGCCATAACAGGATATATTTCAGATTTACAGATATTAGTGTACTACAAGTACCATGGAAAAAGGCAGTCTTTTATGTGAAATTATAAATTCTCGCCAGAATAACTGGTATGGATTTGTATAGTTACTGTCCCTGATACCATATGGCTATGAATGTTTTACAGATTTTTGATGTAGTCCAAAGAAGACAAATTACAGCAATTCCCTCCTGCATTGTCAATTAGGTGAGCAGATGTAACCGTTAAGAGGCAAGGTCTTTGGGGAGCCATTGCCTGTGTTACCAAAATTAAAGTTAGGCTGGATGTTGGGGGATCTCTCCTCAAATCCCCTAATTACATTTACCAAAGAAAATCATTTAAAAAAAACACATGACTGCTGCTCTATTGGTAAATACTTGGAAGACATTATCTAACAATCCATTAAGGATGAAGGCAGAATGACTAAATGTCACTTACTATATGATTCTTGCACTTCTTTAGGTGTTAAGGTTCCCTTGGTGGGGGGATGGGGGTGGGGGTCGTTCCTATTTTAATTTTCTCAGTCCAACGAAAATAAGCTTGCCCGTAGTAATGCTGGCTTTGCTATTTGGCTTGTCCTCCGATATTTTTACAACCCCCAGCTGCCTGATGCTATCTTTCAGATTCAATTTAACTGGAAAAGATATGAAATAACTTGAACGTGGCCTCATTAGCTTCATAGGCTATCATATTAATAAAAGGTGTTGTTCCTGTGTGTAGCCCCCCCTGCACCCCCTCCCCGGTCCCCCACATTTTTATTACAAATGAGGATTTCTTTGTCTGGCTTGGATTCATGCATGCCCCGGCCTCAGCCAAGCTCTCTTCATTTTCTAAATAGAAACTTAATGCACATAAAATTAATGACAAATCTGGTTATGGTGATTTGCATAAATTAAAAGACATTTCTATTAATTGCCAAGGGCTTGTCTCTACAAGAGGGGACATATAAATTTGGACACTAATCAAGCCAGGATTACCTTTGTTAATGAATATAAGCGTGCATCAGGCTTTTTAAATGAAGAGGAGGTACACTCGTGGGCAAAGACACATTATAGTAGGTGCCAGCAGAAGCAATAAGGTTGTGTGATGATACTTCACAGCACAAGGAGAGCTCATCTATATTAAGAATATTTTTGTTAGTCTAGCTTTCTTTTTTTTCCAGAACAAATAAAGCAAAAAAGCCAGAGACATCTTTTGAAGAAGAAAGAGGGATTTGAAAGGAAAAGAATGTCTCCTGTTCCTAGTAAATAAAAATAAATAAATAACATGAATAACTCATTCCAAGGAGAAATCACTCAGATTCTTAATTGGGTTCTGATTACAGAGCTTATGCTCTTCAATTGACCTTAATTTCTGATATACTTTCTTCTGTGTTTCATCTGCCCTCGTAATGGTTTCTCAATATTATTGCTCTTCTGAATCTTATTGATGCTAAAGAAAGATGTGGAAAACATGGAGCAGGTCAAAAGCAAAGTCATTCATGAAAATTATAGGGTATAGGAAGGGGTACAGGGACAGCCTGAAACAGGATTTTGAAGAAGGTAAAATTTGCCTCTAGGATTTAATCTTTTTCTGTATTTTACTTTTCCTTCTTTTGCTTTTCCTAAGTGCCCATATATTTTGTCTTCTTTCCAAATTTATTTCTATTACCTGCTTTCTAAAATATCTCTTGTTTATCTTCTCTAAACTCTCAGAGTGGGCCTACTCTATCTAACTAGGAGTAACCCTATACTCTGAGTCTCTCTCCATCTCTTTCCATCCATCAAACCTACTTGTTCTGTGGCCCAGGGTTTGCGGATGACCATGTTTGGTGACTAGTTAAGCTGAGGAACAGTCAGAGCACTTATTAATGATAAGAATGAATTCGAGTGAGTTACTCCTTTAAAAGTAGCAGCAAATTGTCACACTATAAAACACACAGGCTTAAGTTTCGTGTTGAAGTCCTGCCTGTACCACTGTCAAGAAATTGTGACTTTAAACAGTCATTTAATTTTTCTAAGCTCCAGTTTCTGTATCCATAAAATGGTGCTAATTGAGAGATTCAGAGAAGACCGTATAATAACTAATATTTGAGGGATCTATGCCAGGCACTGTTTTAAGGGCTTTACCTCTATTCATGCAACATCTCACTGACTACCCCAAACAGTGAGCATTACTATTTCATTTTGTAGATGAGGAAAAAGACACACAGAGATATTGGTGACTATAAGCCATCATCTCACTTGCCTGGACTATTTCAATAGATTCCTGACTGGTCTCCCTATTTCCCCCTTTCTCTCCATTCAGTCTATTCTGACACCACAGGCAGAATAAGCCTGTTGAAACTTGAGTCAGACTTGTCCCTCCTGCTCAAACCCTTCTGGTGGCTTCCCATCTTACCCCGAGTAAAAGCCGAACTTCATCTGTGTTCACGAAGTCTTTATGCCTGGCTTGTCCCTCTGTCCTCACCTTATTCCAGTCTTTCTCTTGCTTTCTCCAGTGAGTTTCACTGGCCTCCTTGCCCGCTCCCTTTTCTCCTATGTTAGGGTCATCATGTTGGCCGTTTTCTCTTCCAGAGTGTTCTTCCCTCAGTTATCTTCATGGCTCTTCCCTTCACATGTTTTTCTCAAAAAACCACGTTCTTAGTAAGCCTTCCATAGCCACCTTATCTAAAGGTGTGATTATCTAAAATTACAGTCCCACTCACCCTGTACTTATCTCCCTTCTTGCTTTATATTTTTTTCTCTTTAGCACCTATGGTTTAATATACGAGGTCAGACAATCAAGTTTGTGAAGTCATCCTAGAAAAAGTGCTACATACCTCATTGCTGAATATCACTATGGTCACCTTCGAAGTCCTCCCCTTGGGAGACTATGCACCAATGCCAGTGCCTAGTCCACCCTTCAAAGCAATTTTGGAACTTTTTCTGGAATGGCCATCAGAGCTGCCATTGTATTTCCCTTGATGTCCTGAATGTCATCAAAATGTCTTCCTTTAAATATTTCCATTATCTTCTGGTAAAGAAAGAAATCATTGGGGTCCAGATCAGGTGAATCGGGAGGGTGTTCCAATACAGTTATTTGTATCCTGGCTAAAAACTCCCTCACACAGTGCTGTGTGAACTGGTGTATTGTCGTGATGCAAGAGCACATTATGGCTCGATAAATATGTGCCAAACAAATGAACTAACTTGCCCTATGTCACTCAACTAATAAGAAGTAATATTTGATCTCAGGTTGTCTGATTCCAGAGCCTTAACTACGAAGCTTTATTGCTTTTAAAACTGTAAACTATTAAGTAAATAGTAATTCTTGTGTGTTACTTTGGGAGATAGTGGTGCTGTGTGGGAAGAGCATATATCCCACTTGCCTAAGCTGAGAATCCGGGAGGATTTGATTCCCTGTCTGTTACCAAAGCACTCATTGGGGATGTAGGACTCACAAAAGGGTAGACCTTTTTTTTATTTATAGCTCTGATATCCAGTCACATACAGAATGGCAAGTAGAGCTGCCATTCCTCAGTGGTTTCTATCCAATTGTTTTTTTCTCTGTCTTCCCCTTCTCTTACTTTTCCTTTCCAGTCAGTTTTCCCAGTTCTCCAGCTACCCCATAGCCTTTGGGTGATACTCCTGGTTTTTTCCTTTCTGTGTTGGTGGTGGCCAAGTGAGGAGACTGTTGATCTAGCCTGGGCCAGATCAACCTTCCTGAAACGTTTCCCAGATCTGAAATTATATACCTGAAATCTAAAGTACTTCTACATTGAAAACCGGCCAAGTGGCTCAGTTGGCTAAGAGCTCACTCAAGAGTGCGAGCTCTGAGCAACAGGTTGCCAGTTCGATTCCTGGCCTGAGCTGAGCTGCCCCTAAGCTGCCAACAGGTGGCAGGATGGCTCAGCTAAAAAAATAAATAAATAAAAAATAAATTAATTAAATTAAATAATAAATAAAGTACTTACTTCTACATTAATAAATTGCTGTGTTCATACTATATGGGATTTTAGGTCCCAGACTTAAGACCTCAACCAAGGGAGAGAAAGAAAATTGGGAGAAAAAAAAAGAAAGAAAGAAAATTGGAATCCCAGAAATGGCCCAGAGGTGGAACAGATTGAAGACTGTGTAACTAGGAGCCAGTTGTTGATTTTCCCATCACTGGGTGGTCTGCTTCTCAAAAGTCTTACTTGGAGCTCAGAGGCATTCAATCAAAAAGAGCCTGTTTTTATTTTTAGGGATCTACTGCAACATTCCTTTGTATCTCATATTTCACTCACTGAGGGTTTTCTCTCAGGCTTCAGTTATCTTATTAGGGCCCTTTTCCCAGCCTGGTATAGATGAAGCTATGCACCTGCTTTCAATTGTTTCCCCTTCTGGGTCCCAGTGCTTGCTTAGTGGACATTTTTGGTCTAGCTATTCAACAGTCTGTAAACTATTAACTACAGTTATATTAAGCTTTAAGGATGAATTTCTAGGATTCCAACAAAAGGTTTATTTGCAACTATTGCAACATTTTTAGGAAATCAGCTTCAACATTTTTAAGGGAAAAGTTTCAGTTGTAGCAGCATGCAAAATAAAAATTCATGGCATGCCCATATTGCTTTTTAAAAAATTGAATTCACTCGGTGTGTTTTAAACATCAGGTAGAGGAAGAAATGATCTGATTTCATCTTTCTTAGAGAGTGGGAAGCCTGTTTTTTTTGTGACCTTCTGGCTTTGCTTTTAGTCTCCCCACATGACAATTCCCCCTGCAGCCACAGAAGGCTGACTGCTTCAGTTCTCCGGAAGCCTCGCTCCATATCAGAGTGGTGTGAATGTTATTTATTGGCCATGGAGTGAAGTCCTGCTGATTTTGGTGATGGTCCAAGATCATGCATGTTGCAGACTGTTCATCTGATAGTATTTTTTTTTCCATTGCCTATAGCCACCTCTTGTTTTGTTTTTTGATCTCTTGGAAACTAATCTTAAAGAATAGAAGAAGAATAGAACAACCAATTCTCACTCATAGTTGCGTGCTGATTAGGGTAGGGAAAGAGAAATAATTAGAGCAATCATGATGATAGCAATAGTTAACAGTTTTGAAATTTACAACATGCCAGGCATTGTACCTAAATACTTCATATGCATTATCTCATTGAATCCTCATATAACTCACCTTAAGGATGAGAAAACAGACCTAAAAATGTTAAGTACATTCTCCAAGATCACCTCGATAGTTAGAAGTGTAGCTATTTTTCACCTAACAAAAACACTGATTTTATTGATTGACTGATGGATGCATTCTTTCCCTATACAGAGCAACAAAACTTCCTTTTGGCTTCTGGTTATATGTTATGGAATTCTAGGGAAATTCCCATCTAAGGAATTTTTTTCTCTCAGCCCTGTTTGTATTCACCTCTTTTCTATTTTTCTCCACTTCCCCTTTTCCCAGGCCACATAGTATAGGAGAAAGAGAAAAGATTTTGGAAATGGGCAAAGTTTATTCCATTTTCACTATGCAACTTTCTAAAGGTAAGAGCTGAGGCATACCCTTCGTTCTTCGAGTCCCCAGTCCCCACATTAAAAAGAAAAGCCAGCTCTTTCACAGTGGTTATAATGATTAAATAGGGTAATGCAGTTGAAACTTGAATATTCTGACCTTTCTTAAGATGCCTAAAGTTTCTGTTTTGTACAGCATTTTATTCAATAGAACATACATCCACTTCCAAAAGCCCTAAGAAACAATACAAATCATTTTATTTATTTATTTTATTTTATTTTTCTTATTTTATACAAATCATTTTTAAACTGTCGAATAAAGAAAGGAGGAATCTCATGCAACATTATCAGACTTCCTAAAAATTCTCTTCTCCCCCAAATTATGGTTCATAGTGCAGCTACTCCAACTCTGTCTAAAAATACTAGTTCTTCCTCATTGCTCTCTCTGCCTGATGTTCCTACCCCACTGACATTTTATCTGGCCCTGCAGGATGACAGTTCTGTTGTCTGAGTTTTGATAAGGAAGAGTTGCCTCAAATGACTTCTAAAGCAGATTTACTGGGACAAATATATGCAACAGCAAAAATCTTCCCTTTTTTTTCCCCTTCCTCTCCACTTTTTTTCCCCATCCATCTCTTCTGTTTCAATTATTCCCAGACAGAAATGCTTTACCTTCCTCAAAGTTAATAGAATTGTGTTGGAGGCTCTTTAATCGCATTTTCTTCTTTGTGCCTTGTATTTTATGGTTGCCTGGGTCCAATTTTTCAAATAGACTGTGAATTTATTGATTTAGTTAGGAATGCTTTAGGCTTCAAGTAACAGAAAATTTGACTCGGGGTGGAATCAACAAAGGTTGTTTTCCTTATATACACAAGGTCAAGATGGAAGAAAGCAGCCACCAGTATTGGTTCAGCAGCTAGTTCTTTGCAGAGCCAAGGCCTCTGCTCTAGCTAAGTCTTTCATCAAGAAAGCTTTTTCAGGGCTGGCTGAGTGGCGCGATGGTTAAGAACTGGCTTGGGATGCCAGAAGGTCCTGGTTTGAATCCCACATATGAGGGCCAGTGACACTGCTCTCCACAACTAAGATGCTGAACAACAGCTCAACCTGGAGCTGGGCTGCCGTGAGTCGCTGGGACGGCGTAGGCTGCAGCCCCTGCTGCAGTGGCCTGCCATGGGCTACCGTGTATAGCCAGCAGCCGCAGTGAGCGGCCGTCCAGAAGCCAGCGACTGATCTGCTTCACCTGGGAAAAGCACAATTATAATACCAACATGGGTCAGTGAAGCGATGTCCTCCACAACTAGACTGAAGAACAAAACGACAGCAACTTGTCTGTTCCCCTTCCCCCAATTCCCCAACACTGTTCCCATCCCTCCAATTCCCCAATAAAATCTGCAAAAAAAAAAAAAAAAGAAAGCTTATCCAGAAATTGAAACAAATGTTTTCTTATATCTCATTGGCCCTGGACTATATCATAATGGCAACACCAACCTTTCAGGAGCCTCCAGAGCAGCGGTTCTCAACCTGTGGGTCGCGACCCCTTTGGGGGTCAAACGACCCTTTCACAGGGGTCACCTAAGACCATCGGAAAACAAAAGATATTTACATTACGATTCATAACAGTAGCAAAATTACAGTTATAGAGTAGCAACGAAAATAATTTTATGGTTGGGGGTCACCACAACAGGAGGAACTGTATTAAGGGGTCGTGGCATTAGGAAGGTTGAGAACCTCTGCTCCCGAGCCTTGGAGCTCCATGGGGACCGTGAATAAAAGGAAGGGAACTAGGAGTATACCTTGAATCTTCCCTCCTCCTTTAAGACAGAACACATATGTTGTTTAATCCTTCCTCACTGTCTAGTGCCACTTCTGGAACATAGAAGGTACTTAATAAATACCTGTTAAACTGAGTACATAAAAAAATGAATGAATGGATGAATGACTTTTTAGCTGGCAAGGGCACATAAAGCCTCACTCTTTCTAAGACTGGACTCAGAATGTGGCGCAGAGAACTTTCCATGTTGAAATGAGGAAAAAAATGGTTTAACTAAGTCACACCCTGATTTTTAGAAACAATTCAAAAGGCTTAGGAAGGTTCAAAGGGCCTACTATGATCTTTGATAGTTATATTATAGTTTTACCAGCTGCAGGATTAGGGAAAATACTTCTAAAGAAATCTGGAGGAGTCAGTGACCTGAACATGATAAAATTATGGCTTTCTATTGTGTACTGCATTTCAAGACTTATTTGTTTTTAATCTAAAAGTCTTAAAGTCATAGAACAGATAAAAAGAAAAGTGAGAGAAAGTTACCACAAGGTGAAGGCCTGAGTACATTGTTCACACGAAGTCAACCCCACTTGGCTTTATTCTGTGATGTCCTTGAATCTTAGAAAAACCTTTTCATGCACAGGCAGTACCCATCTGGGAAGGACAGAGGCACACGTCTAGTGAACTAGCTTTGTTCCCACCTCAATCTTATGTCTCCATTGCTTTCTCTATTTTTTTTTCTCACCTTATTTTGTGTATCTTTAGAAGCTATCTTAAATTCGTCATGATTAAGGCAGCATGTAGATAAGTAGTCAGTGATCACGCATGGCACTATTTTCTATGCCCATTTCTGAAATGAAAAGCTTTAATGATTTGCATTTTTAAATAACTAAGCCTATTCAGAAACAGTCACAAAATTTGAGATATAAGTGACATCAAAGATAATTGAAAGTGTTAAAGATTGCACTTGAGGACATATCTAGGCATCTTTGAAATGTGACACATTGTAAATTCCCAGGGGGTTTGTCGTGTAATTCAGTACCTCATACAGTGTCTCATATTTATGACGGGAAAATCCGTTGTGTTCACAATTGCCACCCTCCCCTCTCCCAACACTCATCATACTATTTCTTGGGAGGCTAGGAAATTGTGTTTATAATCTCATTTGAATTTTTGTCTTCAATAAGGTACATAGGAAAATAAGAAATCTTTTCTTTTCGTAGAACTTGGTTGGGACTTATGAAACAAATGTGATGTAAATTTTGCTTTTCTTTACTGCTTGTTAGATAAGCTATGAATCTAGCCAAAGCTTTATTTTAAAAAGAGCTGGTCTTGGGAGCGACTCTCATGTAGTATAAACTCGCAGTATGCATTGCGAAGTGAGCAGTATTGAAAGCTTAACAAGTGGCTTAGCTGTTGATGCACAAAGAAAAAGAACGCTCACAGCACCTTATCTGCCTGCAGATGTCCTGGGCAGGAGTACAGATGCTGTTTTTGCTGCGTAGTACAAACTTTGCTCTTCGTGGTCAGTGATTTTTTTTATTCTTGACAGGTCTGTCTATAAGTGAACCCAACTGATTTTTATTTATGACAAGAAGAATTTCAGCTTGAGGGCAGAATAAGGAAGAAAATGAGAATTGATAGAAATGGAATGAATCGTTTGTTCTTATTTGGTGAAGCGAAGGAAACGTGATTGAATAGTGAGCACAAAAGCAATGACATCGGAATTCTAGAAATCTCTGTTTCATAGGTTTTGTAGAACCCACTCTGGAACCTGCATTTAAGTCTCTCTATTTTCAGTGTAGGCGCCAGCCTTTGGGTATGATAGTTCTGCTGGTCAATGGGATTTATCAGTGGATTTTGAAACATTGTGATGCTTATTTCAGACTAGCTGGTAAAGCTGTTGTGTTCTTCTTTTCCTTACTCTATTGACTCAAACCCCAGACTGTTAGGGAATGTATGGGAATAAGAGAAATACTACTCCCTCCACACCCCCCCCTCCAGCCCTGAATCACAGAGGAATATGAACTATTTTAGGGGGTTATTTGTAAGCCTCTAAAATACAGATTCAAACCCCTAATGAAATAATGTATGTAGGCAATCATCTTCAATGGTTGCCCCTCAAAAAGGAGCAATAGAAAACCATGCGACTCTTCTTGGAAGTTTATAGTACCATCTAGAAAGTTTTTATTTTTATTTTATTTTATTTTTTTAAAATCAAAGTTTTATCAGACCAAGCTTTAGGTCTAACTACAAGTTTATAGTGAATAGAAGGGAAAGGGGATATATAAAAAGGCACCACAGAAACCCAGAATGTGAGAAACTTTATAGGACAAACAATCTGGTTTCTTTGATAAATGAATTGCAAGGGGGAAAAAAAGCAGGGGTAAACTGTAGCTGAAAGAGACAATAAATACCAAACAAAAAAGTGTGTGAACCTCCTTGTTTAGAATCTGATTTGAACAAGCCAACATTTTTTTTTGTTGTAATGGATACAGTTGGGGAAATCTGAATGTTAATAATTGGTTATTTAATGATACTAAGGAATTATCAGTGATTTTTTAACGTGCACTAATGGTATTGAGATAACATTTTCAAAGTCTTACCTCTTAAGTTGTGTAATTTGCCTCAAATTAATTTGGGCAGGGGAAAATGGGTGGTTTAAATGAAATAAGAGATTGGCTTGGCTATGAGTTGGTAATATACTTGGTAATGGGGGTTCCTTGGACCCTTTTTTTACATTTATGTTTAAATTTTCCAAAATCAAAAGTAAACCAACAGATTTAAAAATCCCTACAACACTAACACACACGTGAAAACACACACCTTTGTAAGAGCTCCGATTCTATTCTGACAATCTCAAGCCTGGACCCTGAGTGCGCCTTTTCTCGAAACGTTTCTTGATGCCCTCAGACTAGATTCACCGGCCTCATCTGTACCCACCGGTGCTCTGGGCTTACTTCTCTTGTTTTTGACCTCATGTTGTAATTGCTTAGTCACCTGCGGAGTAGAATAATATTTTCAAATGAACTTTTTATTTATTTTTACCCCTTAGTCTTTACCCCATTCAGCCCTCTAAATGTTTTGTGTCTGTTGCCTCGGGGAAGGAGTATATGGTAGACATAGAGACAAAAACAGAAAAACAATGAGTTGATTCTTGACCTTTGAGTTCCAAAGCCTGGGTATCATGGGAATAAGAAGAACCCATGAAAAGATAATAGATTTGGTACAAGATGTGATGAGTTAGAGAAGAGCTAACTCATAGCCGGGATTCCCTGAACAAGCGTATAGGGGGCAGAGAGGGAAATAAAGGGACATAGCCTAATGGGAGATCTAAGATGAGGGACCAGGTCTGGAGGGTTCACACACACACAGCTTCAGAGCATCTCCAGAGAGAGCTCGCCCACACTTGACCATCCTCTAGAGTGAGTGTTGGCACCAGCACCAAGGCACCGTGTGAGAGCCGAGTTAGCAAACTTAGGTGGTCCAGTCGCATTCCAGTGTGGGTTTTGTATGACCGTAGCTGTCCTTCTCATTAGTGCTGGGGTCTGTTAATGTGGGAGACAGATGGAGATGGAGGGAATATAACCTGGTGGGAGGTAGAGACAGGTAGGATCTAAGATGGTGGGACATGCCCGAGCACTGAACATATTCAGAAATAAAACCAAGAGCGAGCAAACAAGAACCACACTATCACCCTTTTTATTGATAAACCCTAAGTTGGAGACATAGAATGTGGATCACACACCCCAGATGGGATAGGTATACTTCCTGTCTCCACAGGAAGTGCTGGGCAAAGGGTGGGATCTCCCTCTGGGAGATGATGGAGTGTCCCATGAATTGTTGACAGCTCCCACTACTCATTCTGCTAAGCAGGTTTGCTCCTGCGAGGAAAAAGGGAGATGATATGAGCATGTCCAGTTCAGTCTTCCCAATTTTATTGGATAGGGAAATGTCTATACTTACCTATCTGAAAAAATTGAGCTAGAAAGCCAGCAGTATGACATTAGTAGTGCTTCTCCTGACATTAAAGGAAATACCTGGAGTGAGGAAGCAACAAACACATCATTTATTATCATCTGGCAGACTGATATCCATTGACACAAGAGTTTGCTCCATACCCAATTAACTGACTCAAGTGGGCCAGCCACCATATTAAAACCCCAGGACCTTTGGAAGTGCCACAGTGGAGAAGCGAACACTAACCCCCCAAGGAGCAGTGGTGGCTGTAGATAAAACCTTGAACTCTCCCACTTACCCATGAAAGTGGTGAAATACATTTCCATCATTTTTTTTTTTTGCCTTCACCATAGATGTATAATATTTTTGAGGGCAAGTATCAGGCTTTGTTCAAAGTTGTATTAGGGTCTGTCAAAAAGTAGGGACTCAAATATTTACTGAATTGAGTTATAGTAACATTAATGGTATTTTTAGCAATCAAACAGGTATCTCAAACGCTGAGACCAACTTCACTTGTTTTACAGATTAATTCCATAATCATAACTACACATCTACTCTCTTCTAGATTACTGTCTATTACTAATTTTGTCAGTAAATCTTCAAAGCAGATATTGTCTTGTGGTGTTAACAATGACCTCATTCTCCTAAGTAGTTGAAATAGTTAATGGAGGCTGTAAATTTACCAGTATTTCTACCCGTCCATGCCCTAGGGTTATGAAAACGAAGCAATTTAAGTTTCTAGTTTAACACAGTATTAGCCAATAAATCAGTCCTTAACTTTTCATGTCACTCTTAGAGCTGCTATACAATTTTATGCACTGTGCTTAACTATTACATTTTATAGGAGGTTTAATTTTTCTTCCAGTTGCAGAAGGTCTCATGTATGCATTTCATCTGGTAGTAGACATTTATCTGTTGCTGACCACTCAGCATTGACTGTATTTAGGGAAGCTAATTCTTTCCGTTGTGTGCAGTCTCAGTATGGTGGTAAACTCAGGTATTTCTCTGCCATGATGGACTGTACTTAATTCCTGGTCTCCTTCTATCAGATCCTTTTTCTTGTTACTCAAGACCCACCAAAAGGCAAGCACATGATATTATCAGGGTCTCATGTAACTTGGCATAATCATGCAATGATACAAGGTTGGAGGAAATTATTGGAGCTCCTGAATACCATTGGTAACATCCGGGGAAGGTGACAGCAGTTTTTGCTGCAATGACTTTCTGGAGTCACCTACTTCTGTCTATTTCAGGACTTGTTTTTCATCTCTTCCTTCCAATTTGTGGTTCCCCCATGTCCTTTCAATTAATCCTTCCTTTTGTGTTTATGTTTGCCAAGATAGTTTCTGTTGCGTGCTCTCATAAAACTTAAACTGATTCACATGGCTTGGGAAGGAAGCATCATGAAGTGGAAAAAACCCTTAGCTAAGAGTCATGGGACATGCATTACAGTTGTGGCTTTGCAACTAACTTGCTTTGAGACCCACAAGAAATCCTCTAACTTCTTTGGACTTTAATTTAATTATCTGTGGAGGCAATAGGCCAGATAACTGTGAAGGCTTAGTTTTAAAACCAATACTGGTCCCTACCAATAATAACAACAACAAAAAACAATATTCTTTTAAAATAAGAACTTCTATAGAAGTTTCACTTGATGTTTAAACATACAAGGTGCTGTGAGTATCCCAGATATGTTAATCCTTGCGTGAGCATTTGGTCATCTCTTGGGCGGGGTGACCAGATATTGAAATAGAGTCCTACAACAGAGAGAGTAAAGGGGCATGTAACTGCCTGTTCTTGGTAAATATTACCTCAGCTCATTGGGTTGTTTATGACACAGCTAACCTCAAAGATGAGTGATTGGGATTGGCTTTAGATCCAGACAGTAGGAAATGCTGACACATTACATTAAACCGAAAAATTAAACCCATTCAGCAGATATTTGCTGTGAGTAAGGCACCCTGTCTTTCAGAGGGCTTGAACCTCTTGTCAAACTGAGGTACACATACACAATCTCTGATTTGAGAGTGGTTGTCACTGAGTGTTTCCTAACATTTCTAAGCTTTTCCTTATTTCTGGTTTCATCAAATATGTCCTATTCCAATGTGGAGTAACACATTCAGTGACCCATGAATGGTAAAAACACCAACTCCTAATTGCTTCAGATTTATACTAGACTTTGTGGTTATTACACCTGACCTGTATTTCACAGCTCGATAACTCAGTAAATGATGCTAGAGCAACACAGCATCTAAAGGAAGTTTGACAATTACCAGAAACTTCTAATGATTTCTACAATTTGAATACTATAAAATACTTGCAAAATCTACTCAGATCACAGTGAATGACTTGTATGTAGTTTGCTTGACTACCAAGATCAAAACATACCCAGTTTGTTCCTTTGACCTTGTATATATACTTAATCTCATAGAAGTTAATGGACCACTTGGCTTAGAGTCTTATCTTAGACATTTACTTTAACCAAGCTGATGATTTTTTACTTCTCAGATTCCTGCAATGGCTTTCTATCTCATTCAGAATAAAAGTCAAAAGCTGTAGAATAGCCTGTAAGACCCCCATGATCTGGCCCTGTTACCCCTCGTTGCTTCAAATTCTTTCATTTTCCCTTTTTTACTCCACCCTGGTCCCACTAGCTATCTTGCTGTTCTTTGAACGTGCTGAATTCGTGACTGTCTCAGGGATCTTGCCTTGCCTGAGTAAAGAGGCCTCTAGCATCCTCAAATCTGTGTGGAGTTTTTTACTGCCACTGGAGTCCACCATCAAGCACTAGATCCTGCTGCTGTGGGAACCAGAGGGCCTGATGGTAGGTGGAAGGCAGATGGCTGCCACAGGTTTGGCTGCCAGAGTCCTTGATGTGCCAACATTGTCTATTTATCATCAAAACTAGCTCCATACTAGTTTCCATGCTGAAGCTGAGAAGCCACTTGCACTGTTGCCATCCCCATAGGGCAGAGTGCAACATCATCATCCATTAATGGTAGTAATAAATATTTGTTGAGCACTTACTATACGAGGTCTGACAATTGAAGAAAAAAACTGCAGTCTACATTTTAGTGTAGTTTGAAAATATCTGCGTTTGGTAGTTGACCTTTAGCTATATCTTCCAAAGAACATACACGGTCTGACAATTAAGTTCGCAAACTTGTTGCAACGATGTTGCTAAACTGTTTTGATATCAGAGGGATTATTTGTTATGAATTTGTACCAACTGGACAAACAGTTAACCAAGTTTACTATTTGGAAGTGCTGAAAAGGCTGCGTGAAAAAGTTAAAAGAACTTTTTGCCAACAATTCATGGCTCTTGAATCACAACAATGCACCAGCTCACACAGCACTGTCTGTGAGGGAGTT
Source organism: Hipposideros armiger (assembly GCF_001890085.2). NCBI lineage: Eukaryota > Metazoa > Chordata > Mammalia > Chiroptera > Hipposideridae > Hipposideros > Hipposideros armiger. The sequence continues at coordinate 1,348,099 of NW_017731549.1, forward strand.
TTTAGCCAGTAAACAAATAACTGTATTGGAACACCCTCCCTATTCACCTGTTCTGGACCCCAATGACTTCGTTCTTTACCTGAAGATCAAGGAAATATTGAAAGGGAGACATTTTGATGACATTCAGGACATTAAGGATAATACAATGACAGCTTTGATGGCCATTCCAGAAAGAGTTCCAAAATTGCTTTGAAAGGTGGACTAGGCACTGGCGTGGGTGCATAGCTTCCCAAGGGGAGTACTTCAAAGATGACTGTAGTGATATTAAGCAATGATATATGTAGCACTTTTTCTAGAATGAGTTCGTGAACTTAATTGCCAAACCATGTATACTAAGAACTTGACTCATTTAATACTCATAGCAGCTCTGTGAGGTAGGCACTGTTATTGTCCAAATTTTATAAATGACCATAACAGAGTCTTGGAGAGCGGTTAACAATTTTATATACAGCTAACAAGTAAAGAGCTAGACTCCAACCAAGGTATTACAATTCCAGAAGTCATTGACTTAATGGCACCAGAACCAACCTATGATGTTGGGTTAAAGTGGGAAAGAACCCTTTCTGCCTCCAGTTTGTTGTTTTAAGTCCAATGTATTCATGTTATTTTCATTTAAAAAATATAGCTGTAATTTTGTTCAGTTTTTACTCACTACACCAAGGATATGAGTCTATCAGGCTCTGGGCTAAAATCAGAATCAACTAACCGGATACCACCTGAACATTGTAATTAGAGTCAATATCACATGCAACAAAATGTGGGAAAGCTTGCTTGTCTGTATGATCTAAATTAAAATACTGATGAGGGTGATGATTACTTTTAAGAAGCAACTCATGGTTAAGGTGGAAAAAGTATGAAATCAACTGCCTAGGCCACCCCTCTCACCACCCCCATTTGAAGTGGAAAGTACCTCTATTTTTGTCATTTTATTTGTTTTACATTTTGGACTTCCTAGTATGCTGTCCTTTGAAGAAAAAATTCTGGTATTAAAACAAAACAAAACAAAACAAGAAAATCCCAAATCCAGGGAGCCATTATTGATGTTCCTTCCTTTTCTCTTTTTTTTTTTTTTTTTGGTGGGGCATGTTTGGGCCCAGTGAAAACATAATTCAGGCTATGGCCTCATGGGGATTTTGTCAACGAGAATAGGATATTTTGACAAGGACCAACACAGAAGTCCTAGTCCCTCAGCCTTTGGGACAGAAGTTGACTTCCTGGTAAGGATGCCTTTGAAATATTTTTTTTCTGGTTTCTTTTTTGAAGTACCAGGATAAACAAAGCCCTCCTTTAAGTTTGTTCTATTGTCTTTGATTGTTTCTCTTTCCTCACTGGATAAAAATAAAAATTAAAAAAAAGAAAGAGAAATTCCAGCTATTTTTGATATCAGCAGTTTAAAAGGTTCAAGTGTGTCCACAAAAAAGCAGATCTGTGGTTATTGGAGCCACATGAAATTCTGATTTGCCAAAGGGATTGTGGCTGACTCTAAAGTCCTGCCAGGGCTTGTAGATTTAGGGTGGTACAAAAAGTGAGGAATCCTGCTGCAACAGCTGCTGTGCTTTCAAAACTGTGAGAGCAACATCCCCTTATGATTCCCATAAGCCTTTTCTCCCATCCCCATGTTAGCTGTGAAAACTGTCTTTAAAGAGGAAGAAATGATGTGCAGATATGAAATGGAAATTATGCTCTCACCAGGCTAAGTATTTTTCAAATGGAACATTTTATGAGTCCAGAATCAAATGTAGTGATGCAAGGGTGTAAATACCTCTTTACATTTAAAAATAACCAGCTCAACAGGTATCAAGTAAATGTTGCATAAAATGTAACATTAGGAAAAAGAACTCTCAGCATATTTCAGATCATAAAACACTGGAGAAAGTTTGCTTACATTTCATCTGTTAAAGTAATAAGTGAAAAGTTATCCCATAATAGTGTATCCTGTTCCCACGGCTGGGTTGTCTTGCACAGGACATAGTTACTGCAATGATCTTTTTATGGTTTTGGGTTGATATCCAGTAATTATTTGGTCACCACTTTCTTCATTTAAAAAAATTTTTTTTTACATTATCACTCTCTTTTGCAGCCTATTTTTTCCTTCAAGAAGGTAGAAAATGAATTTCTCAGTGCCTGGTCCTGTAATGACTCATAGTAAACTCTAGAATAATGTTTGCTGAATAAATAAATGAATGTAGGCATTTCACAGTCCACTGAAAATGAGCAGGTTGAAGCATTTACTTGAAGTCCAATACGTCAGTACTTTTGAAATAGAATTCTATTTTCTGAGTTTGGTGACCTTTTAAAACTCTGGATAAATTCTCACACTTTATTCCCATTAATTCCATTGAATTTATGGAAGAACGAACAGGTTATTTGGGCGTAAACTATAAACCTCTTGAGGTTTAAACAGAGATAAAACTGAAATAAGTCAGTGCAAACATGCACTATCTAACTTGCTGTATAATTTTTTTACATTTGTCCAGTTTGAAGTGTGCTTACTTTTGACTTAAGTTAACGCTTTGGGCCCTACGTTGCCCCAGTAGGAGGTAGAACCCTTCCCCCCACTTTCTGTGGGAATGATCACTTTGAAATAGGAGCCAAGATGAAGAATTTATTCCTTTCACCAGATGTCTAATGCTGGAACACAGCTTTTAAAGAGATTGTGTTTCTGGTGGGGGCCAGACTGCTGATATCATTTCTGACTTCAAAATATGTTAATGATAAAAATAGTATTCAACATTTGGAGCTGAGCTTAGTAGAGCAGGCATAGAACACTTTCATAAGGAATGCCCCATCCTCCCAAACCACTATTAAACATAAGTTATGATATATTTACTTAACATACTATAAACAGGTAATTTACTTTATCAGAGTTAGAACATTAACCTTAGACGGGATCTCAGAAACGTTGTTGATGTACGAATTCTTGGAATCTGTATCCAACTTCTCCTTAAATTACTGCACTCTAACTTCTCCTTATGAGATGCCAAATCCAAATATAGGATAGCTCTAAAAGTTGAATAGTTCTTTCTCACAAGGAGATGAAATGTCCTTTATCTCTGGATGCTAGTTCGTATAGACACCTTTTGTAGGAATCCGAGGAATGGAGCTAAGGCTAGTGGATAAAATTTACAGAGGGGCTGATTTTTTTCTAATCAAGAAGAATTTTCTACTGGTCAAAATGATCTTGGCATGGAATGGGCTACTTCATGGTGGTGGGGGAAATAAATTACCCACAATTGGAAGGTTTTGAGTTAGGCTGTATAATCAATGGGCAGGAATAGTATGGGGGAGATTCAAGCATCTGATGGGTGTTTAGGGTAGATGATACTGAAAGAATTCATGCAGTCCTGAACTATTATGATTCATTTTATGATACACTTCTTCAGATGTCTCTTCGGGACTTCATTCATGTATATCAAACTGCCTACTTGACATCTCACTTGGATGTCTCAAATTCGACATTACTTACCCCAAACCCTTGATTTCTTGATTTCTTCTTACAGTCTTGCGAGCTGAACAATTTTCTTTTCTTTTTTTCTTTAAAGATTTTTTTATTGGGGAATTGGAGGATGGGAGCAGCGCTGGGGAATTGGGGGAAGGGGAACAGACAAGTTGCTGTCGTTTTGTTCTGCAGTCTAGTTGTGAAGGACGTTTTGTTCTGCAGTCTAGTTGTGAAGGACGTTGCTTCACTGGCCCAAGTTGGCACCATCATTGCGCTCTTCCCGGGTGAGACAGATCAACCGCCAGCTTCTGGACAGCAGCTCACTGCGGCTGCTGGCTGCTCACGCTGGCTGCTGGCTACACATGGTAGCCCATGGCAACCCACTGCCACAGGGGCTGCAGCCTACGCAGTCGCTGGCAACTCAAGGCAGCTCAGCTCCAGGTTGAGCTGTTGTTCAGCATCTTAGCTGTAGAGGGCAGTGTCACTGGTCCTCATATGTGGAATCTGAGGGACCCTCTGGTGTCCCAAGCCAGTTCTTAACCAGCGCGCCACTCGGCCAGCCCTGAACAATTTTCTTCATATCACTAAATGGCTCTTCTACACAGCAGTCAGAATAATTCTATAAAAATTCTCCTACAGCTTCTCATTTTACCTCCTGTTCACTTTGCCTGGAACATTACTCTCTTCCTCCATATAACTGTATGACTCACTCCTCATTTCCTTGGCCTCTGTTCAAATATCAACCCTTCAGAGAGGCTCTCCTGGACCACGGTATCAGACGTAGCACTCCCTGCCACGCCTCCTTGTTATTCTCTATCCCCTTTACCTAGTTTGTTTTTCCATGAGAAACTGACATTACCACATATTTATTTTTTTCATTTAATTATGGTCTGTCTCTCCAACTAAAATTTAAGCTTCTTTAGAAAAGAGAATTTGTTATATTGACTACTATCTCCTTGGTGCTTGGAATCATTTCTGGCATATAGTAGGTATTCAATAAATGTTTATTGAAATGATGTAAATTAGTAATAATAGAGATTTAGTTTAAACAGGAAAATAATGAGTAAGAAATGTAACATGAGCTATGTGTACACAGGACAAAGGAACACTAATGGAAGGCTTTGATGCCTGTTTTCAAATTATCTTCCCAAAGCAACCATCTTCCTATGAATCGCACACGGTCATTAGCTCACACGTGTTCACTCTTGGCCTAAAAAGAAATGGAGACATTGCAAACCTTTCCAGCATTGACTGTGATTAGTTTTCCCAGAGAATATGGATCCTGAGCCACACCAAATATCAGAACTGGTTGACACTGAGTAGTAGATGTCCAGGTGTGACGAGTAAGCATTGAGTTTATCTCTAAGTCAGCCTTATAATTGGTAGACTTAACCCACCTTTTATATACAGAGGGCAAATAAAGCTTTCTTATTTACTCTTCCCAAAAACTGGATCTTCCTCATGTCAAACCCTTTGGGACTAGGCTCTCTAATTTGCACAAATGTTAAGTTTCAGGATCTTTGTTTAAGCACAGCAAACCTCCTATCTCAATTAAATTTGATGACAGAATCACTTTCGATTTTGTCACTAAAAAATGGTAATTTTCTCCCTATTCTTTATGCTTTTATAAAATAGCTTTTGTCCTGAGTAGTAACTGATGATTTGTACATTTTTCAAAAATTAATATTACTATATTTTACATTCACTTTTCAGTTTCTTTAATAACAGAGAAATGGATATTCTCAGAGTGAATACATTTTGATTCTTTCCTATGTAACAAGAGTTTTAAATGCTAGTGGGAAAAGCAATCAATTTTTATTTTTTATTGTTTTGAAACCTGAATACATCATCTTATAACAATCACAGAATTAAAACTTGTTAAGAACACATTCCGTGGGAATTATTTATCTTAGTTCTTGAAGACACTTGTATTTTAATGAGAAATATGTTGGAGAAAGTAAAGAAAAATATTTCTAGATTCCTCCAGGAATTAAGTTATTTTTTTAAAGTCACATTTAAGGTTATGCATTGAATGGGGGAATAATGTTGTAAATCCATGGCCCATTCTGAAATGTAGTTTAGCAACTAATAAAATATCAGACTCTTTGACCCAGTACTTCCACTTCTTTGTCCTAAGGAGGTATAGTGCATAAGAATAAAAAGAGGCATATGAATGTTTCTTGTAAATCTATTTTTAATGGCAAAAATTGGAAACCTCCCAGACATCTATCATAGAGGACTGATTAAGTAAATTATTGCACATTAATGCAATAAAATTCTTAAGCCATTAAATTTGATGTAGCTTAATATTTATTGACATGAATTGATGTTTGTGACATAGTGTTGAGTGAAAAAAAACAAGTGAAAAATGCTCTAAGCATGATTCCATTTATGTAAAATTATGTCCTTCTGTTTAGAAAGACAGCCATTGAAATGTTATGTGTGCTTATTAATGAACATTGGGATTTTGTTGATTTACTTTTTCTGGGTACTTTTTGTTTGTTTTTAAGTTTTTATTGTGTATATGTATGATTTTAATTAAAAAAAACAAATTAATAGATGAATTTCTTAAAATGAACTAGAATCTAATAGAAAATATACTATTTAAGCCTATTTATAGCAGGAAATATAACTGTAGTCAATTTGGGATCAGTTTGTTTCATGTATGAAGAAAGTTGGAAATAATATTATATAAAGAACTTCTTCATGAAAATAAAAATTTTAAAACCATTCAGAAAATGATCTAAACATGATGATATAGTATGCCATTTAAACCCAATCTGGAAGAAGATATATTTTCTTAAAATAATATTCTGAGAATTCTAGAAATATTTCAACTTCCAGCACCTTCTCATGAAAGGAATCCTTCATATGGATGTTTCAGAGCCCGCTCATTGGATACCTAGCAATGAACTGAGGAGCCCCTGAAAGCATGTGGAGGCCCTGTAATTGGAGCTGATGGAAATCCCCAGCACTAAACATTTTCTGATAGTGAACAGTGTTCGGCTGCATGATAACCTTGCTCATCTGATCACCACTGATTGCTACACATGCTCATTATGTACATATTTGGAAGCTCTTAAACTATACAGTTTTAAATGCAAAGAAACGGATAATCTTTTTATTGACTGGTTTCTATAGGTAAAGATTGAAACAGTTGCTACTAGGCTTTTACACAAGCACCCAGAAACATTCTCATGAACTAAGAAGTTGGAGAATAATTAGTTGAGAAAAGTTAACTACAGTGATGAAGCCAATGAAAGACAAGCACGTTCTATGAGGATCCCATAATACATTCAGAAATATATTCTTAGAGCACTGGAAAACAACAAAGGAACAAGACGAATGAAGAAACAAAAACTCATAGACACAGACAATAGCTTAATGGTTACCAGAAGGTAAGGGGGGCGGTGGTAGAAGAGGGTAAAGGGGATCAAATGTATGGTGATGAAAGGAGAACTCACTCTGGGTGGTGAACACACAGTGTGATATATAAATGATGTATTACAGAATTGTACACTTGAAACCTAGGTAACTTTACTAACAATTGTCACCCCAATAAGCTTTAATTAAAAAAAGAAATAAAAGAATCTGATAGCATAACTCCTAGAAGAAAACATAGGTGGTAAGCTCCCTGAGATGGTCTTGGCGATGATTTTTTGAATCTGACACCAAAAGCAAACGCAGCAGAAGCAAAAATAAACAAGTGGGACTGCATCATGCTAAAAAAGTTCTGGATAGCAAAGGAAATCATCAGCCAAATGAAAAGGCAATCTACTGAATGAGAGAAAATATTTGTAAATCATACACCTGATAAGTGGCTAATATCCAAAATAATGGAAATACTTTATACAACTCAATAGTAAAAACAATCTAATTTTAAAAAATGGTAGAAGATCTGAATAGACATTTTTTCAAAGAAGATGTACAGATTGTCAACAGGTACATGAAAAGATGCTCAATATCACAAATCATCAGAGAATTTCAAATCAAAGCCACAATGAGATATTACCTTCTGCCTGTTAGAATGGCTATTATCAAAAAGACAAGTGATAACAAGTGTTGTCAAGGATGTGGAGAAAAGGCAACCCTTGCATACTGTTAATAGAAATGTAAATGGATGCAACCACTATGGAAAACAGTATGGAGGTTCCTCAAAAAATTAAACATAAAATATCATGTGATCCAGTAATTCCACTTCTGGGTATTTATCCAAAGAAAACAATACCACTAATTCAAAAAGATATATGCACCCCTTGTTCATTGCAGCATTATTTACAATAGCCAAAACATGGAAACAACCTGAGTGTCCATCGATGAATGAATGGATAAAAAAATTACATACATATATTAGACTATCATTCAGCCATAATAGAATATCATTCAGTCATAAGAAAGAATGCAATCTTGCCATCTGCAACAACATGGATGGACCTCAAGGGCACTATGCTAAGTGAAATAAGTCAGACGAAGACAAGTAACCACACGAGCTTTCTTATATGTGGAATCTTAAAAACGATAATAACAAGCTCATAGATACACAGAACAGATTGGTGGCTGTCAGAGGTAGAGGGTGAGGGGTAGGAAAATTTGGTGAAGAATGTAAAAAAAAAAGAATAGGAGATTGTCATAAAACAAAGCTACCTATTTACTTTTTACACAGAGTAAAGTATTTTTCTATATTTGACAGTTCATTATTTCCCCAGTATGTGATTCTATTTTAACATGCAAATCATACAAGATATTACATGTTAGTGATTAGAAAAATCAAAGAAAATACTTCCATTGATTGATTCATTCATATATTTTGCTGGTGTAGATTTAGCAGGTGCAGTGTGGCTCTGGAACTAACAATCGCAGCAGCACTTCCTAGATTGCAGCTGAGCTGTGTTCCTGGAGCAAGCGCCGCCACAGCAGTTTTGATTGGCAGCTTCCTGACTGTAGCTGAGATAGAAGCTCTGCAACCTTCGCCCTAGGTACTTCCTAAGGTGAACCATTCTTGGAAGTCCAACCTATGTCTGCTCCTCTAGTTCTTCCAATTTTGGTATAGTCACTTAAATCCCTGTATTAGATACATTTCTGAAACAAAACAAAACAATCCCAAAACAACAACAACAAAAAACCCTATTGTGGCTTTATTGTTTATAATTGAATTTTAACTTATTATATACCTCAGTCAACCCATGACTTTTGGGGGGGGGGTAATTACATGGGAAATGTAATTGTTTCCCACATATCATGACAGTGGACATTGCCATTGCTTACACAGAGATAATCTCTGACTCCTTTTACATCTTTTGTGCACTTCTCTCCCAGCTTTAACGTGTTTTTGCTTTCAACCCTCTCAGCTGCCACTTTCCTCACAGGACTGTCCTCAGGCTGCTGGAGTAGCTCCCCCCCCCCCAACCCCAGACAGAGAAGGGGGAGGGCCTGGGTGTTTATGATGCCCCAGGGTAATGCTTAGCAAACGAACCATCATGTTAAGAGTTAAAAGTCCAGCTCTTTGCCTTGGGGCATGACAGCTCTGAGGCTGTAATTTATACTGCAGAAATCTCCTGTGGAAACGGGCAGAAACTGCTTTCCCAGGAATTTTGCTGAAATCAAAGCCTCCTTTGTTCCCTTTTCTTCGTTGTTGTGTTTCTCCCTCTTGCTTCTGGGAGCACCTACTTGCATACAAATCCTCATCTCAGGGTCTGCTTCTGGGGACTCCAACTAAGACAATAGGTGAAGCATTGCTTCCTAAAGATTCTTAATGGTTTCCCAGAGTTGGATTCAACAACACAACATCTTTATGCATTAGACTAAAAGTGCTTCGCTCCTTGAAGGCAGGCAGGAGTCCTAGTTGATTCTGATACTTGATCTTATTCTCCATTGAACATTGAACCTGGAAATAAGGTTTATACCAAGGGAGCTAATGTAATGTGTAGTCAGTAATTTTATTTGGGATTGCATCTAGGTGTATTAAGCGAAAATGTTGCGTCTCTCATTGTAGTTCCTGTGGATAAATTAGCCTGACAGCCTCAGACAAAAGGTGATTTACTTCTTTCTATAAACCACTATTAAGGGCAAAGATGCATTTCACCTTGAACTTTTAGTTCTAAAGAATTAGATGAGTAGGGCAGTACTGCCTCTTCCCTCAATTATGATAAATTGCCTTCTCTTTTTTATTGTGTTAGCAAGGGGAGTGGATGTTCTTTTTGTTGCTTTTTAATTTATCTCTATTGCATGGTTCTTAAAATTACAGGATATATGTGGGTTGTAGACATCAAGCTTGTAAACTCTTAAGCAATGTAATATAGTGATATGTTATCTAATTGAGGCCTATCTAGCCTTCCTTTTGTACATAATGGAGCCATAGTAGGTAATGTGGAATATTAAGTTAAATGGTGAAATTTTACTCTTCAAGCCTAGCATGAAAATCAATTTCCCATTGATGTGATTTAGTTCTGGGCATCAGGAAGTAGGTAACTAAAGAAAGGGATTACAGTATTAATTAAATATAGTTTTTCCTGAGCCATTCATCCTTAGAAACCAATAAATATTTATTCAGCACTCTGTGGTAAAATGAAATCCTCTCATCAGATAAAATTTCCATTTTCCATAAGTGATTTTCGTAGCCCCATTCTATACTTTCTGTTTAAGAATGAATTGGTCAGACCTATATAGAGTACAATTTATCTAATGAGTTTACTGTAAATGGAAGTATAATTTAGATTTTTATTCCTGCTTGTATCATTTTTTTTCCCACATTTATTTTCCACAACTTGGTGTTGTCAAAAAAAAAAAAAAAAGGACCTAGAACAGCAAGAGCTGTTTCCTTTCTTCGCTAAGCTTCAGTCAATGAATACAGGTAGATTAAAGATTTTGAAACTTGTTCGCAGGCGCAACAGGGGACCCGAAACATGTCTCCTCTAAGGTGGGTCCTTGAGACCCAGGTTCTGCCAGGTGACATGAGGAGAGAGGTCCAAGTTTTCCTAAGGCCTGTTGTACACAAAATATTTGTTTTCTCTTTCCTTCAAGCATTCTTGGATTACATATCCTTTTGGAGGTGCCCTAGATTTGGAAGCACCACAATTATACAAATTAGATAAAATGATTTAACAAATATAAAGTGCTTAGAATAGCTCCTAGAATAATTTAAGTCCTCAGTAACTACTAATGATGCTATAGGCCAATAATTCCTTTTGTGGAACTCTTGGAGTCAGATGTATTTTGGAACTGAGAATTTGTTTAGATGTTAAAACAGAAATAAGGTGGATATTGTACAATATCTCCAGCACTCCCAAATCAAATGTATTAATATTTCTGCAGTGAAACACATAAATACAAAGTATATCATAAACAGTCTCATGTTAATTTAGGTCAGATTGTGCCACAGAAAAATTATTTTTATAAGTTATAAATTAATTTTATAATTATAAATTATAAAAATAATTATTATAAATTAAAACTTTTGGGTGTTAGAGCTCTTTTGATTTTGTATTTAAGGATAAGGGATTATGAGCCTATTTCATTATCATCATCATCATTATTTTTTTTTTAAAAGAAACACATTTCATTTTTTAGAGCAGCTTTAGATTCACAGGAAAATTATGTGGAAGTTACCTTCTGTCCCCACACACGCATAACCTCTCCATTATCAACATCCCCCACCAAAGTGGTACATTTGTTACAATTGATGAACCTGTATTGACAGATCGTTATCACCCAGAGTCCATAGTTTATATTATGGTTCATTCTTGGTGTTATACATTGTATGGTTTAGGACAAATATACAATGACATGTATCCACCATCATACCAATGTGTTTTCACTGACCTAAAAATTCTCTTATTAATCCTGTCCCTCCCCAACCCCTGACAACCACTGATATTTTTACTGTCTCCACGGTTTTGCCTTTTCCAGAATATTATATAATTAGAATCACACAGTATGTAGCCTTTTCAGATTGGCTTCTTTCACTTAGTAATATGCATTTAAGTTTCCTCTGTGTTTTTCCATGGCTTGGTAGCTCATTGATTTTAGTGCTGAATAATATTCCATTGTCTGGATGTAGCACAGTTTGTTTACCTGTTCATCTACTGAAAGACTTTGGTTGCTTCTAAATTTTGGCAATTATGAATAAAGTTGTTATAAACATCCACATGCGGCCTTTTTTTGTGAACATGAGTTTGCAACTCCTTTGAGTAACTACCAAGGAGCACGATTACTGGATTATATGGTAAGAGTATGTTTAGTTTTATGAGAAACTGACAATCTGCCTTCCAAAGTGGCTGTACCATTTTGCATCTCACCAGCAATAATGAGTGTTTTTGTTTGCTGCTCCACATCCTCACCAGCATTTGGTGTTTTCATTTTCATTTAGTTGAAAATATTTTACAATTGCTCTGGAGACTTCTTCTTTGACCTATGTTATTTAGAAGTGTATTGTTTAATTTCCAAGTACTTGGGAATTTTCCAGCTATCTTTCTGTTATTGATTTCTAGTTTAATTTCACTGTGGTCTGAGAGCAGAAATCATATGATTTCTACTCTTTTAAATTTGTTACTAAGTTGTGTTTTATGGCCCAGAATGTGGTTTATCTTGGTGAATGTTCTATGTGAGCTTGAGAAGAATGTATATTTTACTGTTGTTGGATGAAGTGGTCTATAGACATTCATTATATCCAGTTGATTCATGATATTTTTTAGTTTGACTATGTCCTTACTAATTTTCTGCCTCCTGCATCTGTTCATTTTTGATAATGGGGTGTTGTATCCTCTGACTATAATAGTGAATTAATCAATTTCTCCTTGCAGCTCTATTATTACCCCATATATTTTGATGCTCTGTTCTTAGGCACATACTTGTTAAAAATTGTTATGTTTTCTTGGAGAATTTACCCTTTTATCATTATGTAATGCCCCTCTTTATCCCTGATAACTTTCCTTGCTCTGAAGTCTGCTCTGTCTGAAAATAATATAGCTACTCTTGTTCTCTTTTGATTGGTGTTAATACTGTTTAGCTCTCCACATCCATTTACTTTTAATTTTGATGTGTCTCTATATTTAAAGCCTAGGTGTGTTTTTTTTTTTTTTTCTGTCTTGACTTCTCTGAGCTTCCTGGATCTGGGGTTTGGTGTATTTTCATTTCTCCATGTCAGTTAGGCTCTGATACAACTACAGCATGTTAGGCTCTGGTTAAATAGTTTCCCCTGAGAGAAAACCTTGTTAAGAAAAAGAGAATGCTCTGGTATATTTAAAATGGTTCCTTTTCCTCTCCTCCTACCAGAAGCTTTTGGGACTTTTCTCTGATATTTACTATGAGAACCTGGTAGGGCTCCAGGAGGTAAAACTCACATAAGTGTGGGAGCCTCCAGATGACTGGGACCTCCCTGAGTTTTTGTCTCTCCTGTTTGTCCACTCTAAGCCTCCAGAAATTCATCATTTACACTTCAGGTTTCCCTGCCCCAGCATAGAGATAGAAGATGAGTATAAGCAAACCAAAGCTGGAGCAATTTGTGGGACTAAGGATGATTTCACCCCATCTAATGGGAAACCTTTATTCAAACTGGCTAAAACAATAGTAAATGGTATTTTCTCGAGTAAGAAGCCCAGAGGCAGAGAGAGCTCCAGGTGCATTACATCAATACCTCCGCTCTTTCTCTGCTTGTCTGTGATTTTTGGGTTCTAGCTGATTCTGTTAGCTTCGTCTTTAATGTTTTATGATTTGGTAACATCCAGAGAATAGGAGGAATCTTCTCATCCAATTTTCTTTCTAAGGTGTGGATAAATCTTTACCAGAAATCCCCCCAGCCTCCCATCAGCGCAGATATTTACTCACTTCTCATTGGCTAGATAAGGTTCCATGCCTGTTCTCAAACCAAAAACAGACAAGTAATCTGATAGGCTGATGCTGATCATCAGAGGTAAATAGATATTAGAGAGTCAACAACTGTGACCACAGTAAGAAAAGTGTAACCTTCTTAGGATTTAGACTGGGAAGGTGTTGTTCATGTTGTTTTGCTTCATATAGAACAATTATTAGTGTCATCTTGGTGGCTGGTGAAGTGGTTTGAGCTTAAAGAGGAACAGAGATCTACAAGGAAGTGCAGGGCTTGGCTTGGGAGGCCACCTCCCCATGATGGAACTGCTCCTTGGACTATTCTTAGTTGCCGTCAAGTTAGTGACTTTCCATCCTGTGGCAGTCCTAACTCCAGCAGGAGGATTGCGGCCCTTCGTGAAACTCATGTTTATTCATTGAGTTAGATTCAGTCAGCTTGAAAGCTTGCCTTCATCCCCAGTTTATTTTAAATAGATCACAGCAAAATTTCACAAAAATGAATTGGGGAGGACAAGAAAATGATATTTTGGTTACAAGATTGGCAAGTCCACCTGCTGTTGCTCAAGTTGGCGTAAGCCTGACAGTGTCTTACTTTAAATAATTATGGGAAAATTGTAAAAGTAGCAAGAATGGCTGGATTTGGAGGTAGAATCTGGCCTTGCCATACCCATGGAGAACTCTTTTACTAATGTGGGAAAATCAGGAGGCTGGAGGAACTAGCAAAGATAATTTTTAGTTGAAATTGAACTTCACAACTTTTTTTTTCTTTAAAGTTCAAGTGCTTCTGGCTAAAAGCATTAATGCACTTTAACAGAAAGAGAATTTTTTTACGCTCAAACTTTAACCAAACAGTTTACTAATCTCTCTAATCTTGTTTATATAAATTTATTCTGCCTGAGAGTTGGGTAGAAGAATAAAGTGAAGACACCAAGAAGAACTTCCATTATTTAAATGTTCCATCAGAGGAGTTAATTTTTTTCCTTTTTGGAAATTATTTGAGGGAACTGGTAGGAAAAGATAAATGAGCTGTCTTGTGTACTTTGATATCTTCAAGCTCTTTCAAAATTTCTAGCACACGCTAGTATAAAGGGCAAACTTTTGGGAGCATTAATTATTTTTGAATGGTGACATTTATCCATCAATTTTAATATATACCATGTTTTAAAATAACATTGAATTGGCTGTTTTTCCAAGCTTATAAATATCAAATAATCCCCTTAGTCAGAAACACAAGGGTAGAATTAATGTAAGAAAAACACCTTCAAGTAATCAGGTAGATTAAAGCTATAGAGTTAAAAAAAAAAAGATTAACTATAAACTGAAAAAGTCAAGTGAACTAAAAAAATATAAGATGTGCTTTGACTTAGAAGTGCAATCTGGCCAGGGTTTAGTTAGGTTAAGGTTAAGCAGGAAATGCCCATACCTTATACACTGAGTACTTACAATATGTCAGCAATTGTTCTAAGCATTTGCTGTGTAGTAATTCATTTAAGCCTTACAACCCTATGAAGTAGGCACAGTTATTTCCATTTTGTAGATAGAAGAACTGAGATACACCAAGGTTAAGTACAGAATAACATAGCTGAAAAGGAGGGAGTGGGGGCAAGGTTTGAACCCAGGCAGATTGATAAGAATACTAAAATACTCCTACGCTATGTAAGTTGACCCTGGACATGGGAGATAGTTGTCTGAAGAGAACAGCTCCTGCTACGTTCAGAATCTTCAGTCATGTATGTATAGTATTGTATTAAATGCAGGACTGCTTAGCGTTTCGGGGCAAACATGCTAAGAGCCAGATCTCTTCCACTTAGTAGCCAGGTGACCATGGGTAGGTTACTTAACTTCTCTCTATACCTCTGAGCTGTAAAACTGGGCTAATAACAATAACTGCATCTAGTTGTTCCCCAAATTTAGTGTGCATAAGATCTCCAGAGGGTTGTGATTCAATCAAACTGTGGAAGGGCCCAGGGATCTGTATTTTAAGTAAGTACCACAAGTAATTCTGATGCAGTCTGTTCTCAGAAACCCTTTGGGAAATACTGAATTCTATCTCACAGGGAGAGGTGGGGAGATTAGGCCTGTGAAACGGCCTGGACACAGTCCTGCCACATGACAGATGGGCAAAAGTGGCAGCTCTTGTCTGTTTCCTGTTACAGAGACAGACCTAGGGCAGGACACAAGGAGAGGAGTCTCAGATCTCAGATGACATTACAGATGAAGGGACACAATATGCCAGGAGGATACTGATTAATGTTCTGGTATCCTCTGTTTTAGGATAGGTATCGTAAGCAGGAGAAGAAGTGCAGGTTACCAGTTCCTCTCATTCTCATCCGCAAATCTTCTTAAAAGGACTTAATTAGGCTTGCCCTCAGCTTCAACAAAAGAGATCTCCTTTAAGGTTTCCTGTGCTCATGCTCTCTCTCTATTTCCTTACATACTTGCACATGCCAATTTCCTTTCCTAGGAACAATCTTTCACTCTATAATTTGATATGAAACACAAAATGCAAATGTCTAGATGAGATCATGTTTAGTTTGAATAGGTTTCAGCAAGGTGTCATTAGTCAACCGTTTAACACATGCATATACCCACTTCATAAATCCTCCCTTGTTTTGATAGGGTGAAGTGGTGAAGGAAACTGGAACGTTTACTGCATCTAAAACAAAGGAAGGAAATCCATGAGGATGGGGAAGCAGGATAAGGTGCAGAAAGAGTACTGAAGATGACATACTATGTACTGTGTTTGGTCTAGCTTTGATTGACTTCATTCTTTAAGTAGGGATGGGGCCCTTTGGAGCCCTATAGAAAGGTAGTTTGGTCACACAGCTGCAAACACAGCCAATTGTTTTGCATAAGTTGTGAACTTTTCTTAGACTCATTTTTCTTTTCTTCAAAGGATTTTCAAATGAAGGCAGTATTATATTCTGGTGTAATGTCTGGGCCACAGAAAGGTAGTCTAAGAATAGATCCACAATCTATCTTATCATAAATAAATGTTGTAGATGTATTTTAAGGCTAATATAGCAACCCTCATGCTAACACTAAAATATCTTAAGGGAGAACATTCATAAAGTATACTTCATTTCTTTGGTGTATGGTGAAAAATCACAGTACACAAACATGTTTTGGAAGCCCTCAGGGACTATGGCTTGGATGCTTTTGAATTTTGGTGGAAAACAGAAGGAAGTCTCCATGCCCGTGGGAGTTTAGCATGAAATTTAGACTTAGTGGGACAGAAAGACTGGCAGAGCCCTGGACACTCATGTAATCACTGAGTAATTACATTAGCCCTGGACTGCTTACCTCTGTACATCTTGCTATATCAGAAAAGTAAACATTTATTTGTTTGTCATGGTAGTTTGATTTCTGTTACTTGCAGACTAATACATTCCTGTCAATTAGTAAAGACTAATCAGTTCTGGGTTAGATAAAGGAAGCTTCTTCCCATGCTCTGGGGAACAGGTGACTCAGCTGATGAGGTGGAGTATGGCTGAAGCTAAGTAGACAAGGGTCATTAAAACTCAAGGGACTTGGGCTGGCTGAGTGGCTCAGTTGGTTAAGAGCTCACTCAAGAGTTTGAGATCTGAGCTAACAGCGGTTCGATTCCCGGCCTGAGCTGAGTTGCCACTGAGCTGCCAACAGGTGGCAGGATGGCTCAGCTTAAAAAACAAACAAATAAAAAAAGCTCAAAAGACTGGAGTGGCCAGAGGATCTTTTAAGAACTATTGTTCAAAGTTGTTTGCAGTGTTGTACTGTTGTCAGTAAAACCTATTAATTAATATTTTGTGAATAGAATCTTGTGGAAATTAGAGAAGGGTTAAATTTCTTACCTGAATCAAAATGATGCATAACAGAAAGAGCAACTGTGGAAGTAGGAGTTTCAAGGCCAAATTGACTTTGGGAACAAGTCCATGTATACTTCGCTGAAATTTAGGAGCAGGCTCTATGCTTGCATAGGTTGTGGTATTTAGGATTGGGTTTGATCCAGTTTTACTTGGGCATTGGGATAGAAGGCTTCTGGATGAGATTTGGGTTGCATGTTTTTAATCCAATGACTTTACAGCAAATTAGCCAAATTGAAGAATCCCAACAGTGTAATTTTACTGCTTCTAAAAGACATCAGAATGCTTTTAGATGTTTTATTTTTTTCTCTTCTCAATAAGGAAAAATCTAAAGATAAATCTAAATGGGAAAATCTAAAAACAAAATAGTGAATTAATTTTTATTATGTTAGAAAAGTATGCCAATGATAAAGAATGCCATTTGCACTAGATACTACACATTCGCTCACTCGACCTCCATTTCTTCCAGTTGAAGTGGTTGAAAAGTTAACAGTACATTTTCTAGACTCCCTCTGGATATTCATTTAATTCTGCCAATTAATGCATTCAGGAGAGATTTAAAAGGTAAAAGTAAGGTAGAAACTGCCTTCCTATAGATTCTTGACTATTCCTGCTGATATGTAAGTTTCTTGAAGTATGAACCGTTTTCATAGCAGCATTCCAGGGTCCACTCTACAGCTTGCTAGGTGTTTAGTGGCATCTGTAACTTCAGCAAAAGTCATTCCTATTTGTGAGGATGGTGTCGTACTCCAGAAATGGGCTCCTCTCGCCACACATATTCTGTGACTCTGTCCCCTTCTAAGGATCATGAAGAGTTTGTAAAAAATGAATTCCGGGCTTCACTTCTTGTGGGTCCCAGAAATGTCCATTTCAACAAGCACCTTCATGTGATTCTGATGCAGATCACACTTTGAGACATGGCTCTGGTTGGCTGCTGGGCAGGTCAACTGAGATATCACATGGAGTCAGGTCTATAGCAACAATTGTTTACCTGTGGAAGCAGAGAAAAGTGAGTCTCTAACTTTCGACAAGTTGGCATGAAGGAGAAGAAGAGACAAGAGACAAAAAGAGAGATGTGGAAAGAAGGAAGGAAAGGTAGGGAGGAACAGAGATGAAGAGAGAGATGGTGCCTTGGTTCTTAATAGTTCTTGTTCTCAGATAGATCCTTCTGAACCCTGGCTACACTCCCTGCCCTTGGATATCATGTTATTACCTAGTTTTTAAGTTCAGTCATGTGCCTCATAATGATGTTTCAGTCAACAATGGACCATATAGATGATGGTGGCTCCATAAGATTATAATGGAGCTGAAATATTCCTATTGCCTAGTGATGTAGCCATCCTAACATAGTAGCATGACAAGTTACTCACGTGTTTGTGGTGATGCTGGTGTAAAATGTATTTCACTACCAGTTGTATAGCACATACTATTCTGTACAGTATGTGATAATAATAATAATAATAATAATAATAATAATAATAATAAATGACTGGTTTACCAGCTCTGCCAATTAAGTTTGCGAACTTGCTACCATGTGCTTACACTGGCAACACTGTACAAACAGCTCGGTAAGGTTTGAAAACCTTGGCATATCACTGTCTCACAGTTGTATTTGTGTTGACGACGTGTGGTGGCATCTTGTTGAGTGGCGTTCATTATTGTTGTGTGTTTTTGTGTGCTGTCGTGAAAATGTCAGAGCTTCAATTAGAGCAACGAACAAACATTAAACTTCTTGTTACATTTAGGAAGAAGTGAAATCAGGGACATGTTAGTCCAAGTTTATGGGGATAACGCCAGGAAGAAAATGGCAGTGTATGAATGGAGTAAACATTTTTCTGAGGGGAAAGAACTGGTGTCACTGGTGAAGAGAGGTCAGGGCGGCCAGTAAAGAGCAAAACTGATGAAAACATTGCAAATATTTGTCAAATTGTATGTCAAAATCATCAGCTGACTGAGAAGCATAGCAGACCAAGTAAACATCGATAAAAAAACAGTTAGGAAAACCTTAACTGAAACTCTTGGCATGAGAAAGGCGTGTACCAAAATGGTCCTGAAGGAGCTCACTGATGAACAAAAGCAAAGGAGAGTCGAAGTTTGCCAAGACCTTTTGGAGAGGCAAGACAATGTTTTGGGCTGTGTTATCACTGATGATGAAACAGGGGTTTACCAATAGGACCCTGAAACAAAGCCTCAAATTGCACAATGGAAGTCAGTTAATGCTCCACAACCAAAAAAGTTCCGTCAGTTCAAACCAAGAGTCAAAATGATGTTGCTAACCTTTTTTGATATCAGAGGGATTATTCATTATGAATTTGTACCAACTGGACAAACAGTTAACCAAGTTTACTGTTTGGAAGTGCTGAAAAGACTGTGAAAAAGTTAGACAAAAACGACCTGAACTTTTTGCCAACAATTCATGG
>NW_017731549.1:1367627-1449318 GCF_001890085.2 Hipposideros armiger
TGATGTTGCTAACCTTTTTTGATATCAGAGGGATTATTCATTATGAATTTGTACCAACTGGACAAACAGTTAACCAAGTTTACTATTTGGAAGTACTGAAAAGGCTGAATGAAAAAGTTAGATGAAAATGACCTGACCTTTTCGCCAACAATTCATGGTTCTTGCATCACAACAATGCACCAGCTCACAAGGCACTGTCCATGAGAGAGTTTTTAGCCAGTAAACAAATAACTGTATTGGAACACCCTCCCTACTCAGCTGATCTGGCCCCCAATGACTTCTTTCTTTACCCAAAGATGAAGGAAATATTGAAAGGAAGACATTTTGATGACATTCAGGGCATTAAGGGTAATACAATGACAGCTCTGATGGCCATTCCGGAAAAAGAGTTCCAAAATTGCTTTGAAGGGCAGATGAGGTGCTGGCATCGGTGCATAGCTTCCCAAGGGGAGTACTTCGAAGGTGACCACAGTGATATTCAGCAATGAGGTATGTAGCACTTTTTCTAGGATGAGTTCAGGAACTTAATTGTTAGACCTCATAAGCTTCATAAACTTCTTTTAAGTGTGTTTCCTTGTGTCTCCAAATCTCCCTCTTTTTATGACACTACTCATTAGATTGTTGATGAAAGAAAAGTCCAAACATACAGAAAAATTTTATAAGCTTTTATTTGTACCAAACCTGAGGGCTAACTCAGAAGCAAAATCTCAAAAGATTGAGAAAATGCTCTGGAGCATGGCAGTTTTACAGTTCTTTTGATGCACTTAGAATCAAAGGAGAGAATGTAAGGAAGGTTACATGAAATCCATGGGTGGTAGATTAAGGAAGCGGAAGAAAGCAAAGTACAGAAATCACTGGGATTGGATAAAAACTAAAATGGAGAGATACATAGTTCTTTTACATCCATGGGTACATGATAATTAACATTAAAAATTTACAGTAACTAGAGATGGCATTCAGGCAACAAGATAACAATGAGGAGTTGTGTGCTCTCATGCTTTGGTGCTGGCAATTGTGCCTCTGAGGGATCTGGAAAAAAATTACTCTGACATTGCAAAGTTATATTATTTTGGCTGCATAATAACAATGGATAGGATTTGCTTAAGGTAAAGACTGACCTTGGCTAAGGAAGCAATAGGCCTGGGACGTGACTACCCACCATGACCTACCCAGTTAGAAATTTATGATTAGACCATCCTGTGTGCTTACTTTCAATCACTGAGCTTGTCTGGTCTGCTATTATAGCCCCTTTACGTTCACAGTGTATAGGACCTACCCTAGTTAAGTATGACCTCATCTTAACTTGATTACATCTGCAAATATCCTATTTCTTAAATAAGGTCACATTCAAAGGTTCTGAATAGACATGAATTTTGGGGAGACGCTATTCAACCCAGTACAGAGGGCAAATCCTTAGTATAAGCTGCTGTTCAATCAAGAGGAAATCACCTCTTGCGTCCCATCCCCAACCTCATACATTTAAAATCGTTCATCTACTACAGGATTCAGAAAGCTTTTTCTATGAAGGACAAGATAGTAAACATCTTGGGTTTTGTGGGCCATCAATTCTGCTGTTGCGGTGTGAAAGCAGCTGTAGACAAAAACAGAAACAAATGAGCATGGCTGTGTTCCAATAAAACTTTATTTACAAAAACAGGCTGCAGGCTGGATTTGCTGGGGTTATTATTCTTTGCCAAGTCCTGATCTGTAGCATTGAGAAAATGCTAATCAAGAAATATATATATATAGATATTCCTATAGACTTTGGTAGAGAGTCTAGTAACTTTGGTTTAATTTGTGGTTCTGAAAAAAAAATTGCAGTAATAACATTTTCCAAAGACTTATATCCATTTGTTTGAATAACTCCCACATTCCCTTTTACCTCACATACTGAAGAGCATTAGAATAGAAGACAAGGAGGAAAAAGCTTAGGTGTGCCAAGCGTACTGGAGTTAAAGTGCTAGCTGAATATTATTACTGTGGACACAATGTGGTTTTTAGTATTTTGCAATAAAGCAAATGTTGACGTTATTCCAGAAAATACTGGAACCATCATACATCTGTATCCAAGTAACCCTAATTAAATCAAGAAAAAAATGGTGCATTTGAGGACAATTTAATGTGTAGTGGAAGATTTTCATGAACTTGGAAGTCTGATTATGACCATGGTGACTAGACCCAAGAGAAGCCAAAGGAATTTTATTGGGTACTTGAAAATATAGAATAAGAGCAAGACTGCCTTAGGAATAATCAGTGCTCCTATTTATTGTGCTATCTAGTTTATGACAAGAGCTATCAAGACAAAGCAAAGTAGAAATACTTAACGTTAAACAGTGAGGGTGGTACTTGGAGGGTTTTTTTGTCTGTGGAGGATGATGTACAACCAAACACCCTGAAGAGGTCTGGCACTAGCGGAATATGTGTAGGAGGGAAAAAGGCAATGCGAAGGGGATAAAGAAATGATTTAACCCTCCCGGCCTACTGTGCAGATTGCTATACAACTGCTGTGCCCCAGGATTCTAGCAAAAGTGAAATTTAAGAACAGGGAGGGAAGTCTTCAGGATCCAGGGACATTCTCCTCATAAGAGCAGCCGCCTCAGTGAGGGGAGACATGCCCCTTAAAGGGCGTCTCTCTGGTTTTGGGGTGGATCCCAAGACCCTCACCTTGTCAGGTATAAATGAGGGTGGATGGCAACTTTATATCCTTCCTCACGCGATGCAGGGCCACACAAATGGTGACATTGCGTTGGCTGACTTAGAAAATTTGAATGGGGCTATCTATCCTCCAGTGACGGGCAGTACTTGTCCGTTGTAAGTGGATCAGAGGGTTCTTTTTACTCTGTGGAATACCCAGGCTGGCCTGTGGAGGTACTCTTTCTTCATTGGGGTTTCCTCCCACTGATATGTGGGCAATATTAGCCTAGAATTTAATATCTGTGATTAGTACTTGGGGCTGACAGTACAGCATGCATTAGAACTTGGAAACAGGCATAGAATGTTGCTCTCGTAGAGTGAAAGTAGTAAAACACCACATGATGGATGAATACCTTAAAAAAAACAAAACAATGAAATGTCATAGGTCAGAGGAAGCATGGCAAAGACTAGAAACCAGATCAAATCCAGATGGAGCGTGAGAGAAAGTGGCACCCTAACTAATGTTACTGTTATATCTGAAGGACTGCCCTGAGAGGATGAGGAGAGATAAGTTGGAGATGAAAAGGACAGCCTGAAGAGTAAGAATTGTCAATGTGTCACCAGCTCTGCCCTTTAGCAAGTGTGCTCTGACCAGCTAGTAGGAACTTTCCCACCCAGTTGGCTGTTAGATGGATATGATTATTGTCATAGAGTTTATTAGTTGTGCTGGGCACTTTATGCCATACAGTGTTTAATCCTGACAAACCTTAGGTGATTACTATGATCCCCACTTTATACCTGAGCTCACCAAGGCTGAGCGAGGTAAAATGCTCACAATCTCCCAGCTAGTTAGGGGTAGAGCTGGGGTCCAGCTCAGTCTGCCTGCAACGGAACATCATGCTTAACTCCCTGCTCTGCTCCCTCTCATGTATGCTTTCCTCATGGATGTAGGGATATTAGGCATGACAGGTTGATACTACTAGCTTTTAACATCATTCAACTAATATGTTCAGCTTTTAATTCTGTACCTGTTAACTGTATTAGTTGGGGTACACCAAACTGCAGTACCAAACAAGACCCCCAAATACACAGTGGCTCAAACACAATAGAAGTTTGTGTCTCGATCGACAACCAGCGCAAGTGACTCTTTTCCATGTGGGAAGTCAGCAAGTCAAGTTCCATTTTCTAGAGTCTTGTTTTCATCTGTAACAAGCTGGTGGAAAGCGAGAGGAAGCGCATGGCTGAGGTTTCGAATCAGATATATTTGCGCTAAAAGGTGAGCTCTGCCGTTTGCAAGCTACAGCCTAAGCATGAAACCTCTAAGCCTCAATTCCTCATCCGAGGTTTAAATGAGATGTCACATGTTTAGTGCTGTACTCAGCTCAATATATGTTAGCTGTTATTTATTATGTACTTGGCGTACTTCCCTAAAAACTACTCTGTGACATTAGAATTGTCCCCATTTTACAGAGCAGAAAACTGAGGTCGCTCAGCAAGTAAATGGCAGAGTTGAGGCTGGACTCGAACATCCATTGTCCTACCATTGAACCAGTGAACAATACTTTCTCATAAGTTTAGCATGGGAATAAGTGGCCTCTGCATAAGAGAACTGAGTTCCTTACCCTCTATTTAAATGTTTTTAATATTAAGTAGGTCTAGGATGTAACTGTCAAATCACATTCCCTTTTCTATCTACCCTAGGTCTGAAGAAAGGCAGGCTGCCTTCAGTAAATTGTATGACACCAACAGCCTGCTGGCGAGCAGCATATGGAAATACTTGCTGACACAGACCCAAAGTGAACTTGAATAACTTTTTATTTCCAAAGGAGTCATTTAAAAATACTTCCTTTTAGCGAGTAACCACCAGACAAGGTTATACTTTAAGAAAACAAGTTTGGATGGAGAAGATAGAGTTTTTAAAAAATATTATTATACTTTTACAAGTCAGAAACCATATGGAATTTCCACTCTCACATAGTTGATAAATGACTTTGCCTGGTTTTCTTGAAACTTGATCCTCCAAACTCCAAACTCAGCAAAGTCTGAAGATGTGTTCGTGTCTGGAACTGATATTCGAAAGGCTAGCGTTTACTTAGTTACACAGGGCGAGTTGTTCAGGAAGGAAAGGAGACTATAGATTAAGGAGAATGAGATGTCTTTTTTAGCCATCAAATTTTGAACTGATCTTACCTACTAATTTTTCTATTTCTAAACTAAAAAAGTACTCTTCTTGCTTTTGCTGTTTCCCAAGGAAATGGGGACAATTAGTACACTTCCCTAAGAACATTTTTTATGCCATGATCTATATACAAAGCAGGCAAAGGTGAAAGAAACACAGAGACTCTTTGGCAATCTAATTGTTTGCTGTGCTTGGGATTAATATTTTTAAATATTTGTTCAGCATTCACTTAATTCAGATGCAGTTGTGACTGAGAAAAGTAATTATTTTTTTTAAGGACTTTTGGCAGAAACAGGAGAAATATACATTTTGCCAGTTATATAATAAAGCTGCTGAAAGTAGAGGGAGTTGGCATATATTTCCAATATATTGCTGTAATGTTTGGGTGAATCTTTATGGGTTGATCCTCAATGTAGTTCTGATGCAAGACTTCCCTTCTATTGTTAGCAGCTTGTGAGTTACAAATAATTCCCAAATGTCACAGACTACCCTTTATTATCACTCGCTAACCTATACTGGGCAGGTCAGCTGACCCGGGCCAGGCTTGACTGACATTGACTGGGCTTGTTCATGTGTTTCCTGCGAGCTGCCTGGTTTAGGAATGTCTCTGTTGACATGACTCACCTCTACACTAAATGGTTTCTCATCTTCCAGCTGGCTAGCCCAGATTTCTTTTTTCTCATGGTGGAGGCAGAAGCTCAAAGTACAGAAAGCTGAAACACATGAGGTCCCTTATGGTCTGACTTCAAAGTGGTGTCATCATTCTTGCTTCATTCTATTAGCCAGAGCAAATCACAAGGCCAACCAGATTTCAGGGAAGAGGGTAAAGGACTCTACCAGCTGATAGGAAGAACTGCAAAGTCGTATTGCAATGGGCATGACAATGGGATCAAGGAGGGTGACAGGTGGGTGGAGCACTGGCACCATATTTACAGTCAATCTGCCATGGCCTGTTTGTCTTTGATAATGCACTGCTCCCTTTCCTATAGCATACAAGGTCTGACAATTAAATTCGCGAACTCATCCTAGAAAAAGTGCTACATACCTCATTGCTGAAGATCACTATGGTCACCTTTGAAGTACTCCTCTTGGGGAACTATGCACCGACGCCAGTGCCTAGTCTATCCTTCAGAGCAATTTTAAAACCCTTTTTCTGGAATGGCCATCAGAGCAGCCATCATATTACCCTTGATGTCCTGAATGTCATCAAAATGTCTTCCTTTAAATATTTCCTTTATCTTCAGGTAAAGAAAGAAGTCATTGGGGGCTAGATCAGGTGAGTAGAGAGGGTGTTCCAATACAGTTATTTGTTTACTGGCTAAACAGTGCCAGTGTGAGCTGGCCGTGTGAGACAGTGCCATGTGAGCTGGTGCATTGTCATGATGCAAGAGCCATGAATTGTTGGTGAAAAGTTCAGGTCATCTAATTTTTTCATGCAGCCTTTTAAGCATTTCCAAATAGTAAACTTGGTTAACTGTTTGTCCAGTTGGTACAAATTCATAATGAATAATCCCTCTGATATCAAAAAAAGGTTAGCAACATCATTGGAACAAGTTCACAAACTTAATTGTCAGAACTTCATATGTTGATTGAAAGCTAAAAAACAGGTTCAAGTCCCAGTTCTGCTATTCTTTTTGGCAAGTCATTTTGCAATCTGGGAATTAATTTGCTTGTCTTTAAAATGATGTGATGACATCTGTCCACCTGCCTTCTTAGTTTGTTTGTTATCTAAGCTCTCATGTGTTTAATAAATAGGTTTAAAAAAATCACACCCTCTCTCACCCCAGATGTTCAGTCTGTATGCTGGTTCCTGGCCTCTGAAGCTACTCCTCCACCAGCACCACCACCCCTGGCCTGGCCTCATGCAAATATCTGCTTCATTTAGGTTTGTACAAATCCTTCCTCCCAACCTGGTCTGGACCTTCCCCAATTCTTGCTTTGTTTCCCCCATCAAAAGTTAACTCTCCTAATTTATTTTTCTTGTCTTGAAGTTGTTTAGCTAATTTGATAAACAACTTCAACCAAAAATGATACTGATTCTAGACAAAATTGTGGCAATTTAACATCATCCTTCTCAGGAAATAAGACTCTTTCCACGTTTCTGTTAAGCTCTGCTGGGCCCTCAGAGCACTTTGTATGTACTTCTTCCATAGTCACAACCACTGCTTGAGCACTGGAACGGGTTTTGGATACATTTCTCCTCGTCATCTTGATTAGATATCAAGAGCCCCAGCCCTGCCATTGACGAGCTGTGTGACTCTGGGTGTATCACTTCACTTTACACTGTATTTTCTCACTTTAGAAGTGAGAAAATTTGACAAATTGACTTTGAGAGGCCCTTTCAACTCTGACAACTTACGATATTCTAGAATATTTATGAAGCGAAATATGGAGAAGGCAGTATGGTTTTGAATATTTATTTTGTGGCTTAGTAAATCAAGAATTTTGTAGCCAATGACAACTTAGAAAAGAGGAAATCATAATCATAATTAAAATAGCTAATGTTTATAGCTTAGGTTTAGATTCCTGCTCAACAAGAAGTTGCCTGCTATAAAAATCATCTCATCTCTATTTTACAGCTTTCATGTCAATTGAAGAGTTGTCATACTGTAATCAATAGTTATATCTGATATGAGACGTATTTTCTATATAGAGGCATGGAAGATGGAAAAAGACAGAAAAAAAGCAAGAAAGACATTGAACTCTTACCATGTGTGTGATAATAAACGATCGCAGAAACACGCTCCTTGGCAGATATTGTTAGATGTTCTCCAAATTCTAAATCCTTTTCTTCTTGGGAACCCAGCCACATTGCATTTCTAGCCTCTCACAGATGGCTATATCTATCTATGTGCCTGAGTTCTGTCTAACAGAATGCACATGGAAGTGATGTCCAACCTCCAGGTCTGACTTTAAAAAGCCTTCAACATGTTTCTCCCACTCTTTCCTACTTCTAGCTTTCCTGGATGGAGATGACGCCAGGGTGCTCTTGAAAGTTTTCTGTTGAAGACAGCAGAACTGCAATCAACCTGTTAACCTGAAGGAGATAGATGCAGCCAATGAGCCATGCCTGCCTTAAACTGCACTGTGAGAAGAAAGCTTATGTAACGTTTGGGTCACTCTACATTTGGGAGTCCACTTGTCACAGTAGTTTAACATAACCTGACTTACACACACATTAAGTCATTTTTATGAGGTAGACACTATTTATTTATATTTTTATAGAGGACCAAAGTGAGAAGGTGACTTTCTCAGGTTATACGAGTGGCAAAGCAAGGTTTGAACTTGGATCAGTCCAACTCCACTCATACAGAGACTGCAAACATTCCATTCATGTGCAGAGAAGAGCCTACCAGAGTTTTACTGTAGAAATTGTCATCGTACTTTTCCATGTTGGACAAAAGGACACATTTTTATGAATTAACGAGCTAAGATAGTAATTCTACAACACTTGGAACCCAATATGAGCAAGAGGCAATGTGCCATGATGGTATGAGAGTCTGACAGAAACTAAATCTGCCATTTGCTGGCTCTATGACTAAGGCAAATTGTTTAACTTCTATTGGTCTCAGCTTTCTGATAAGGAAAATTAAAGTAAAAATTAAAATAAAAAAATTGCTTAGGAATCATTGGCGAATGTTGGCCAGGGATTACTAAGGCTGGTAAGTTTATAAGTTTCAGTAATTACTAAAATGATCAGTTTTTAGACATTAATACAAATGGAATTTGAAGGTACAAGGGACGTTGATTCCCTTGAAAGTTATTTGAATGTATACCTACCCCTTGAAACTCTTGGCACACCCCAGACTGAAATCACTGGTTTATCTCCAGTGAACGGTTATCTATCAAAATTTCCTGTTCCACTTCTCTTTTGTCAATAATCCTTTCTGAAAAAAAACAGCATACTTTGCACCCAATAGAATCTTGTAAAGTGAGTCTGTCCTGGGGTGTAAAAACCTTCAAAAATAGGGGTGAATATTAAAACAATTAACATTTTGAAGATTAAAAGAAATAATAAATGTGAAGCACAGTGCCTAGCATACAATGGATACTCAATAATACCATGATCTTTTTAATAAGGCAAAATGAAATCCGTGTTTGGGTATCGTGTTCAGAGTTGCTTGTGAATTCTGGGTTTCCTGCATTTACCTATTGGGATGTGGGTTGCCTTACTATTAGCATAAGTCATAAGCATCCTGTTCTGTTTTTCAGGAAAAGAAGGAATTTGGGCTGTAGCCATGTTCTCATTAAAGAAAATTAGGACAATTAATGGTTAGTGTTCAAGAACAACAAAGCACTTTTAGTTGCTTAGCAACTGAAGCTGGGGGGTAGGCAGAGATTGTGTAAGCAGCGGGGAAGAGAAAAGCAGAGAAGAGTGTAAAAAATGATTTTAATGTCTGGGTCATTCCCAGGTGGGTGAAAAGAGATTTATGTAGTGCTGGTATTTAGAGCTATAGCTTATTTGTTACATGACTGGAACATTTAATGAAATAGTTTGAAATTCAGCAGTGGTAAGTCACAGTGGACATTTATTGTTCTAATGCAATGTGTAAACTGTTTATTTAACATTGTCGATTACAAATGAAATATGGGAAAGATTTAGCAGTCTCTAGATTTGGAAAACTCTCTTCCTGCACATACACTACTGCCACCGTGTGGACAATGCTGGGAGCCCACTGGGAGCTGAAGGGTGAGGGACAACGTGAGGGGGTCAGCCTTGCGGGGTAAGGTAGTGAGTGGTCTGCAGTCGTTCTGCTGGTGTCCCTTCCTCGGAATAATTTGGAAAAATTCTAGTACATTTTTAAGTTGGTATATAAAAATTTATAAATTTAGATACTTGTAAGAAATATAATCTCCTTAGTTTGTGAATATTGACATTTTAAAATAAAACTGCTATATCACTCCTTTAAATTATATAATGCACTCCAAATGGAATCTAAAGGATTTTATATAAGCCATCAGCCATTTTAAAATTACATGCTCTTACATGCTCTTTTAAATGAGTAATTTTCACATAATTCCTTTTCCTCCTTAAACTTATATTTGAATTCCACTTCCTCAACAGACTTATATCCTAATATTTTATACATATACATTTTATTTATGTAAGTCTATAATAGTATACATATAATGCTATATATGTTATGTTTCATATATGTATTTCTCTGTAGCAAAAATAAGTATATAAATTAGAATTTAAATTACAAAACTCTCCTGTGACTATAAGGCTATAGTTATCTGTATTTTTAGAACACAATTGGTTAAATCAAATATTGATCAGTAATTATTAAACACTAAAAAGCAGTGCTTTATTTGGAAATATACCTCTTAGTGAGGTAAATAGGACTTTAAAAAATTTTTAGTTCATTTATCTATGATGAATATTTATTATTGCTAGAATGAGAGAAGGGTAGGCATTGATACTGTTTCTATTTATCATTTTTTTAGTTGTAAGCCTCAGGAAGCCTCATTCACAGAAATAAGTAATGGAACTGAAAGAAATTTTTATAGGCAATGTAGCACAATTATTTGAATGATTTCTGAATTACTTGCCAAATAAGACCAAGTACTCTTCCAATATGTATATTTTTAATGATCAGGATAGTGTAGTGGACAACTACTTAGTTTTGCTTCAATGGTAATGAAAATAAAAGAATTGGAAGCTACCTGACCTGCCAAAGGATTTGGTACCCAATCATTAGAATCATTTACTTTCTTAGCACAGATACCAATATTTAAAATTGTCCCTATGATGGACATCCCATAGATTTCTATACCCCAAACAGTGTACCTGTGCAACCTTCCACTGTGGGGGAGGTAAGTCTTCTTTTTTAATGGGAGAAACGGAAGATGGGAACAGAGTACTATTAAAACACAAAACACAGCATGACAGTTATATCAGTATAACAATTGGCCAGAGATTACCAAAGCTATCAAGCATATTGGTTTTAGTAGTTACTAAAATCATCAGTTTTAGAAATTAATACAAATGGAATTAGAAGATACAGAGAAAGTTGATTCCCTTAGTTATTTGAATGTATACCTACCCCTTGAAAACTCTTGGCATACCCCATATTGAAATTTTCCCCAAAGCCAGTGTATGATGAAGCTTTTCCTAAATCTGATGCCAAACTGGGCTGTGGCAGTGGTGGCTAAGGGGGGATAGTCAAGTGCAATGTGTTGCTTTACTGAGTTTGAATGACTCTTCTTTATTTTCTTATATCTTATGCATTGAAAAAAAATGGTGCTAGGATCTTAATAACAAATTTGAAAGCCCATGCTATATTGGTCCCCATTTATTATGCTTTTTGAATTGTGTCAGTTAGGACAGCCTAAGTAAGGCTAAGGTAGTAAGCAACCCCAGATCTCGGTGATTTGAGAACAAGTTTTGTTTCCGTTCATGCCACATGTTCATTGCAGGTTGGCTACATCTCTGCCCCTTGCTCAACACGGTGACAGAGCAGCACCTCTCTGAGACATCTGATTTCTTGGCAGAGGAAAAAGCAGACCTAGAAAACCAGGAGCAGTCACTTAAAACTTCTGCTCCAAAGGGACGTGCATCATTTCCGTCTACATCCAGCTGGAAAAGTAAGTTCATGGCCTTTGTGAGTTCAGCACGGTGAGGATGTACAAACTTCCTCCAGGGAGAGGCAGCAAATATCCTGACCAATGTTACAACTTCCTGCATTCATGAAAACCCCATATTTAGGAACCATTGATTTATAGTAAACTGATGGTAATCATTGTCTAAAATTACTATATGAAAATATTTATTTTAATTTTAAAATTCTAAAGTATTTCCAACATAGAGATTAGTACAGAGATTAGTATAACAAAGACATGAGTACTTATATCCCAGAATTACCAACTGTTAATTTAACATCAGATCATTTTGTTAAAAAAGAAAACATTGTAGATGCAGTCGAAGCACCGCACCAATCCCATTTCATCCCCTTTTTAAGCCCCTATCTTTCTAGAAAGTAACCCTATTGTGATGCTAGTGTGTATTCTTTGTGTCTATTATTTTATATATTTATTACAAAAGTGCTTTAAATATTTTGGTTATGAAAAATGAATGAGTTCTGGGGATCTAATGTACAGCATGGTGACCATAATTAACAATATTGTGTACATGAAATTTGCTAAGAGAGTAGATAGGATGTGTTCTCACCACACACAAAAAAAACGGTAACTACGTGAGGCTAGGAATATGGTTATTAGCTTGATAGTTGTGATTATTTTACAATGTATATATACATATATGTATATATATGTATATATATATATATATCAAAACATCAAGCTGCACACCTTAAATATGCACAATTTTTATTTATCAATTATACCTCAATGGTTGTGGGAAAACTGCAATGTAATACGACACCTATTAGAATGATAAAATTCAAAAGACTGACCATGACAGGTTGTATCAAGGTGGTAGGGGAACTGGAACTCAAAAATTGCTAATGGGAATGTCAAAGGTGCATGCAAATTGGAAAACATTTTCGCAATTTCTTCAGAAGTTCAATATACACGTATCAGATGATTTAGTCATTCAACTTCTAATTATTTACTCAAGAGAAATAAAAGCATATGTTCACCACAAAACTTATGCACAAATATAATAGCAGCGCCATTTGTAATAATCAAGAACTATAAATGAACCAAATATCTATCAACAAATGCATTGGCTAAATGAACTGTAGGATATCCATCCATACAATGGAATATTATTCAACAATAAAAATAAACTTTTGATACACACATCAAAAAAGTGCCTTAAAAATAGACATAATGTAAAATGTACATATCTTTCAACAACTTACTTTCCCCCTTCAACATTATATATATTGAATTCTATAAATCTTGGTTCTACTATGCTAATGAAGTCAGCTTAGGGTCATTTGGCTGCTCACTGCTCCTGATCCAACCTCTGGGACCAGTTTGCTCTAGTTTTGTCTGGTGGTCTCTGGAGCACCGTGAGGGAGCCTGGTTATCTACTGGAACACACATGCACGCACACACACATGCATGCACACACACACATGCACACACACGTGCACACACACTCATTAACTAGAGAGGAAAAAGAAACAAACTATTAGGACCTGATTTCAGTGTTAAGGCCCACTTTCCGTGTTAGGCCCTGGTTTCAGTCTTACCTGAGACCGTCTTGGCAGAGAGAATCAGAGGCAACCTTTTAAGACTTTCCTGGGCCCCTGGGTTGTGTGAAGAGCAGTTGAAAAATCATCCTTCTAGAAAACTAGCATTTTTTCTTGGGGCTACATGTGGTGTGGTGACAGGGGACTGAGAACAGCAGACTCAGAGACTCCTTGTGGTTGGGTGAGGAAGGCCCAGCAGGGGTTGCCAGGGGCCTGAATGTGTGTCCATGGACATCATGGTGACTGTCAAAGGGATCATAGGCATCAAAGACAGAAGGAAAAATGTATATCTCAGCTGATGTCAATTTGAACACATAGGGATGGAACACCAGTTTGCCCTTCCCCTGTTCTGATGCCATGTGGCTGTAGGGAGAGAGGGTGGGGCTACAGAGAAATTACTATTGCTAGCTAGAGTCTATTTCCTGCTTTTTCCATCCTAACCACCAAAATTTTGTTCGGGTGTCAACTCCTCCCCTACAGAGTCCATGTCCTTCAGTTCCAGGTAGGTCTAAAGGGAATAAAGGCAATCCTATACACCTTGTAAGTAGTTGGTCTAGAAATTGACATGTGACACAATTTGGGCCAATAAGAACTGAGGAGGGATTTTCTGGGGAACTCTGAGAAAGTTCTTTTTTACTTTGCTGGAAGAACTTTTAAAGAGTTGTTTCTTCTCATCCTTTGATCTGTGGAGCTGTAATTGCTGCAACCTGTGGATAAAATTGACTTATGGAATAAGGCAGAACAAAAAGATTGGAGTAAAACTGAGTAAAAATGAGCTGGAGTCATTGTCCTACTTCTGTGCTTCTGGTGATGTAAGCCAACAAGGCCTCTTATTGTTTCAGCTTGTTTGAATTATGTTTTTAAATACTTACCACTAAAAGTACTGCTTCTAGAGAGTGGCAGGAATTGTGGGGGAGGGGGAGGGAAGAAGGGGAAGGAGGCGGCTGAGTTGACTGATGTGATTCTGAATTGACTGAAATTAATTTATGCGACGAGGTAGAATGAAGGCTTAAAATAGGAATTTATTTCAATCATAAGATATCTACAAACAGTCCTTGCTTTGCACAGTTCTGTATTGCATGCATATCAAGTTACCAGAACCCAAATATGGGTTCACATTTAAATTATTATATGATATATTAATTGCAAGTAATTGCACAAAAGTAGAATCCTTGTTGCTTCAGTCCACAAATCTCTACCAAAAAAAAAAATCCCAAAAAACAAAAAAACCCCAGAAAACAAAAAACAGGTGCCCATCATGACCAATGGCTAATCACATCACTCCTTTCTAAGTTTGTTGTTCATGCACAAAGTCTGTCTGTTTATGCAGACAGCAAGATGTATAGTCGTGTTGCTTCTGTGCTTCCCAATGATAAAACACATGGCATTTTAATAAAGTAAATACTGTATTTTTGATCTGCAGTTCAAATATGCTGAGAGCTGACTTAAGTTATACTTGGATTTTCGATTGTGTGGGTGGCAGGCACCCCTAATCCCCTCCGTTGTTCAAGGGTCAACTATACTTAAAAGGGAGACTTGGCCAACAAAGATGAAAGTGAAGCAAAGAAACAGAGATAATGCTGGAGGTGGAATTTTATTCAAACATAAATATAACTAGGAAGAAATAGTTCAGAGTGGGGATGTTAATACTTTCACCGTTTGAGAGGCTCTAGATATGCCGAGGAACCTAATGAAGGTGAATTTATCAACCTAAGTGAGGAAAGTGATTGTGATGAAAAGAATGAAAATGCCCAGAGAAAGTGATGCCTGCAAAAACTTTATATTAAACAAACTTTTGGACATATTTCATGGAATTGAAAGGCTTAAATTTGGAAGCTGGCCCAAATTTAGAAAAAGTGTAACAATTCATTCACAACACAGAAAAGATGATCAGTATGTATTTAATTTATACAATGAGAAGACAAGCACTGTTCAAACTATTCTTGATAAGATTTTTACAAAGAAATAATGCACTTTAATTCTCAATGTTTCTATTTTAAGTTACATAAATTAGTTTTGCTATTTTTTCATTTCCCTAAATATTTATAGTCAACAGTAAGAGTTTTTAACGTTTTGATAAAAAAAATTTTAAAGATCACAGAACGATTGCAATTATGTGTCCATGCCTTTGCACAAGCCAATCCCTCTGCCTAAAGTGCCCTCCTCCCACCCCCACTTCTTGAGTTTTACCTGGCGATTTCATATGTGTCTTCCCAAACCAGCTCAAACGTTAAGATTATTTTGCACAGTTGCAGCTGGCTGTGCAAAGAGAGGACTGACCGCTTCTGTAGTAAAGTCACACCTTTATGCACTCCCAAGTTAGTGGTCTGTAAAAGTCATACATCCTGAAATTTGCATAGGTTTATATGGACGGCGTCTTCAATATTTTTAAAACAGATTTCGCTTTAGCTTGGTAAGTGGCATGGCATAGGGACAAGTGTGCTGAAGTGGGATATGGGGAGTCCTGTGTCCTGGTCTCAGCTTTGTGGTTAAGCAGCTGTGTGATCCAGGGCAAGTCACTTAACCCCTTTGCTTCAATTTCCCGTCTGTAAAAAAGGTGAGTGTACAAGATTATTTCAAAGTTCCTTTGGTCACTACATTTTTCTAATTCTCTACCGTTAAAAAAGAGAAAAGGTAGCATCCCCACCATGACTTCTGTTTGCATAGTACCAGTGAATGTTTACTGAGTGAATAAATGATTAGCATGATTTTGGGAGGGTAGGGCTATGCATGATTTGATTCTGGTGAGAATCAATCAATGTCTGATTTTGGTGAGAAGCTGCTTTTTACTGTACTCACTATTTTCGTGTTGCCATTGCATGTTAAGCTACAGCTATCCTCATAACTTGGGGTGCACTATTATGTATCCTTTAGCTTGGTTGACCATTTATTCACATACTCATTGAGCACAGTGTTAGGCTGTAGATGAGAAAAACTTCTGACTTAGAGGATCTCACCGTGTGGTGGGGAAACCAACTTATTCTTCCTGAGGGAGGGACATTTAAACTAGATTTTGAAAGATGCATGTGAGATAGCCTAATAGAGAAATAGGGAAACGAGGTGAGAGGAGGGCATTACAGGAAGAGGAAATGACTGGTGCAAAGGCATGAATGCATAAAAGAATGGGGCAAATATGAGCACTGAGAGTGGAGTAATTGACAGAGGATAGATGGAGAAGAGTAAGGAAGGAGTGGTAGAGAGAAGATGCCTGGGTTCTGTGTAGAAATTAGGAAACGCTAGGTATTTCTAGCAGGAAGGTTTTACTACAGGGAATTAGGTGCTTAGAAAATTGTTGGAAGGGAGGAAAAGTGGAAATCTGGGAGCTGTTGTGAATGAAGTGTTTCGATCATGTCACCATGGCTGCTAACCAGAGGTTGGAGGACTGCTGTTTCCTCCTGATGTTTGGGAACAGTATGAAACCACTGCCAGCATCACAGCTGGTAATATAGTCCTGGACTAGATGGTAGAATAAAGTATGGCTGCTGCAAAAACTCAGACTGCTGCCATCTGTACATGAGTTGCCCCTACTGTAAGAGGAAGAACAGCCGCAGCTTCCTATTTCTCTACCAAATGTTGCATAAGTATATCTTACTGACAGAAATCATATCTGGAACCTGATAGCAAGGGGGTCTGGGAAATGTAGTTCCCAGGCTTCCAGCCCCCGTGATAAAGAGAACTTAGAAGAATGGAAATGAATGCTGAAGGTCAGTGGACAATATCTAGCACAGCTGAGAAGACAACTGGGAACTAGACTGTGAAGGGGGCAGAAAGGCATGCCAAAGAGTGTAGAAAAGGCTGCATGGAGTGCCACTGAAAGTTTAAAAGCAAGATTGTTACAATTAAATTTGTTATATAAGCATTGGTGGGACTGTGAAGGCCATTCTTCTAAGCTTAAAAAAAAAAGCTATACAATTGTTTATTAAATAACTATTATGCACCTAGAACCATGCAATGAAAAAGTCCTCTAAGGTTGTTTAAAAATTTTATTTGTGCTAACTCATCCATTCAATATTCTTCCCCCCAATTTCTAATTGGGTATCCCTTTTGTGGTAGGCATTGTGAATACAGATATAAATCATATATGGTCTCTGGCCTTAAGAAGCTAATATTAATCTTTTTTCTTTTCAGAGAAGACTAAGAAAGTTTTAGAGGGTTGTTTGGTGAATTAATTCATTGCTTCTCAAAGTACCACCTGGCAAACCCTAATCTTGTAAAATGCTCTCAGAAAAAAAAAAAACAGGTCCCACTATCAAGCCAGTTAAAATTTTTTCGTATATATATTTCCTTTTTTGAATTTAAGTCTCTAATAACTCTTGTATTAAAACAAAATTAATTTATCAGGATTACCCACTTTTATTTGACTCTTAATATCTATTAACAATTGAGTTTTTTAGGGCACACTTGAGGAAAGATTGGATGCTTGTATAGAAGCGCCAAATTGAAGACTACCATTGGGCTATATCCAAAAAAGGATGTAGATCTAAGGGAATGAAAAAAAGAAAACTATTTGAGTTTTAGGTATAATTTCTTAATTTCGGAAGTATTTTCAGGTCAGAAAGGACATTGAATCAAATAGATCTTAACACTAAAAATTTTACAAATTAATAGCTATCAATATTTACTTTCTGACTCTATAACTATACTTAGTAATAGAAAACTAAGAACCATTTATATTCAGTATCTACTTCTTAATGTGGATTTGTGAAAGATCAAAAACTTTACTTTTATAAGGATGTTACGTACCATAAAAATTATCTAGAAGAATACATACCTTAGACAGTGGAAGTTTATAACTATTGTAACAGGATGTTCACCAGTGATTGGCTGCAGCACCAAATTATAGTAAATGCTGCATCCAAGGAATTGATACAGGAAGCTTTGCAAACACATTACACAGCTATTGAATCCCTTCACCCTCAAGGCCTTGAAAGGTTTGAGCAAATGGAAAGAGAAATGGATTTTGTGATTTCCTTTGAGTTAGGCTGTGGTTCCTCACCTCCGCCTCCTTACTAAGGGCAGGTGCTTGCCTGTCACCTCTTTCCTGCAGTTGGAGGTGTGTTCTGGTGTCTGACTCTGGCCTGGGCGACCCGGGGGGGATGTGGGTGTGCTGGCAGCTTTGGCAGTGGAGGTAGGAAGAGGCAGCTAGGAGTATCGCTGGGCTTTTTCTCTGGGAATCAGGGCAAAGGGCAGTGATGTGGGCTGATGGCAGAGCCAGACTGAGACTATTCTAAATCTGCCCAGGAGTCTGTGACCTCGCTGGGGTTAGAAATATAGACAGGCTCGCTAAGGAGAAATACCCAGCAGAGACAAAGGATGTGCCCTCCTCTCACATTGTAACTGAGCCCCAGATGCAGAAGTTTTAAATATGCATTCCACATAATGAATTGGCACTGCCTTTGTAAGTTAAAATCACTACAGAACTTCTACTTAGAGTAACCGGGAAGTCACAGCACCTAAGCTAATGTTCACACAAAGGGGAGTGGGTTATCCCCACTGATCAGGCTTAAAGGGACACCGGGAGACAAATCCAAGTTGTTTTCATGATTACTCCACAAGTCCTGCTTGCTCAATGCATGGTTTACACTGTTAAAAAACAACGAAGATGGGGTATATGTGAGATGATATTGGCAAATGCCTACAATACAGCGAGATCCAATTATAATGTAATGTCATGAAATATATACTAGTAAAATCCTAATCTGGGTGCATGTGTAGAAGAAATTGATCCTGGGTTATTTTATGTCTTGTGAGGCTAGAGACTGGGGTAAGAAGTAACGGGTTAGAAGGAAGAGGTCATTCATTCAGTTCTTTAGATTCCACATATAAGTGAGATCATATGGTATTTGTCTTTCTCCGACTGACTTATTTCACTTAGCATAATGTTCTCTAGTTCCATCCATATCGTTGTAAATGGTACGATTTCATTCTTCTTTATAGCTGAGTAATACTCCATTGTATAAATGTACCAGTTTCTTAATCCAGTCTTCTACCAATGGGCATTTCAATTGTTTCCAAGCCTTGGCTATTTTGAATAGCGCTGCAATAAACATAGGGGTGCATATATTTTTTCAAATTTCTCTGGACACCCAAGAATGAAATTGCTGGGTCATAAGGTAGTTCCATTTCCAGTTTTTTGAGATACCTCCATACTGATTTCCATGGTGGCTGCACCAGTCTGCAATTCCACCAACAGTGCACCAGGGTTCCCTTTTCCCCACAACCTTGTCAGCACTTGTTTGTTGATTTATTGATGATAGCCATTTTGACTGGTGTGAGACGGTATCTCACTATGGTTTTTATTTGCGTTTCTCTAATTAGTGAGGTTGAGCATTTTTTCATGTCTGTTTGCCACCTGTATGTCCTTTAGAAAAATGTCTCTTCATGTCCTCTGCCCATTTTTTAATTGGGTTGCTTGTTTTTTTGGTGTTGTTTTATGAATTTTGGATATTAACCCCTTATCAGATGTATCATTGACAAATATCTTCTCCCATTCAGTAGGCTGCCTTTTTGTTTTATTAATGGTTTCCTTTGCTGTGAAAAAACTTTTAAGTTTGATGTAATCCCATATGTTTATTTTTCCTTTTATTTCGCTTGCCTGAGGGGATATATCAGTAAAAATATTACTCAGTGTAATGTCTGCAAATTTACTCCTTATATTTTTTCTAGGTTTCAGGTCTTACATTTAAGTCTTTAATCCACTTTGAATTTGTTCTCATATATGGTGTAAGGAGGTGGTCCAGTTTCATTTTTTTGCTTGTGTATTGAATGAGCAAAGAAAACAGAATAGTCTCAGAGATATAGAGGAAAAACTGATGGTTGCTAGAAGGGAGGGGGGTGAGGATGAGAGATGAGGGGAAGGGATTAGAAAGCATAAACTGGTAACTACAATATTGCCATGGGGATAGGAAAGACAGTTTGGGGAATTTAATCAATAATATTGTACAGACTTTGTAGGGTATCAGATGGGCACATGTCTTATTAGGGAGACCACTTCATGGATGGTGTAGATGCCTGACCACTGCGCTGTACACCTGAAGCTGAATAATATTGTATGTCAACTATAATTTTATATATATATATATATATATATATATATATATATAGTCATAGGATGTGCAGTATAGGGAATAGTTAACAGCTATATACGATGTCAGAGGGGCAATACATTGGGGGAGAGGGGTTATCACTTTGTGAGGGGTGAAATGTCTAACTATTACATTGTTTTGTACACCTGAAACTAATAATAATTTAAAAAAGTTAACCATATTTTAGAATTAAAAAAAAAAAAAAGAGATCGCAGTAACATAAGGGAGGCACAAGCTGAGTCTAACTGAACGCTAGCAAAGGGAAAAGCCCTACTGTGGGGTCCTAGAGGTCCTCTGTTCACCATTTTGGTACTGGGTACCAAGCACTAGGCTTGATATTGGTCTTTTAAAGCTGTCGTTTTCCCTAGCGCCTCACAGTTTAGCAGAGGAGACTGACAATAACGCAACATACCTGACTGGAGATGAAACAAGCTAGCGAAAATCAGATTACGTTAACTTGGAGGCTCATTTCAAAGTGAAGGTTATCAATAGAATTTGGCTTGGAATTAAAAGGTGAGTATTTGCTAGACGGAGAAGCATTTAGCTTTGTGGATATCACGAGAAGTTGGGGAGGTGGTCTGCATTCACCTGTGCTTCTTAGGAGACCAGCGCCTTACCACTTGACCACCGCGCCTGCTCACCTGTGCTTCTTATATTGGATAAGCGTCAGCATCATCAGTAAGCTCCACACCTACAGATTCTAATTCAGAATTCTAAAGCTTAGTAGCCTCATTGCTCAACTCTCTCAGCTCCCATGCAATTCTGACTTGGTAGGTTTTGGTGTTTGAGAACCACTGGAAAGTCTCAGCAAAAAAGATATGACGGGTTTAGGAGGGACTGTTGATGCTGCAACTACGAATGGCTTTCCTGAAAATAGCACACACACAAAAATAATCCACCACCAACCAACATCTCTTATGAAATGAATTTAATTTTTATTGCTATTTTATAAAGCTTAATATTTTTCTAAATAAAACAAAAAAAAACCCCCAGTTTACATGTACTAAAGCTACAAGTAGATAGCTATAGATAATATAGCCGTTAGGAAAAAGAGCAGAACTAAATGTGAAAACAAAAGCAGAAAGCAGCAATAAAATTAATACCTACATAAAACTAGCAGTGCAATAAGATAAGCAGAAAGCAGCTTTACACTGAGAAAATAAAAAGTTATTTAAACACAGAAATAGCACCTTCCGAAAAGGAATCGAGACATGTAAACTCGGTCAGCAGATTCAAGTATAAAAGTTATACCCCCAACTCTTGTACCAGATGGAAAGGGTTTCACAAACCCTGGACAGGGTAGAGCACACACTTCCCTCAGTGCCACCTCAAAGCTGCATTTCCTTAGCAAGATCACCAACCATTATTTTTTAATTTTACTAAGTTATACAATGAAAAGACTCCAGATCGCCACTGCTGTGTCGCTCCAAGTCTAACTCAGCAGCTTTCCGTCCAGCAGTTGCTCTGTAAGAAACAGATTCATCATCCCGATGGAAACAACTACTGCATTCTTATTTTTACATAATCCTGCAGCCCTAGTAAGAAGCGGGTACTACTGGGTTGTCGGAACAGTCATGACGCATTTTTGCAGTGAAAAACAGAAAAAATACGTCATGACTTTTCCGACAACCCAATAAATAGAAAAGGAATATGTTTTTAAATTTTCTGTTGCTAAGTAGAGTCACAGAGTCCTAATAGTCTCAAGGATGGGGTTGCTTCCTTACACCTCTCCAGGACTGAATTTTCTGAGGTTTATGTGGTCCGATCAGGAACAGAATTTTTAAAAAAGGAAAGCAAGGAAGTTGACATGAAGCCCATCTAAGGACAATAGTAGAAAAATCAGCTTGTGTTTTCATCTAAATATGGACCTCTCAAGTGAAAATACTTTGTGGAAGGTCTTAAACATGGTATATTTAAAATGTATGTACCCTGTGCAGATTTATATGCTGTGTGTCCCACGATCTACCTGAAAAGGGCATATTTTTATTTGTTTTGTTAAGGAACCCGTCATATTCAAGGTAATCATTACCAGGCAATGTCTGATGGTTGAACTACATGTTTTTTTTTTTTAATCTGTTTAACTCTAGAAAAGATTGTGATAAAGGAAAAAAAAATACCATCTTGTAAACTTTAAAAGTTTAGTGTTGATAAACATTTTATATCATAGCAAATTTATTAATCTGGCTACCTACCTCAAGTTTTAAAAAATCTTGTGGGGGTAATAAGGCTAACATTATCCTGCAGTTAATATAAACCTACTTTACTCAGACTCCCAGAGTCTCTTAAATTAATATTTTTATTCTTTCATATAACATTTTATTGGGTCCAAAAATAAAAATAAAATCAAACCCTATTCCAAGATTCCGAATCTAAGATAGAAATTTTTAAAAAGAAAAAGGAATAAAGAAAGGACGGGAGGGAAGGAGAAAGCCATTTCTTCTGAAGAGACAAGAATGAGGTAAATATCAATAAATTTAGTTTGGCTACTTACTGAAACCCCAGAGTACTATGGTTTAACAAAGGGACGTGGCATAACAGCTTCCAGAATTGTATTCATGCTAGAACAATAGACCTTTGCCTTCTCCGTTCTTATTTTTCAGAAGTAGCCTGAAAAATAACTATGGGGTGAATACTCTTGGATACTGAACATCATGTATCCATTTTCCCTCTTACCCTGCCAAATATGAAGAAAAAAGTGAAAGAAAAAAATAATCACCTCTTGTCCTGTATCAATTTCTACACTAACTCCTCAGAATCCTACCAAAGGGTCCCATCCAAGTTCCAATGTTCCACATAATTACTTTCTGTCATCCTGATTTATTCAATAAACAGCAATTGCTAGAAGGCATCCCTACCTGATATTCTACAGTGAACATTTAAATAAAAACCACAGGGGCATGTAGTGAAGGAAACTGAGCATGGTAGGATTTTTCTTTTTTGTCCACACAGTTATCTGAGAAGCAGCTATTAGGCTCTGCTAGAGTTCATCTTCGTTCTCATGCCCAGATAGAGTTAGCACAGTTCATTTACAGCAAGGTGTGTCATTCACAGTTATTTTGGTCTTGACATTCTGTCACGTATATACATTCACCCACATTATAACTAGGTTGTAAAGTAAGTGCAGGGCAAATCATAGGGAAACAGTACAAACATTCAAGTCGTCATACCCTGAAAAACATGTTTTTGCTGCAGTTGTAAACTTTTTTTGCACTAAATCCCATTGCAGGAACAGAATAAATAAAACCATAGGATTCACAACTGAAGTTGGCTTCCTGGTGAAGTCTAAAGAAGCAGGTTGTTTTAAACTGCAGAAAGGAAGTGTCTCTCACCACAGATCTACTCAGGGCGAGTGGAAATACATGCCAAGAATGCTCCCCCTAGTTAAGTGCTAGACAGGCCCCACCTTCGGAGAAGCCACAAGGCTCCAGCAGCCTGTTCAAGATGTGTTTCCAGCAATAAGATGATTCTTGAGGCAAAACCACAAGTCAACCGGCGCTTTCACGGTGACACCAGGCCCAGAGTCTAGACACTAACTGGGATTAAACGCACAATTAATAACAATTACTTTCAGGAAAATGGACGATGATTCATGAGGATGGGGAGTAACATTAGAACTCATGGATGAGAGAGGAAGGATGCATGCTGAAGAACCGATGGTTTGCACTCACTCTTTCTGCTCAGCATGAGCATGTGATCTGTAATGCAGGGAAGTTCAAGTGGGTTCACACCGCCCCTGTCTGGCAACGCGTCAGGTTAGTCAGCCCCGCTGCTGGATATCTCAAGTCTCCTCTGTGCGGAGCTGGTGTTTCGAGGCTGTTTGCTTTCTCTTCGAAGGACGGGGTCTCCGAGGCTGCCAGGTGTCTTGAAGAATGTCTCACAATGTGTGGGTTGGATGCTCTTCGGGGTCACGGGAACTGGTGACTACATGAGAAAAAAAAAACGTAAAAACAGAGGGGAAGTCAAAGTGTTCTCAGTCTCTGAATTGGAAGCCCAGACCTGTGTCATTATGATCCCTAGGCAGGTGTTCCCTCCACTTTGCTTTT
The DNA here is from genome assembly GCF_001890085.2 of Hipposideros armiger. Taxonomy (NCBI): domain Eukaryota; kingdom Metazoa; phylum Chordata; class Mammalia; order Chiroptera; family Hipposideridae; genus Hipposideros; species Hipposideros armiger. Next base: position 1,391,731 of record NW_017731549.1, read on the forward strand.
CTATCACACGTATCTGATTTATCGCCATCTCAACACCTACCACAGGGGCCGGCCTAATGGCTCAGTTGGTTAAGAGCTTGCTCAAGAGTGTGAGCCCCGAGCAACAGGGTCACCGGATTTGATTCCCACATGGGCCAGTGAGCTGCGCCCGAGCTGAGCTGCCGCTGAGCTGGTGAGAGCACGTGCTCCTAACAACAAGGTTGCCTGTTCAAGATGGTGGGCTATGCCCGCCCTCAACTCAAGACTGAACTTGACACCTTGAGCTGAGCTGCTGCCCGGGTGGCTCAGTGGATAGAGCCATGCGCTCTTAACAACAAGGCTGCCAGTTCAACTCCCAAATGGGATGGTGGTTACGGCCGCCCGCAACTAATTGAACACAGAACCTTGAGCTGGGTGGCGTGACTGGACTTGGAGCTGAGCTTGCTGCGCCCTCCACAACTAAGGTTGAAGGACAACAACTTGGTTGTTCCCCCTCCCGAATTCCCCAGCACTGTTCCCCTCCCCCAGTTCCCCAATAAAATCTTTAAAAACCCCAAAAAAACCCACTTAGCACAATTAGATGTTAACTAAGTTATTATTTTGTGTGCAGAAAGGCAGCCTAGGAAAGAGGTTACAAGTGTGGCACTTGGAGCCAGGGCCTGGGCTCTGCCATCACTAGCTGTGCGACCTTGGGCAAGTTAGCTAGTCTGTCCCTCAGTTTCTTCATCCATACAATGGACATGATACAAGTACTGATTTCACAGGGTTCTAAAAATTAAGCAAGAAAATATTGATAAAGTACTTTAGAGCATGCTGGAAATAGTAAGTGTATATATGTTGTTGGCTCTTTTTGTTTACTTGCTAACATTTATCCCCTTAATGTGCTCTAAAAGAGCAGAGACCATTACCATTACATCCTCACTGCCAAGATCAGTGCTTGGCACATAACTGGTGATCAAAAAACATATGTTATGTTGCAATCACCTTGTTTTATAACTAGCATGTTTATTTCAACGTCTAGTAAATTTTTGAGCCTGAGTAACTTGTCTAAAATATTTTGGGCCACAGTATAACTCTTTCTTTGGGAAATGAATCACCCTGAATAATGCCGAACGCATGATAGGATTTCAACAAATACTTATTGACTGAAGTACAAATAAAGTTTGGGTGGGGGGAAATACAGTATTGATTAATTTATACTGATTATATACATTTATATATGCACATTTGTATATACTTTGAGTGTGTGTGTGTATGTGTGTGTATCCACTGCCTTCTAAACATTGCATTTTAAGAAATGACAGATGTTAAAAATCTTTGCATCAGTTTTAAGACTTCTGTTTCCCTTGTTTCTATAGCTGTACAATTAAAATTCAGGGTAGTCCCTTTCTTGACCTAACGAAATGAAAGCTTGGAGAATATGAATATTCAGCATTCATCGAAAATTCCCTGAACTATGCCTAAAATGAATCACTCTCACTTTAAGAAATGGGATGACAACTAAAAAATATTGGGTTGTCGGAAAAGTCATGACGCATTTTTGCAATAAAAAACATAGAAAAAATATGTCATGACTTTTCCAACAACCCAATATTTTTGTCTTCAAAGCATAGGATCTCCTGCCTTAAATCTCCATACTTTATAAAACGAGCAGGTAACTCTAGGCCAACACTGGAAGTTGGGTAGAACCTGACCTAGAGCCTCTGTCCTACAGTCGTCTGACTAAAATCGAAGCTCATTAAATGCAGGCATACCTATTACAGAGTGATGAGCTTTCTTGTGCCAAACTGAAATGAAACTTCAGGACTCACCTGTTGTAATTTTACAGAGACTGGAGGTCCTCCGTAAATGGGCGATTCTGGATGGGTGACGTTGTGTGATCTTGACATCACGGGACTCAGGTTCAGTGAGCATGGGCCCTGAAGCTGGGGGTCTGGGGAAGGGTGTGTTGACGATTTTGGATTAACCACGGCTGTAGGGCTGATGAGAAGATGAGCTGTTGATCCGAAGCCAGGCAAGCCAAAATTCACAGGTCCTGTGTTTGGGAGAGTGCCAGGAGCAGAGGAAACCGGCCCGGCCATTGTGGGAGAGTAGAGAATAGGAAATGGGCCCAGTGCTGAAGATGGTAAGACCATGCAAGGAACACTGAGGGATGGCAGCTGACCTGCAGATGGCCCCACAGCATGGGGAGTCTGATTGCCAGATAAGAGCACATTAAAACCATTTAATCCTGAAACAGAAGCAGAACGAGGCCGGAAATCAACACAACAGGAAGACACCATTCAAACTCCCATGCCTCGCGACCCTTTCAAATGGAAGCCCACAATAAATCAACCCACCTGACCAGCTAAACCCCCTTTCTGTGCTCTCTTAGCCCCATATCGCTTCTTCACAGCAGGAGCTATGAATGAAATCCCATATTTCCTTGCCTGTGTGAGAATTTGGTGGATGCCCACATCTCCTGAGAGGGTTTTTAAATGTGAGTGTCACTGAGCCCAGAGTGAGGAGGAAAGTGAACTTGGATGAGAAAAAAATTGTTATCTTTATTTTCACGCACTTCTAGCTGAAATTTGTATTTCCCTCCATTAAGATCACAGGCAAGAAATTGCAACAGTATTAATATACCTTGACTTTGTCACAAGTAAAAAGCACAGACATATTCATAGAATATTACAGCTATGGCAGATTAATAGACAGTTCAGCTCATCACAACTTTGAAATTATGAGAGTATTGGACTTGCTGTCAGATCTTTTTACTATAATTAAAAATTTTTTTTTTCTAACAGCATTTCAATATAATTGGCTTCCTTTACAGCGGTTCTCAACCTGTGGGTTGCCACCCCTTTGGAGGTCGAATGACCCTTTCACAGGGGTCGCCTAAGACCATCGGAAAACAAAAAGATACTTACATTACGGTTCATAACAGTAGCAAAATTACAGTTATAGAGTAGCAACGAAAATAATTTTATGGTTGGGGGTCACCACAACATGAGGAACTATGTTAAGGGCTCGTGGCACTAAGAAGGTCGAGAACCGCTGCTTTATAATCATATGTTCTGTGCATTCGGCAGCACACTGAGGAGGACTCCATGGGCTGCTCCACAGCGGGCAAAGGGTCCATGGCCCAGAAAAGACTAACAACCCTTGTGCTGGGCTGTCATTTTCATTCAGCAGGGGGTGATTCTGGTTTTTGTTCATCCATGTATCCACAATGCTGAGTATCATGCTTAAATTAAACACTCAAGAAATATTTGCTAAAGGAGTAAAGAATGTTTTCCAGATGAGTGAATGATAACCAATACCTCGCTAACCTGTGAAGCGAACAAGGAATTGAGGCAAATCAATTTAAGCCTCTTTGCATCAAGAGCTTCATGTACAGCGTGCATATACAGAACGCACATCTTAAAAATTAGGTATGTTATATTTCAGCTTATTTTCAAAATATGAACAGCATTTACTGAGTCTTACTAAGTGTCAGGCACTATTATTCGAAGGGCTTTAGATGTATTATCTTACTAAATTTAATTCAATTTTCATAGCACCCCCCCACACACCCTTTAAGAAGCAGGTGCCATTATTATTGCTGTTTTACCAATGAGATGAATACTCGTTTCAAGTTCATGCAGATAATATGTGGCTTTAATGTCCAGCCCTCCTTCTCTAGCCCTGGCAAAATCTGCACAGGGTGGCCAATTGTGATACTGAACCCATGGCCAGACTAAGCTGAATTATAAAAATAGAATCCTCTTTTGAATTTGTTGGGCTTTTTTAGCAAATAAAGTGTAAGGAATTTAAAAAATAAATCACCTGCTCTACTTATTTTCCCATCATACTTGAGGTTGGTGAAAGTGAAAGCAGCCTTTCCCTCCATTTCACTGATGGGGTAAGCTAGAGGGCTAGGAGTAAAATGACAGAGGCTGCAGACCACAGCTCATCAATGAACAGCTTTGGTCAGGTGACACGCACAAAGATTTCAAAATCCAATTTATGGTCTGACTACCCCAAGGGAGTCCAAGGTACGATGTCATCCCTTACCAGCCGGTGACTGCACATAAAGATACTGCAACAAACAGGGCTCTTTGGTGCCTCCGCTGTCTCTTGAAGGCTTTTCAATCTCTGTACTTCTTGAAGGATTTACCCACTCTGAAGAAATGAAGCCGTTTGCTGTAGTCTTCCCTGAAACTTCCTTTGCAGCGCACAGTTGGCTAGTCAAGTGTATGTCTTCGAGGGGCACAGGTCCTCTTTTATCCAGGGTCTTGGGAGAGGCAATGTTGGTAGAATCTGAGGGTTTCTAAGCACAACCAAACCAGGAACCAAAAAAGCAAGTCAAAATCCCAGTAGCAAATCTTAATAACAGCTTTCTCAAAATAGCTAACAGACACAAAAAGGTCAAACACAGCCGTGCACCACAATGATGTGTGTATGTCAGTTGTTTCAGTCATATTTATAGGAATAGTCTGAAAATCAATGCCACGTCTCAGGCATAGAAATGATGGAGATTTTAATAATGGGAAACCGGCCATGGTGTTTAGATTGTGGAATAAATTTCTGAGCTGCTAACACAGAAAGGGTGTCGATACCGCAGCCCTTTAGGGGCCTGATAAGAACTGTGAGGAAGCCCAAAGCCTTCTGGGTTAGCTAAAGCATATACTAGCCAGTCTTTCACTTCTGTTCTGCAACCCAGGCTATCTACCAAATTAGGAAAACTCACTCTGGCAAGAGAAGGGAATAGGGGAGCAAGGGTCTTAATGGACTGATTTCCATGACGTATGCCTAGCTGGCCCACTACCAACCGCTGTAATGACAGTGCTTTTGCTTTCGGAGAGCTTCGCTGGTCACATCTCATTAGCTTCTGAATGGCTACTGAGCGGAAGATGTGGAAGGCTCATGTTCGTGCTCTTTTCATTTTGTGACTAGGGAAACGGGATCTCGGAGCAGAGGTGAGAACTGACCACGCACAGACCCGGAAAGCCAAGTAGCACCCACAGTCCTGACTCGAACTCAGCTGCCTCCTCGATTAAGATGATGATTTCAGTGATCTCAACTTATTTTAAAAAAGAAAATATAGCAAAAAGAGTAGGAGGAAATACACAAACATGTTAAGAGTGATTGCCTCTACGTGGCGGTTTAGCAGGTAGGATTTTTTTTCCTTTATACTTTTTAGCATTTTATATAAAGTGTGACTTTTCTAAAAAAAAACTTTTCTTACAGTACTACTTTATGGCAAGGTTTTGTTTTTTGGAGAGCTGGTCCAGGGCTTAATTATACACGCGACACACGAAATACCTCATATTCCAGACTCAGTAGCTGATGACTGTCTGTGTGTCCTTAGTAGGAAGCAGCTCTGGGTTAATGGGATGTCATTAAACCCATCCCCAGAACTCCCTTACCTTGGGCATGACAAGGGACAGAGGGCCATCTTCGTAGTCCCTACTTTGTCTTTTAGTGGCTGGCTCCTCCTCCCCTTCAGGCTTTCTCTCTTCACTGAGGCGCTTCTGAACGGAGGGTGCAGACGACTGCTCTGCTGCTGCTGAGACTTTGGAGCTTCTGTTGTCCTTCTCTGACCCTGGGGCCGGTCCCTCGGACAGGCTGCCATACAGCATGAATAGCGAGGTGGCGGGCACATACAACAAAGATGGACTGGCCAGCGGGGCTGGCTTCAGGCTCTCCATGTCCGGAGCTGCAAGTGAGACACCTACTTGTCCATTCAGACCACTCTGTGCAGACAGGGCCTGCATGTCTGCCTGAGGCACAGAGAATACTTGGTGGGCTAAAGGATTAACACAATATTCTGAGTCAACAGGGTGGATGGGGAAAGGAGCCGTGGGGTCCAGGCTGCTTGGCAGAGGCATCACTCTGTTACTCTCAAGGGCCTTCTCCCTGTAATAAAAAGAAACATAACGGGTCCTATCAAGTTACCACATTCTACCAACTCCTGGCTCTCTGCTTTCCTGAAGAGAAATGTGTACTAAAACAGGAGTGAGATAATACTGCTCAGGCTGATATTAAAACGTACTCCCTGAGCCCGTATTCGCTCACCTAACCCAGAGACTGACGACCAGGTGTCACCGGGATGGACGGTTAGGGGTGGGTGGGGTAGCTGGTGTTTTGGAGCTCTTGGAGGATCTCAGGTTACAGCTAATAATGGCTCCTTCTCTGCCTCTTGCACATCTCAGAGTTGTCCGTTCACCAGCACGTACCCCTTACCAAGCACATAGATGCTATAATAATAGCATCCTATTGTCATAATTTTACGTCATTATTATAATATTGATAGCTATTCGCATTTCCCCCAGTTGATTAGGGAGGAAAATTGCAGCTCAGAGGCTAAGCAGCCAACTGAAGGTCACCCAGCTGGGCCTCATACTCAGTCCCCGTGAGGGATCCTGGGTGCCTAAGAGACTGGACCAGACTTTGATTTAAAGGACACATTGAGTTTGTCTCAAATCCACTGTGAGATAAGTGAAATGGGTAGTGAGTGAGGACATAATCGCATCGTCAAAATTATTATTTCCTGGCAGTCTTGTCCCATTTTGCTCACTATTATGATAGAATTTTTAGGAAGCACACATTCAAAATCAAGGCCCACCAACATGGAGATTTATAAACAATGTCTGGACCTTTTATACAGAGAAATTTCCAAATATTAAAACATGTTTAAGTGTTTAGTATATTTTAGGAAAGAGATGAGGAAAATCCTTTTCAGATGCCTTTAGGAACCAGTAAACAGCACAGGAATTCCTTGCCCCCTTTCTGATGGAATTGCTGAGACCTGTGTTGCCCACAATCTCACTATCCACCGTGCTATAGGAGTAAAATAGAGTGCGCAGGGCTGCAGAGATGAGTCAATGTCTCCAACCCTAGCCCCCTCTGAATGGGTCATCACTATTATTCGGCTCTGTGAAATTCAGTGTGTCCGCACTGAGTATATCACTCACCATCTTACCTTTCGCTATCCACCTTCAATCTCCCCATCTCTACCAATAATATCGTCATCATCACCTGGGACCTAGGCGTTCTTTGTGACGCCTTTTGACTTCGGTAGGTCTTGCTGACTCACTGTCTTACACTGATTTCATCTCAAGCTGACCTGGCTCAGGCCTGTACCACAGACCAGAATGACTGCAAATGCTGTGCTCTGTAGTTTGCTCACCTGGATCCCTTCTCTACTTCCAATCCCACCTGCTTAAAGCAGCCAGAAAGGTCTTCTTCATTGAATCTGCAATACTTCTTTAACACCTGTCTCATAAATCCAAACTCTTCTACCTGGATTTCAAAGCTTTTGCTAACTTGACCTACTTACCTCTAACACCCAACTTCCTCTTATGAAGAATATTTCCTTTTACTATCCTATTTGGACAAATCATTATGGCTAATCAATTTATTGTCCCCTTACTCCCTGACCCTGCCTCAGAATCGGTTTCTCACATCTGTCATTAAAAATCTCTCGTTTCTGCTTTTGTATTACCTCTGCTTTCTCTGATAATATGTGATTTCCTTCCAAATCTGACCCAAGATTTGAGTCAGATGGCCTGGGTTTGAATCCACCTCTGTTACTTATTAGCATTGTGACCTTGGGCAAGTTATTTAACCTCTCTGGGTCTCAGTTTCCTCTCTATAAAATGAGGATAACAGTACCAACCTCAAAAGATAGTTGTTATGATTACATAAGTTAATTTACATAAAACTTTTGGAACAGTACCCGGTAGTTCATGTGTTACAAAAGATTCATGGGACTAAAATGCATCATTTCTCAGTGTCACACTAGCAATGATTTGTCCTTTTTCAGTGTGTTGTTTGTTTTTTTCCCTATGAGCTTTCAGAGCTTAGGGGATAAATTTTTCATACTTTTGTGTCCCTGATGCTACATCCTACACAGTGTTGGGCACAAAGGGAAAACTTACAAAATTCTAAATAAGGAAATGGCTGACTTATGAGCAAGAGGGCTAAAATTTACCTTTTGATGGGTGGCGTTTCAGTTTTGTCAAAGTTAACACTCAGAAATAGAAAAAAAATACACCTGGAATTTTTAAAGACGACTTACTGTGAATTGTTTTCTATTTTCTGTTGGTAAATAGGTGCCAGACTTCCGATTTCTAAGGTGAAGCCACCTGATCCGGAAAAGGAAAAGAAAGGTCTAACAAATATAGTGAGAGACTTATACGCATCAATTATATACAGCAGGGTTCATTATTTACAGCTCAAGAATTATAAGATAAGCTCCAATCTATTCTGGTCTTTATTCATGGAGAGAAATTTCCAGAAGCTAGCTAGCTGTTAATGGTGAATTCGGGGTTCATCAAGAATTAGTAAGAACGAAACACAACAAGTGTTGCTTTGTAAGTTGGATGAAATTTTGAGATGTATGAAACAGGCCAACCATGGCAAGCTAACTGATCTTCAAGGCGCTGACTTGGAGCAATTTCAGGCATGGAGCCAGGTTCATATCCTGTGAAGTCACAAACTCTTACCTGTAATAACTGGTTTACTTTAGTGAAAAAAGGGGCAAAAATGGAGTCAGCTCATTTAAAGTGCCAGTGTATGGGTAGGGCTATAATTACACGGGGATTGACAGATTCCATGGACTAAGTGAAGGCAGATACCTTGTTCTTGTCTGAAAGGGCTGCTGGGTTCCGAGTTCACTTTCCTTTGAATCCTCTCAGAAGCCTGAACTTGGTTGAAAGAACCATGTCGAGCCAGCTTCTTTATTGCACGGACTTGTACCTGGCTATGGGTTTCTCTTTTTAATTCTGGTAAGACAGATGCAGAAACATCCACTAGTTCTTCATCTAAATGAATGAGAGATTTGGAAGTGTTATATACAGCTATAATTCGGGGTAACTTTAGCCTATTTAAGATATGGCTTTGAGAGCCTATAATTATAATGAAGCTACCCTATAAATTAAAAACTAAGACAAAGGAATTTTAGAAGCCTGTCTCAAACCCCAATTTTCTTTGATGTACTATTTTTTTTTTAAAGTTAGTGGATGACTATAAAGTGAGACTGAATCCACATATATTCTAAAATTATCTAAACTACAACAAAAGTAGAGCAAGGTGTTCTTAACTCAAATTAGATTGGGCCTGACACTTTAAATACTTTCTTTGGGCAGAGAGTATCAAAGGGAAACCCAACCATGCTCAGCCCATGCATATTTTGAGATCTTAACATTAACTCAGATCAGCCTCTTATGCCACAGCTCTATGGCAGTGAGTCTAAGAATTTCTATTCTCTATTACACTTTATTATTTCTTTCTTATGCAGTAGGAGGCTCAGTTACTAAGTGACCGAAGAAATAAGGTCGGCAGAAACCTCATGGTTGAAATGCTGCCGAATAGTGACGACAATAAAAGGCTGGGTCTTGGACCCATTTTGTGTTTAAAGGAGGCTTTGCGAGGTCAGGAAGAACTTTCTTCACAGAACCAGGCCCATATTTCTATATAGAAATTGTTCCTGTTGCTCAGACAGTCCTTGTTGCCCTGTTCATCTGTGCTATTTTTTTCCTAAGCTCAAAGCATGCATTTTAATAAGACTGATTTAATAAATGGAAAGGCCCAGGTACACTTACATTCTCTAAAACACACAAAAATTGAAAAAAACAAATCAATTTTATGGTTCTTCTATTTCTTATAACAAACACCCGTGCATATTCTTTTTATAAAATCAGGAATTACAAAATCAAAAGAAAAAAATGGGTCAAGGCAGTAACAAGGATCATAGAGCCCTTCCTTCCTGAAATAAAACATTGGACAAAATATGTAAGATGTTGGCTCGGAAGACATTGAACGTCAGGACATGAAGGATAGTGACCCTTAGTGACAGGAATCAAGGGAGGTGATTGCTCCAGCTAACTGCCTGGGGAATGTTTCCAGGCTGGGGTGCAGAGAGGGGGACCTACACAGAACCTGAAAGTCTCCCTAAGTTGAGGCTGGAGCTGGGAGGCCAGAAAAGCCAAAGCAGCTAGACTTTGTAGGGAAAAATACCGGCGAGGAGAGCTGTAGAGAAAGAGAATGCTGGAGATCTGTAGAGTATTCAGTACCGTACTCACACATGTGAGAAAAGTGCCCAATGCCAGGGAAAAAAATCACTCAAAGGGAGCTGAAGGAATAGTGTCTGCTGCTTATACAGGGCTGGAAATAGTTGCCAATAGCCAGAGTGGAAAAATCTCGTAAGTCATGGGTTAGAATATTAAAAAGGCTGTTGTTTCAGTAGTGTCCTTAAGACTAAATGTTGATAGGGTCCTGCCTACCAAAGCTTAAAAGCAAGACCTGAAAGGATCATTGTTCCTAAGCAATTTTACTGCACCCCAGAACAAAGCTCAAGAACAATTTTAAAACTAAAATATTTACAATCCTCGGTGTCTGGAATATAATTAAAAACTAGAAGGTATACAAAGAAGCAGGAAAATATAACCCACAGTGAGGAGAAAAATCAATTGAAATGGATTCAGAAGTGACACAGATAATAGGATTAGTAGACAAACATATTAAAACAATTATTATAATTGTATTCCATAAATTCAAGAACTTGGTGGAAAGGCTGAACATACTAAGTAGAGACATTGAAAATATAAATGCCCAAGTCAAACTTCTACTGATGAAAATGACAATGTTAGAGATGAAAATAACAGTGAATAGGATTAATGGAAGATTAGATGTTGCAGAAAATAATAGTGAACTTGAAGAGACAGCAACAGAAACCATCCAAAATAAAACACAAAGAGAAAAGAGATGGAAGAAAATGAATAAAACATCAGTGAACTGTGAGACAACTTCAAGCAGCCAAATATAACTGTAACTAGAGACTCCAAAAAACAAGAGGGGAGAGGACAGAAAAAAATATTCAGATAATGGCTGAAAATTTGCCAAATTTGATGAAAACTTTAAATCCATAGATCCAACAGGCTCAACAAACCCAAGTACAAGAGACATAAAGAAAAGTACCAGGTCACACATAATCAAATTCCTTAAAACCAGTCAACCAAAGGAAAAAAAGACACATTACATATGGAGAAACAGGGCGACAGATTTCTTGTCAGAAACAATGCAAACTAGAAGATAGTGGAGCACCTTGTTTAAAGCACTGAAAGGAAAAAACCTTCATCCTAGAATCCTTTACCCAGTGAAAATATCTTTCAGAAACAAAGGTGATATAAAGACATTTTTAGACATACAACAGCTGGAAGAATTCATCACTGGCAGACCTGCACTACAAGAAATGTGAAAGGAAGTCCATCAAGCCAAGAAAAATGAGACCAGATGGAAACTTGGATCTACAAAAAAGGAATGATGAACACCGGAAATTGTAACTACATGGATACATATCAATTTTTTCCCCTATTAAAATCTCTTCAAAAGACAATCAACTGTTTAAAGCAAAAATAGTAGCAATGCATTATTGGTTTTATAACATACAATGTTTGGCAACGATAATACAAAGGCCAGGCAGGAAGAAATGAAAGTACACTACTGTAACAAGTAAACATGAAATCAATAAGGATATAAAATTAGACAACACGTCAGCCAACTTGACCTAGTTGTCATTTATAGATCATTTCATGCAACAAAGCAGAATATACCTTCTTTTTAAGTACACATGGAATATTACCAACATAGACCATATCTGTACCATAAAACAAGCCTCAGTGAATTTAAAAAGGATTCAAGGTATACAAAGTATATTCTCTGCCCACATGGAATGAAATTAGATATCAATAAGAAAAAAAAATATCTGGAAAATCCCAGAATATTTGCAAACTATATAACACATCTAAATAACTTATGGATCAAAGAAGAAATCAAAAGGGAAATTGCAAAGTACAGTAAAACCTTGGATTGCGAGTAACTTGGTTTGTGAGTGTTCCACAAGACAAGCAAACATTTCTAATACACTTTAACATGGTAAACGAGCAATGTCTTGCAATACGAGTAGTTTGTTTCCGGAACGAATTACGCTTGCAAACCAAGGTATTACTGTATTTTGAATTGGAAGACAATGAAAACACACATCAAAATTTGTGATATAGAGATAAGGAAGTACTTAGAGGGAAATTTATAGCACTAAATATCTATTAGAAAAGAAAAAAGGTCTCAAATTAATGACCTCCACTTTCACCTTAAGAAACTAGAAAAACAGGAAATTGAACTCAAAGTAGAAGAACAGAATAGAGAACCTGAATAGCCCTATAGCTATTAAAGAAATTGAATCTGTTATCAAAAACCTTCTCACATAGGAAACTGTAGGCCCACATGGCTTTACCGAATTCTACCAAATAAAGACATGTTTGTGAATGTTAGCTGCAGCTTTACTTGCAATAGCCAAAGAAAATAACCCAAATGTCCATCAACAAGTGCATGAATAAAGAATGATATATCCATACCAAAGAGTACCCCTTGGCAATAAAAAAGGAGTAAATTGCTGATGCATGCGACAACATGATTAATCTCAAAATAATTATGCTGAATGAAAGAAGCCTGGTAAAAAGAGTACACCAGAGTACAGTTTATTCTTGTTATTTGTAGTAATTATGTTTTATAAAGTCACCATGAACACTGAATTAGCAAATGCTGAACCATTGCTCCTAGGGGAAATATAGGGTTAGGTTCCTGTGAGCCTCTGGTCACAATTTTATCCACGGATGAATACACAACCCTGTTTTATGTGAGTCTGTTTAAGGACACCTTATTTGATATATTGTTGATCCACTAGCACTGAACTCATAGCCAACTGCACCAAAACTCCCGCCTGAATGAAGTTCCTCTAACACATGTAATTTCTCTGTACAGCCCATCACAGCCTTCTTGCTCTTGGAAACGCTAGGCAGTACTTCAGTACAGCATTTGGAAACCGTTCAAACAGCGAAATCACCAACACAAAGCATACAAATGTGAAACCATGGCACTACTAAGTCCATGAAAAGGCCACTTGTTTATACTATGAGAGCTGAAACAAGAACGCCAAGCATCACGTTGTGCGACCTCAGCTGGAAACATGTGCGTTGGCAACTCAAAATTTTCACAGCTCTTCGCATGTCCGTGAATGACTGAGAAAAGGCTGCGAGTACTGATTTTGGAGTTACAAATACTTCTTAGTTAGTAGGTAAAATCGCACATATGGAGCCTGTGACTAATAAGCACTGACTGTATGTGGCTTGCTTATAAAAGGTTTCAGAAAATACAAACATGAAGCTACAGTGAAGGAAAGCAGACCAGGTGGTTGCCCTGGGGATGGCGGTAGGGGCAGGAAGGAAGGAATTATGAAGGGACAGGAGGAGCCTCTGGAGGGTGATGGGGTCACTATCTTTGGTGATTATTTCACAGGTGCATACAATGCAAAAACTTATCGAATTGTAACTTTAACCACTTGCGATTTATTGTAGGTCGTCATACGTCAGTAAAGCTGTTAAAAGGAAGAAATGGACATGGTGGTGGGGAGAAGAGGAAAGAGACATCTCTGAAGTTTAACTGTGAGGAATTGCTAGTCAAGGAATGAAGGAGAGTGAGTTAAGGAATGAAAGGTAGCTCAACATTCCAAAATTGACTGCAGGGTCGATGATGATGGTGTTGTCGGTAGGAACTGGGAAATCACAGAAAGGCGATCAGCTTTCCACAGGGTAGAGAGAGAAAGTTCATATTGAGGTTCCTATTTGGTTCCAGGCCCTTCTCCCTCATCAGATCAGAGCTCTCTCAGGTGCTGTCCCACCAGTTATGCAGATACGTGAACTCCTAAGTTTCTCAACGCCAGCTCATCTTCCTAGCTATCTTACTTTCTGCAATGACGCCACCACCTTTGAGTCGTTCCTCTCTCTCAATCTCTCCATCTAAAGACCCCTTGTCACTTCAGTCTATTACATCGAGTGCAAATTTCTTGGTTTAACTTTAGGGGCCCTCCAAAAGGTCTCAACTAATCACTTTTCATTTCTCATTATTCTCTGTCCTATGCTCTCCACGTAAATCAGGGTGGCTGATCTCTCCAGTACAAGCTGGATTTGTTCCTAGGTATCAGTTCCTTCAACTAAAAAGCTCTCCACCCTTTCAAAACCTAACAGTCCATCAGAACTTAACCCATATTTTCTCTGATTTCCTACAGACCCAGTACTACCATGTGTAGTGCTTAATTTTCAAATGTGTGCCAATTAATTATACATCTTCAACAGAAAGCTCATTAACCAACTAAAGTGAGTAAGGCACTGAACTGGGTATTATGGATAATCAAAGATGAATCAACACCTCTTCTGCCCTCAAATGGGCAGAGCAGGGACAATGGCATGGCATTAACATCACCAAGTACAACAGCACAATATCAAATTGCAATAGTTCAGATGAGACACCCTTTGCTCTGGGTGATCATGGAAAGTCCGTGGAGGAGTTGACATTTGAGCCAGGTTTTGAGGGTTGAGGAGATATTTTCATGTCAAAAAGAAGAAGAGGGCTTCACAGGTGAACGTATTATAAGAAGCCAAAGAAGGGTAGAAAATGGCCAAGTTGTATATTTCCTGTATGCAGGGACTATGTAAAATACGTCTTTAAATCTCTTATGGCACTTGGTATAGTCATCGTGCACAGTCCACAATCAGTAAGTACTTGCTGGGTTGAATTAGTTATGCTAGATTTTAAGTGGTTTCATCTAGACCCTAAGTGAATAATGTGTTACAATGAGGTAGAGAGCTTAGCTTTTATAAGCCTAGGTTAAGTGGCAGGTATTTATACCACTAACACCAAAATTGGAAGGGTAATTTAACAATAACTTTAATGGATTTTTCCAGGCAGCCTAGTTATATGTAAAGTAGCTGGTATAGTAGAATCCAGTTCCCAATTGCTCAGATATTACCTGGGAACCAAGTAGAAGATAATACCCTCTTTTGCTCTAGTTTAGTAAAATTATGAATTTCTAACCTTTTAAATAAATTACAAAAAAGGTGTTCCTTACATCCATACTATATTTAGAAGCCATCTTACCACATATTAGTTTTGTGATAGTAATTGGTAAATTTTTACATTATCTGGAATGTCAAAGAAAAATACTTTATTCTGCTAATGTAGACACAACCAGAGTTCATTCATAAGAAATGCCATTTTTAATCCTCAGCCCCAAACTTCCAAGAAAGTCTTCTGAACAAAATTAAAAAATGCTAAAGAGCTGTCATTTAATAGTTACAGAAACTCCCACATTATATTCTCTCACTATTTCCCTTCCTGTCGTGTGTGAGCCGACCGGCATACACCATTTGTAGATGAATGCGCACTGTCCCGAGAGTGACATCACCAGTCTCATTTCTGAATGTGACTTGGGTAATGAAAAACGAAGATCCGCCTCTCTCTGTAGTAGATGTATGATTCGGAAAAGGAACTGGGGGATTATAAACGAAATAGGCCCCTAACAAGTCCATGCCTTACCGCCAGAGCTGAAGTCCACAGGTCCGATCCATTTGAAGGCTGGTTTACGGCCTCGCTCTTCTGTTACGTGCACCTTCTCGATCAGAGCCAAGCTGGTCAGGACATTGGCTATGTCATAGAGGCGTCGTACCTTTGCTTGAAGATATAAAACACAATTATGGTCACGCCGTCTGTGACACCATCACATTTCAGTTTACGCGACAGGTCGCTTTTCTTGGGCACTGTATAAACCTCACGGG
Source organism: Hipposideros armiger (assembly GCF_001890085.2). Taxonomy (NCBI): domain Eukaryota; kingdom Metazoa; phylum Chordata; class Mammalia; order Chiroptera; family Hipposideridae; genus Hipposideros; species Hipposideros armiger. The sequence goes on from NW_017731549.1 coordinate 1,407,345, forward strand.
GAAAGCAGTGGGGTGGGATGAAATGACCAATGGCTCTGTCATGAAATCACCCAGGATTCATGTATCTGAAGATGCATACTAAAGGAAGGTCAGTGTGTCCCTCCATTTCCACAACTTCACACCTTTTATAGGATAAGCCGGCAGTGCTGTCACTGCAAAAACACCTGAGGGAGGGAAACAGGCTATAATTAAAAGGCTTAGTAAATGTGATTCTGACATGTGACATGTCAAAAGCTGGCCCTGTGTTTCTCCCAGCAGGAAGTTGTGGCACCAGCTCCACCAGGCACTGGGCTGTGACAATGACAGGGATTCCCCAGAGCCTCCCATAAGGCTGCACTCCTGGGCGCACAGGGTGTTCAGGGCTCAAGGTCAGGAAGTACAACCGTGCTGAAGTCTGGCAGTTCTGCCCCAGAAATCATGGCCTTCTGGCCACTTATTGGGGGACGAGTAGAATGCGCAATCCCTGAGTTTTAAGAGATTTGGGGAGACATTTGAAAACGCACGTACTAGAGGAGGGATTCAGAAAGGGCAGCAACACATTAAATAGGGCTATGCCCACAAAGTGATTTCTATTTAAGAAACTGATTTACAAGTAGGAAACCCACTAGGCCTCAGGGCTAATATCAAGCAAAGGAACTCTGATTATCCAGAAACATCAAGCATTCACCCCAGATGTAATTTTCTTCCCAGTCCTAATAAAGCTGGATTTCATCTAGTCATTTCTCCCACAGGATGGCTATCATTCCAGCTGGAAACAATAACAAAAAAAAGCTTCAGAATGTTGAGCTCATGACTTCCCAGGGCTTGAAAGGGCTACAAGCAGATGAGGGCATTTGGCTCAGGACCCGTGTTTGACAGAAAAGGACGACACACTGAGTATGAAACTCGGAAACAGTCTCCTTGTCCGGCAGCCATGTCCCACCCGCCTTACCCTACCTGGTCATCCCTCTGCTACTTACCTGAAGACAACTTTCATCTCCACCCATCAGAAGAGTATGCAGGGGATGAGGAAAAAAGGGGAAACAAAACTCAGACACACTGTCCTGGATGCAGTGATACTAAAGAGAAATGCAAAATATCTTACGCCCTCCCTGACCTGCATTTGTGGGGTAGCATTCAGCTTTCATTGTCCACTCCAAGTGCTGAGAAAAAGGCATCAGACAGAGCTTTAAAGAGAATTCTAGTCTTCTCACAGCACCAAGAAACTTAATGAGTGCACTTCTCAAAAAAACAACAAAACAAAACAAAAAAGATTAATTCTTTTAATCTCAGAAGCACAAAATATCAATGTATGAAATCCCACTCGTTTTGTGCTAGGTGACTTTCGGTGAAGGCACTTACTTTTAAATTTACTGTGGTCCGGTGTATCTTGGCTTTCTTCTATCAGTATTTTGGCAGCCACATCAAGAGTAACAATCTTGGTTTTAGAGACAAGGAACAGCATGACGAATTTCTGGCTCATGATTCTCAGAGACTTGTCTTTTCTACTGTTTGCAGATGCTACAGAGAGAACAAAACAAAAGCATCAAAACAGATAATTTACCACAATAAGGATGATACTCATAGTTTGCATGAACTATCTAACACTACCAGTGGATGGAAAGATCACTCTTGTTACAGACAGCCTTTTCGGACACGTCATAAGAGATGGCTCATAAAGAAAGAAGAGAGATTTTCTTGCGGCTCATGAAATTACAGTAGGCATAAACTCTGAAATGTGTAGGTTAAATCACTCTTAATACTTTATACTCATACTTCATGGAATACAATCTATAAGGTAGATTTCTTAAAGCAACATTTGGACAGGATGAATGCAGGAGAACAGGATAGGGTAGGGATTGGGGACTGTTTTCAGAACATCAGCTCTCCCCTCAAAGTCAGGAATTCCATCCTTATTTCTCTGTACACACAATACAGGCATACTTCCTTTTACTGGGCGACCCTTTATTGTGCTTCATAGATGTTGCGTGTTTTACAAATTGAAGGCAAGACCCTCCACCAACAAAAAGATTATGACTCGCTCTATTGTGATACTGGCTCTATGTGGTGGTCAGGAGCCGATCCACAATGTCTCCGAGGTCTGTCTGTATCTAGAATATACCCTGAATATACCCACCACTTCCATTTCTTTTCAGAAACAGGTGAAGAAATGAACTATACATAAAAAGGAGACACTGATGAGATGTGTGTTGCTGCGGATGGCAGGCAAACCATCCCTGACAGATGGCTGTCACCTCTGGTTATCAGGATAAGAACTGGGTCTTGGGGTGGAATTACAACAAAACGCATGAGGCAGTAAATCGAATGAAAATCAGGCCCACCTTTCCATTCTTATTTCTTATATTTGCAAGTGAAATGTGAGTGACACTTACATTTGATCATCTTAGCAACATGGAGTAAGGTGAGAACAATGAAGATCAACCGTTACACCAAGAAGAGGATAAATATGAGTCGGGTGGGGAAGAACAATGTAAGTAAATAAGTAAAAAAAATATATCTGTATTAAATGGAAGCAGGGGTGGTCTATCTAATCAACACTTTCTGCGAATGGGGTTCTTTTCTAACTCATCTACTCCAATATATAATTTAGGAAATTGAATTCCTTGTAACGATAACTTCTTTCAAAGTACACTTTCCTTAAAGTCTCACAAATAGAAATCAGCATGGGGCTGTCACTCTGAAATGGGAGCTGTTAGCGATCCATGGCCCAAACACACCAAATACCAAGTGAACCGCCACCAGACAAGACAGGCTTCCAGGGAGGTCTAGTGGGCAGCCCAGTTGGGGAGCCATCTGTCTTCCTTTCTTCAGTAGAGAGAATAAGGACACCTCCCTCCAGGGTTGTCAATCTGGCACTTCCCATATTAGCAGTGACTCTCTTTCAGAAAAGACCATTACTCTGTTTATTCTATTGCTGATGTGGTTACATTGGACTCACAAGAGGGATAGTCGAGCTCAGAGAAATCCAGTAACGGAGGATCTGGATAGCCATCTTTTTTACGTTCTCCAAATCTGTAATCCATCAGGTCTAGCTCTCTCTGTTGGAGGTGTGCCATCTGCTCCTCATATTTCTGCTTCTCTCCTAGTCTCTGAAGGTTCCTCAGGGTTTTGGGCAGGCTGTGTCGTCCGTGCCAGCCATACTGATTTTTGGCCACCCGGCTGACCAGATGCAGCGACTCCAGCACATTTACAATGTCATAGATGCGTCTCCTTTCAACGCCTGTTTGAAAACACAGAAGCCAACCATCATCACGCAGGAAAACATTTTTGAGTATAAATCCCTTGAGGGCTTGGGCCATGTCTGGGAGCTACTGTGCATGAGGCCCAGTGTAATGCCTAGCACGTGTGGAAGCTCCACAAATTCAATCTGCAAGGATGCAAGCAACAGAAATCATTTTCCTTTCCTTTTCTTGGGATCCAACCCTCAGTAAAATCTAGGATAAAATATCCACCTCGAGAGCAGTCTTTTCTTTAGACCTGTCAGGCAAACATTTGAGCATGTTAAAATGGATGAGGTTGAGCTACACAAGTCCCAGGATGCCTAATGGGCACTTGATGACTGCTGGATGGTTGATTTTGACTTGTAGTCCTCATGTGCCCAATAGCTGATACCTTGTTTAGACAATACTATCCTTTCCTGGAGTTCAAATGATGTGATGTGAAATAATTATCTTGTTAACTCTCTTAATAGTCCAGTAAGGAAAACAGTAAATATTTTGTTTCTTATTTTGCACTGGAAACTTGGGATTCAAGAGCTTAGGCACCCTTCTCAAATTGCTAGAGAAGTTATAGCCAGGGCTGGAACGAAATGAGCACCCTTTTGCTCATCACAGCTATTGACAATACTCCCTGTGCTCTTATTCATTGTATCCTGCCAAATAGCCCAATGGTGAAGCACAGAGACTTCATGTACAATACAGATGGACCCTCAGGTTCATCAGTTCCCTACCCCTTTTCCCAATGTTCCCCAAATAGCCAGGATTATGAGCTATTGAATTTACCAAAAATGTTTATGGTGGTTCAACGTGGGAACTTTGGGACCAGACTGCCTGGATTTGAATCCCTGTGATGTCCCTGATCCATCAAGTGATCCTGGGAAGTTACTTAACCTGAATGTGCCTTAGTAGTTCTCATAAGATTTTGATGAAATGCGACCATCAACATACAGGGTCTCCAGTAGATGTTAACTTTATCTGTTTGTATGTAATTTTGAAAATATGTCCTGCATGGAGATACCTAAGATCCGTGCTAGCATGAAAGGTCAGAAATAGCTTTTAAGTCTCTTGTCTGTGACTCATTCTGTTATGCAGCAGGCCCTTAGGCTTTGGGAACCCAGGGCCCCTTTGCTCTCATCTAAGTATCCATAACACAAGCCTCCAGGCATCTCCCAGAAAACCAGCCCAGCTACAAAAATGCCCTCTTTCTGTTCGCTTGCCAGCAACTATTATGTAATCTGGGCAGACTCAGCGAATACAGCTTTCAGCACTTCAAAGATTTAACAGGATAAGTAGACCAAATTACAATGAGAACTCCGGAGCTGAGAGGATGTTCGTTCTATCACACGCATGAAGAGGCATTTCACAGTCAATCAGAACATTCCAGCTCATGACCCTGAAAGGCTCTTCACCCTCAGAAGCTCCGGCTTTGGTGCCAGATTCCTGCTGGAGGGTGCTGGCGGGGCAGTCGGCAGCCCCTTGTCCAGATCTGCCTGGTTTTTTATTCCAGTCTGTTTTCATATCTTAACATATCTTGTTTAGAGTGTAACATTCTATAAACCTTCCCATTAGAAATGTCATGTGAATGCAACTGAGACACCCCAGGGCCAGCCATATGCCTGGTTGTTTTGTTATTTTGTATTAGATACAAGCTGTTAAGTTTCCATCTAGTGGCTAGACATCCCAAGGGAAAATAGAGACTTCGACCACTTGGAGAGAAAGGTGATGCTAAATATGCACAATAAGTGTTTAGTAGGTGGGTTAGTCAAAGCCAGTGTGCAGCTGCTTGCCTGCATAATCACTCCCCTTTGCAACCTGGACTGAGTTTATCTGTGTACTTGGCAGGGGCACCAAAAAGTTCCATTTCATGAGTCTCAACATGTGCAGGTTACTGTGCTCTGTCAGGAAGGTTTTCCCTGGCACTCAGCCTTCATTTCCTTTTGTATCAAGGCACTCCTGTTAATCCTATTCATGGCACTAGTTATTCCCTCAAGGATTTACCAATTGTTACCATGCTCCCTGAGTCCCCAGGGAGCTTATCAAGCATATCTGTCAGCCCAGAAAAATAGTTTCTTAGGCTGTGCTATTTTTCAGTTAATAAGTCACTCCCAGTTCTGTAACATCCTGCCTATAACATCCATGTCAAATCTACCTGGGACCAGAATCTGGGAAACTACAATTTGAATCCTCTGCACATCTTTGGTTAAAATATGATCTTATAGCTTGTGACCTGGGAGGTAGCAAGGAGTTTAGTTGCAGCCCGAAGAGATGGTCACCAGTGAAATAACGTCCAGGAAGGGGCCTCATTTTCCAACCTCACATGAAGAGAGACGGCAAGTTCATTTGATCAATGATTACATGCTGTTGCAAAAATCTCTGGAGTTCTGCTCCGGGCAGTTACAACATGGGGATGTGCAGTCCATAAAAAAGTAGGAGTCCACTTCCCTGTCCTCCCTGAGACCTGTAACATGGCCTTCCAACATCTAATCTGTCTTCTGCACTGACATCAGTGCAAGGTCCCTTGATGGAAGTTGGGTGTATGGAGGAAACTGGCTTCATGAACCCCAAAGAGAAGTACACTGTGTGATTTATTGTTTTACCCTCATCCTCTATAAGAATAGTGTCCAAGACGCTGTGCCTCAACTGGGTTTACAACAAACCTCTATACAGCTGGGTCCTTTTCCCCTTCTTGTATCATTGCCACTGATGCCAAATACTGTATTATTCTACTCTGGGTTTCATAATGGCTCCCCCAGCAAAGCACTCTACTTCCTCTTCATAACGGTAGAAGCTGAAATGACAGCTTAGGGAAGGGGAGTGCTCAGTAAGAGCTGAGTAAAGCTGTTCCATGTAACAATACGAGTTACCCATGCCAGGCCCTGAGTTAGGCATGTTATTGAGATTATCTCAGTTTTGCTAAGTTTCTGCAAGGCAGGTGCTATAGTCCCTATGTTATAGATGAGAAATGGTGTGTTAACTTTTTACAGCTCCCACAGACTGTAAAGTGGAGAGTTGGGCTTCAAATCCAGCCCTATCTGACCCCAAACCCCAGCCCATGGTCTTCCCATCACAACCTATTGCCTCCTCATTATCTCAGTTTCCAGCAAATAAAATCTTTCTAGCCATCAGTTTGAATAACTCAGATTGACAGTCATCTACGGGTGCATATATCTCTGGGCTATGGGAAGAAATAGAACTTAAACAAACTAAAAATATAATCTGTCATAAAGCCTATCTAGCTGATTTCTTTGGGACTTTTTTTTTTTTGGCCTGTATGTAAAACCTCCTTATTTTTTAAGGAGACTCCTCACACCTTCAATTCTTTGTGATTTCCACTTATTTAATGATTGTCCACAGTATTCATCCTGAAACCAATTGCAATCCATGTCCACTAGGGGTCGCTATTCCAAAGCTGCTGTATACACATTTATAGAACATACGCCATTATGATGTGCACATTATCCACACCCATGCCATGTGAACACATGGATTCCTCTTTGTTATAAGGTTTGGCTGTTTGAGTTATGTCCAGATGTGCTTCTAGTTTGGCAGGCATGCTGTGAATATCACAGCACAGGGCTTCAAACATAATGCTGTGGCTCTTCAATTCTTGCTTTATGATAGAAACAACACCAGTTCTGAACCCTTAGAAGTGTTATTAAAAATAAACAGCAGGATATTTCTAAATATTTTTTTGAGTCTGTCTGAAATATGATGAAATGAAAATAGGAGATATTACTTTGTAATCTGAGTCTTCTGTAAAAATATTTTCTAAGGTTAAGAAAACCAAATTTCTGTTTGACGCTCAGGCCTACAAGGCTCCCTGGAATCCTATGCATAACGATGAGCAACTTGATAATGGCAGAAGGGAGCGCTACTTGCTCCTCTGTCCTCACTCCCTGGAAGGCACACTCTTTACTTACTAAAAGAAGCTATCTGAAGTCTAAAGCCTGCCCAAGGAAACGTTTCCCACTATAACTGGAGACCGGTCTCCAGGTAACCTGGTGATACATACCAAGACTGACAGCAACTTCATCTAGGGAGATGGTAGTTTTCTCAGTTGACAAGGGATAACTTGGGTAGCGAGCTAGAAACTTCTGGCACAGGAGTCCTAAACTTTTCTGTTTTCTGCTTGGCCTTCGCTTTTGAAATATGTCCACAGCACTGTCCCCAACATCAAGCTACAGAGGGTAGACAAAAGGGAGGGGGGGAGATGTCACGGTTAACACCCTAACGGAGAAACTGCAATGGCCAGGACTGGCAAGTTGGGGGAACATCCTATTCCATACCTACAGGTGCTAGTTAAAAATACATTTCCTAATTGAATTTTCTTAACAGTTTACCAATTGCTTTCTCTGGACTTATTATTTTTTTTCCTTTGCAATTTGAGGCTGAGTCTACTGGTTAAAAGCTTAAAAATGAACAACGCAGTCATTTATAGGTTGCTACACTCTTGCTAGTAATGTGCTTGTTGGACAGATCAGCATCACCAGGAGCTTGTCAGAGATGTAAAATCAGGCCTCATCTTAGACCTAATCTATTAGAATCTGCCTTTTCAGAAGGTCCTGGGTGCTTTCTATTGACATGAAATTTAAGATACACTGGCCACTGTCGTCAAACTTTTATTTTTTTTTACAGTTGACCAAGTATTGACAGAACTGAACAAGGTCAGCAAAATTTTATTCTTCCTTATTTTTTCTTATTGTAACTACACTAAACTGGTGGCCTTGTCTCATCAACCCACATCTCAAATCCAGTGCCGAGAAAGTAAAAGGTTTTTCAATGAACACATTCAAGGAGAAAAGTGATATGGTCATCTCAATAGCCTCAGAAAAAGCATTTAATAAATTTAACACCCATTCATGATTTTCAAAACTGCCCTTAGAAAGCTAAGAATGAATAACTTTTTTAATAAAGTGTATCCATAAAAACCCAACTGCAAACATCTGTCTTAATGGGAAAGAAAACCTTGGAAGCATTCTCTTAAAATCAGGAAAAAGAAGTGATAAGGATATGCCTCTTCTACAACATGTTGGAGATCCTAGCCTTGCAAGAGGACAAGAAAAAGAAACCAAGGTGCAGAAATTGAAAAAGGATAAGCAAACTTTCATTCTGCAGCAGACAAGATTGTTTACATAAAAACTCAAAAGAATCTCAGACTAAAAATAGTAAGAGAATTTAGCAAGGTAAGACAAGACTCTATATTTTGAAAAGTTAGCTGCATTGCTAAACAATAGTAACATAAAATGAATTGAAAAGACATGATTTATAATAGCAATAAGAATGATAAAGTTTTTATGAACAAGTCTGGCAAATATTTACATAAAATGTTAAAATTTACATCTTCAAGAAATATACTTAAAAGTTAGAGAAATATACTTACAATCTTCATGGATGGAAGAACTCAGTATAAAGAGGTTAATTCTCTAATTAATCTACATATAATGCAATTATAATTAAAATCCAAACTAAAGTGCATATGGAAGAAAAAAAGGCAAAGAATAGCCCACACACTCTAAAGGAAAATAAATTGACGTTCTTGCTTTACCTGATATGAAGGTTTTTTACAATATAGTATTGGTATGGGGATCGAAAAACTGACCAATGAATCAGAAAAGAGCCCAGAGAAAGATTCACACACAAATGAAACTTTGACATATGACAGAGTGGAATTACCAATTAAGGAGAAGAGGAAGGACTGATGAAGGACTGATAAGTAATACAGGGACAACTGATTATAAGAAGCTACATGAAGGGAAAATACAGGCACCAAATTGAAATGTAACACGTATAACTGATAAAAGATTTAGTTTCATAAATATACAATAAACTCTACAAATCAATAAACATCAGCAAAGAATATGAACAGGTATCAATATTTCACAGAAGAGGAAAAAGCATGGTGGGCGGTAAAGATGTAGAAAGATGCTTAACCTCATTAGTAACCAAAGAAAAAAACAAATGAATACCACAATATATAACTGTACATCCACTAGATTGGCAGAAATTAGTAAATTTGAGAATTTAAAGTGTCCGAGAGGATGTGGATCAATATATGTTTACACATTACTGGCGGAAGCAAATAGCACTTGGCAAAACAATTTGAAGTTATCTTGTATGTGAATATCCAACAACCTAGCAATTCAACTACTAGGTGTATACCGTAGAATAGTAGTCCTCAAACTTTTTGGTCATAGGATTCCTTTATATTCTTAAAAATTACTGAGGAATACCTTTTTTAAAAATTGGTTCTTTATTAACCTTTTGATGAAAATTTGGTCATATAAAATACACTAATCATGTATGGACTGACTGATACCCAAGAATCTACCACCTAACCCCCAAACCAGAATACTATTAATTTACATTTGTCTACCCCACAGAGTAACCTCTCTCTTGAATTTGCATTTATCATTTCCTTACCATTTTAAAATCACTCTATCACCTATGTGTGTATTCCTACATAATATGTTGCTTAGGTTTGTTTTGTTTGGGTTTTAGTTTTCTGGGACTTGCTTTTTTCAATCAACATACAGCAGGTCCTTGAATAATGTTAATTAGTTCAACAACCTTTTGTTAATAATGTAGATGAGATGCTGTAGGACTTTAACTCTTGTTTATATCAATTAGCCTATGGTAAAATCGGTTTCGTTATCTGCCATTTCATGTAAAGTCACAGAATCTATCAACAATGTTAAGTGAGGACTTACTGTACATAATTAAGATTCATGTTCTTGCATGTAGCTGTAGTGCTCTCATTTTCACTGCTGTATGATAATCTGTTGCATAAATATACCGCAATTTATTTATCCATTTTCCTGCTTATAATGACTTGCGTTGTTGCCAGTTTGGGCTAATAGGAACTATACTGCTATGATATTCTTGTTATATTATGTCTCCTGGTGTACATAAATAGGGGTTTCTCTACAGCAGTGGTTCTCGAAGTGTGATCTTATTTGTATTCAGTTACATGAAAGAATCTGTTACTTTTAACCACTGCAATAAAGATGCAGTTCGTTTTGTTCTATTAATTTCAAGTTGTAATTTGGGGCATATTTTTCTCTTCTTTCTTCCCAATTTACTCATTTTGGTAATTTTTATAGATTAAAAAAATCCACCAAGATGAGGAAAAATGGAAGAGAAATAACATTCAAATCTGTGAGTAACTTTTCTTAGCAAGTCTGGGGGAAAGTTTGATGGGAGAGTGAAAATACTGATCACAGATTTTTTTAAAAAAAGTATAGATATGCTGCTTATTCAATAGCTCTGGCTCCCTATAGTACATGTAATTTATTAAACTGATAAGAACAGATACTACACTTGATCTTAGCCAAAAGGCCGAGAAGCGATAGTACATGTAATTTAAAGATGACTTAACTTCAAAGCCCCAAACCAACGAAATGAACATATATAAGAATGAAATTTCCCAAGTCAAAAATACTTAGATTAATATTACTCTTCAAATTAGAGCAAAATTAAATTTCACAACAGCATTTAAAAAATTCCAAATTCCCTCATTAAATCAAAGTTATTAAATATTGTTTAAAAAATTTATTTTTAAAATGTGTACTGGTCACAGAGGTATGGTATCATAAAGAAAAGAAAGCATTCATAATGAAAATTGAGACACAGAGCGAGAGTTCCATTTCAGCAATATGCTATATAAAAAGAATTTAAAACTGCTTTTGACCCAGGAATAGCTGCAATATTGATAATTCTGATTTTTTAAATAATCAAGTAAACGTTTTAAACTCTGTAAGAGCCCTTGGGAGTGCATCCTGTTTACCTGTAGAGAGTCTGGAAACGCATTATCCTTGTTCTCAATGGGCCTGAACAGTCCCTTTTTCTTCTCCCGGTCTCTTATGTCCGGGCTGGCAGCACTAATGAGCATCTTCAGGTTAGCTGTGGGCGTCCATGGTTCTGCCTGTTTGTCAGCAAGCTTTACTGGAGTAATGGGATTCCTTTCTGGAGTGAAGATTTTTTGCAACGATAAGTCAATTGGTTCATTTTTGATTGGAGTCTTTGGGGCCATCCTTGATGGATCAACAAATATATTTTCCTATTTTAAAAAAGAGACCTTTTAGCAAGAATGAGAAAGGGCAGCTATCAGCTAAGGAACACTTTGTACCCACCATGAAAATACAAACAGACCATATGTTCAGGGCTGAAAAATATTAGGGTAGGACTAATGAAAACAGAAGGATACATGGAAATCGAGGAGAGGCTCCAATGAGAAACCGATTATAGCCTGCTACTCCTGTTGTGCATATTTTTCGTGGCACCTCTGTGAAAAAGTCACGAATGTATTCTGTCACTGGTGGATGCTTGTAATAGTTGGGGATGAGAAGGGCAAATGTGAATTGATTCCACATGCTCCTTAGTGCCATATTTTTAAAAACACTATGTATAAGTTTGCACGAACTAGCGAAGAGCTTTATGCTTTTGTAGCTCCGTGTTCACCAGTGCTAATATAGCTTAGCGGGACTGATTAATGGAAGTGCACCCAACAAAATGCCACATTTCACACAAACCTGCAGAACTGTCTAATGTTATTCACTCAGTGCAGTGCTTCTCAAACCATCCATGGTGAAAGACCAGAGTTTTTTATTTTGGAATTCCCACATCCTGATATGTGGTTTCACTTCATAGGACTTATAAACAACCCTATGTGAGTCTCCACTTGAGTTTGCCAATCAAACTGATCTACAGCCTGTTCAACAAGAAGAGACCACTGATCACAGGCTTAGATGTCATGAGGGCAATACAAATTGTTATAGAGGTTTCTAAGTGCTTAACTCTCCTGTTCTGTTCTTTCTTTTTTGCAGCTTGGTAGTGCTTTGTGGAGTAAAACCTGCCCTCAGATCACACTTCGAGTAGAATATTTTTGATAACTGTAAGAAAAGGTTAATGACAGGTCCATTATGTCCATCAGTCTGTTGTGAAATAGGATTGTGTATACAGAACCCACATTTGGGACTACCAAGTAATTAAAACAAATTTCTTTCCCCTGAAACCAGTTTTTGGCATTCAAAATCAGAAACATTCTGCTCTTCCTGTAGCAGAATTCACCTCGAGGCTACAGTGTCTTATATAATTATGAAGGTGGGTGAGTTAAATATTTTGTCACCCCTTTTCCTGTGCACGTATCACTGTATAGCTACTGCATGTTTGGATTGTGGTTGAGCTGTGGTTTGAAAAAAAGTGCTCTCTTATAAATGAGCAACATGTAATGAAGGAAAAGGTTGTTTGGGAGAAACTGGAGTTTTTGTTAGCATGCCAACTCTTGTTCTTTGGATTAGCAGAAGCTGCCAGCTAGCCATGATGAGGTTCCATCCTACTGTAACAGGAAGGAAGGGGGCGGGCATGGAAGTGACGGTTTCTCACGCCACAGAGGCAGTAAGCATCCAGCCTGGGGCGCTGCACCTACTGACATCTCTTAACAAGTTGCTACTAGTGTGCAGTTTTGACAAAGTCATCTGCAACGGAACTCTCCAGGGAAAGCATTGAGTGTTTCCTATGTGCCATACAGTATCTCATGGACTTTACATAATATTAACTCCTCATCTAATCCTGTGACCTACGTACTATTATTTTTCCAGTCTATAGATGAAGAGACTGCGGCACAGAGAGGTTAAATAACTTGCTGGAGATCACATACAATCTCATTGGTATAAAAGTTAACGGGTATGCAAAAAATTCAAATGCAGAAAGCAGGAGTCTGAAATTCTGCATCTAGAAATAAGCTTATCCTGGATGCGAGAAGGGCAGGAGTTATCGTTTTTATAGCCCCAACATAATATACCCAGCCAGCCCCACTCGCATCTGTGGGGCGGCAGAATGGGGAAGCAGTTGTGCACACAGGCTCTAGGGCCAGTTTACTTGCCTCTGCTTACTTATCAGCAGCGTGAGGGAGGGCAAGTTCCTTCTTGGCACTAGACTTTAATTCTCTCAACTGAAATGAAGTTCATAAAAATACCAACCACAAGGGTTATGTGAATAGTTCCTGGCATATAGAAAGCAGGCGATGAAACTTAGGCATACTATTATCTTTTCCCTTTTCCATTCTTTTTTAAAAAAAGATTTTATTGGGGAATTTGGGGGAGAGAACAGCGTTGGGGAATCAGGAAAGGGGAACAGACAAGTTGCTGTCCTTTTGTTCTTCAGGCTAGTTGTGGAGGACGTTGCTTCAATGGCCCAAGTTGGTATTATCATTGCGCTTTTCCCGAGTGAGGCAGATGGGTCGCCAGCTATTGAACGGCCCCTCATGGCGCCTCCTGGCAGCTCACGCCACCTGCCGGCTGCTCACGGTAGCTTACAGCAGCCTATTGCAGCCCCACTATAGCCTATGGCATCGCCAGCGACTCACGGCAGCCCAGCTCCAGGTGGAGCTGTTGTTCACCATCTTAGCTGTAGAGGGCACAGCGTCACTGGCCCATGTAGGATCCAAACCAGCAGCTCTGCTGCTCAGAGCTTGAGCTCCCAAGCCAACTCTTAACCAATGAGCCACTTGGCCAGTCCCCATTCTTTATTACCATTCATCCTGATGCTCAAAGCTAATATATTTAATTTCTTGTATGTCTTGTCTCATTAACGAGACTGTGCACTTCTTGAGATCAGGGAGCAAGTTCCACAAGTCTCATTCCTCACAGTTTTTGGCATAATGCCTTGCCCCTTATAAGATGTTCAGAGAACATGGTGCCTTGATTATCTAGTTATTCGAAAAGGTATCCACACAGTAGAGGGTGTGGTCCAGGCTTTGCTACCTTCCATGGTACCTTACTTTTTCCCTACCGAGGAGCAATTCAGATGGATTATTTCCTCCAACAGTTTGTTATATTTTCACTGCAGCTTAAGTAATACAGATGCACCTGGACTTATGATGAAGTTATATCCCAACAAACCAATCGTAAGTTGAAAATATCATAAGTCGAAAATGCATTTAATATACCTAACCTATCAACCTCATAGCTTAGCCTAGCCTACCTTAAACATGCTCAGAACACTTACATTAAAGGGATGTAACCCTATAGTAAGTTGAGGAGCATCTGTAAGCCCCTTCCTCTTCTCACCAGAAGCAGAAGACACAGATGGGAATTTTGTAGACATGATGGGATGTGAAAACACGAAACACAATATCCCAAAATGCCAGAATACAGTACACTTCAGAGTATCGGTCATTTACCCTCGTGATCACCTGGCTGACTGGGACCTGCAGCTCACTGCCGCTGCCCAGCATCACGAAAGAGTAGCCTTCCGCTTATCACTAGCCCAGGGAAAGATCCAAATTCAAAATTCAAAGTAGTTTCACACCACTGTAAAGTTGAATGATCGTAAGTTGAACCATCATTCAGGACCAACAGTTAGGTTATCTGGCAGGCTGTGACTGTATCACACTGCCACAACAAAAGAAAAAAAAATGCCGAGTAAATTGTTTTACAAGGTCTCAGGTGGGCAGAAAGTTGAATGCTATCTTTTTGCACCCTGCGCCATCAGTGTGTCTATCTTGCAATCCTGATGCTGTATAATGCAGTGAGTGGAAAGGGGATTAGAATGAGAATTCAGAAAACTGGTTTTTGTCTCAGCTCTGTATCTTTTGGTACTGGATAAACTGTTCATTCTGTTTTGGCCCAAGTTTCCTGATCCATAAAATAAGGGGTTCGGACTAAAGTCTCTTATCTCCAAGGCTTTCCAGCAAGGCTGCCAATTGTGTGGTGGACACTGAGATGCTCTCAGACCTCTTCAGGAATGAATTGCTCCTTGCTCCAGCTGCTGGAAGTAATGCCACAGGAAGTCTCTTCCTGCCTTGGCTGAAGAGGGCTGACTCATCTGGGAGCATGATGGCTGGTAGAGGTAGTACTGACATGCACGAGTAAAAGCCTGGCCCCTTTGTCCTTACTCAGGACTGATCTAAGGGGTCATCCTAGAACTCTCTGTAGGGTAAACTCAGACTTCTACTGAGATGTTTGTAGACCCGTGTCTCCCTCTGCAGTTGTTGCCTTCCCTTTCACAGGCACTGATCCTCAGAGCACTCCCTATAAACCTCCTACACACTAAGCTCCATGTCAGATCTGCTTGCCAGGAAATCTAAGCTGCAAAACCCTGGAAATCACTTCCTCCTTTAGAAAGAGCCTGGAGAAAGTAACCCATGAAACAGGTTGTCGTATGTAAATGGAGGTAACACACCTTGGCTTACCTGCCATTGAGTTGCTGTAAGGATCAGATCAGATAATGAAGGTGAAAGCAGTTTGTACTTGGTGAAGTACTATACAAATGTTCAAGGTTATTATTAATTATCCCAGCATTACGACTATGCTGCATGCTGCCACAGAAAGGGCTTTGTAGATAAAAGATCTTGGTTTCAGTCTTGCTTCCATTGCAGATACAGCTTTGGTTATGTTAATAGATACATTCATCGGCCTTGTCACGGCCCTGGGCATGATTTTGCCAACCACTTTTCGAGTTCCATCTCATGCAGATTCCACATTCTGCTCCAAGAGTTCACTCGCTTTTCTTAAACCTGCCCTGCACTTTATCACATCTGAGCTGTTGCTCACACCATCACTTGGTCTTTACAGCCATTGGCTAAGCTTTGCCCATTGAAACCCTACCTATTAAGGCTCACTGCAAAGAAGACAGGCTAGGAAGTATCTCCTTCTAGCTAGTGACTAACAACTCTCCTTCTCTTCAGTGCACACTTTTTAGAATGCATAATTCACACTGAGGGCATTCCCCTGCCCACGTCCCAGGGGTTCTTCAAACTATCAGTGTGTTGTGATCCACTGCTTCTCACTCAGGTCACCTCTCAGGTGCCAAATCAACAGCAGAATACCTCACTTGACCTTGCTGCAGTGGTTAAGACTGTTGACTGTTCTTTGCTCTATAAAACTGTCAGTCCTTCTAGGTAGCTCTGTTTCTGTTGGTTCTCTTCCTATTTCTCTGACTGCTCCCTCTCCGTCCCCTTCACTGGTTCCTCTTTTCCATGCTTACAAAGCTCAGACCTTTACTCCACTCTGTTTGCTCTCTCTGGGCTAGTTCACTACTCTTTTGTACATTGCTTTAAAACCAAACTGTCTGTTGATTACTCCCAAGTTTGTGCCTGGCTAGCACCTTCCATGAGTTCCAAAGTCAGGCAACCTGCTGCCTCCTACACATATTTATTTACCTGTAATCACACAGGTACAGGAACATATTTCAAATTGAACTTATCTTCTTTCTTAACCGTTGCGCTTCAAAGAAAACTTGTGCCCACCACGTCTAGATGTTATCCCCAAATATACCACATTCATTTCTACTTCTTTACTAGTTTCCTTCCTCTCTACTTGCCTAAGTCTTAACCTTCGTTCCTTGAAGCCCCAGGTCAAGTGTTATCTCCTTCACAAAGCCCTCCCCACAGCTCAGTCCTTATTGTTCACCTCTTCCTCCCAAATCATCCATTTTCTACTCCTGTTGTGCCTAAATGCACTGCAAACAATTTACAAGTTTTGTTTATAATCCCACAAGTGGGCACAGTAAATTTGGGTAATAAAGTTGAAAACTCCTTTGTTTTAAAGAAGTTTCCCTATGAGTAGTAAGAAGATGCATGTATAATACAGTACTTATATAAGAATTCTTGACCAGTCAAGAACGATAAATGCTCTAAATGCTAACTGCTCCACAAGACACAGTAGCAGGCATCCCTCAGAGGGTTTCAAGAAGGAACTACACAGCACCACTAGCTTCTGGCCGCTTGGGATCTCTTGAACATTTCTTTAATGCCCACCCCTCATGCTGTTTCTTATGCCTAAAACGTCTCTTTTCTCACTCGTTTTCTTGTAGGTTGAACGTCCTCAGCCCAAATATTAGCTCCTCTGTGAAGCCTTCCAATTCAACTAGACTCCCCACGGATTTATTTCTCCCTCTTCTGTTCTGCAGGGGTCTCTTTGTTCCCACTCCTATTATAGCACTTACCAAACCATAGTACAGTTGGTTAGTTTTACATCCGAGTCCCTGATGGTCTCTCAGGTAATGGAGGCAGGGCCTGCATCATATTCATCGTTGGCTTGTTAGTTTGAGTACAGTGTGAACAGTATGTGTTGCTGGGTGCCTTACAAAAATCCAAAGGGGGAAGTGCTATTTATTAGCTCCAATTTATGGAAGAAAGAAACAGGCTTAACGAGGTTAGGAGACTTATTAAACCACTGTACCCCCAGCAATTGGAACATAAATATTTGTTGAAATACTGAATAAATATATCTGTTCAAGGTTACATAACTAATAAATGGCAGAGCAGGACATCAAGCCCAGACCTCTCCGGCTCCAAATCCCATGTTCTTACCATCCCTAGAAATCACTCTTTCTTCACAGCAATGTGAAACAACCCTTCCTAGCATCTGGGCAGAAGCATTATGTTCTCATCCCTTGCCTTTTCTTTGAGAAGCAAAACAATTCCTGCTCACACATTCCATTTCAAACATTTTAACCACTTTCCTAGTCTATTTGGAGTCACTTGAGTTTTTCTCCACACCCATTAGAATGTGAACTCTCAACTGGACATAGCACTTACTGACGCTAACTAGCGTAGAAGTGCCCTTGCTGAAGACACTTGATAAAAAGTCGCTGACCCAGAAGGAAAAAAGCAGACACTGACTTAGGCGTTACATCAATGTATACATATTCTTTCAAGGCTGTCCCATCCAAATTATAAAGGAAACAAAAAGTTTTGCTCTGAAACTCCCAAAGCCCAAACTCTGAATATATACTTTAAAGTTTGGGCATTTCCACCCTCATATAGCTTAGGTAATTTTTTTAAAAGTCCTCTTTAAATCAGTAATGCTTTGGAGTACTTCTTTTCCTAACAAAAATAAATCAAATGCCAGGAAAACAAAACAAAACAAAAACTTGGAAAAGCATACAATTTCACACCTATCCGAAATTAATGGTTGTCAAATATTCTTCAAAGGTGCTTTGCAACCAGGCAGTTTCATTCATTGTTGATGCTAAGTCTAAAATTCAGCCCAAGATCCTGGAGAAGTTCAATGCCCAAAGAAGTTGTTATGCTCAGATTTATATTCTCACTTTCTAAATCTGGGCTTGTTCGAGCTATTTGCCTTTGCCTAAAATGCTTAGATGTTCGCTACTAACAAGCTATTACACATTTTCAGTAGGGCACTGGTTGGTGAGTATAACTGTGCTGATGTGGGTATGGTGATAGTTTAGATATTGCTATGGCCAGTTTACTTGTTAATATTTCTTGAACACACCACCATGGCCTTACAAATCACAAGCGGTGTAAAAAAGGAGAGATGACTCAGTGCAAAACCAGATCAGAAGTACTACTGTAAAATATTCAAAAAGTATGTTGGTGGGCTCAGTCACTTATCTCCCTATATGGCAGGCATGGGGTCACACTCTTGGGTGAGTGGAACAGCGTCTAGGTGCTGATTAATGTGTATGAAGAACACTTCATGGCATTTTAATAATCCAGGATATATAGCAAAAAACGTCTATTTTCCGGGCAACTGAGGCTTAACATTCCTGCACAGCATTAGCTAATTCCACTTTTGACAACTACAAATTTTTGATTGCAGCATCCAGCATATCTTTGATTCATATAAATTGTTTCCAGTATTACATCTAACCCAGCCCCTTTCCACGGCATGGTGACGGAGAAATTCAATGTTTGGATGCTTCCATTAAAAAAGTATATTTCTAAAATTAATTAGGTATATAAGACAAATACAAGTGGCATATGAAAACATTTAACTGAATTAGACATCACCATCCTAAACATGTTCCAGCTTAAGGTATTTAAGTGCACTTACCTTTTGTGCATTTTCCCCATCTTTAATTGCAAAATCTAGTCTGGGCTGCCTGGGGTTGATCAGGTCTTTTAGTGTTAAACAATTTACTTCCATCTGTAATGCACAATTACATTAGAAAATGATTTTACCATTGGATGTTTTCTCCTCCAACCAAAATATCTATTACTTGTTCGTGAACGTGAACTTCCCCTCCCTAAACTGATCCTGGGAATTTCCAGGAGCCTAGCCACCCCCAACTCTAAAACGCACATGAATAACACAAACACTTACTAATTACTGAAAACTTGGGTAGGAAAAGCAAAATCGACAAAAATTATGGTTTTTAATGAAAAGTAACAGAACAAAGTAAAGTTACCAGGTCAGGAGGGTGGAGGGCAAATCTGTCTACAGGGTCTCCTGGGTCAGTTAATTTTGGCGCAAAGAACTAGGAGGAATTCGGCTTTGAGGGGGTTTGAATGGGGGGGGGGGGTAGAAACCTGATCGCTAGACCAAACCCACTCAACGCTTAGCGCAGCTTTCTCAGGCTTCCAAGAAGACCCGAAGTATAAACTCTCCCAATGAACCCCCCAAATCGCAAGGGTAAGTCCCCTCTACTGCCCAGCCAGAGGAGAGCTGGAGCCAGACACCCCACGCGCGCCTGGTCTGGTAGCAGAAATTCCTCAATTATCCGCCACCCGGGAAGTGGAAAGGTGGCAGGCTGGCCCCCGGGGCAGGAGGGGTCCCCTCTACCCCCAATTCCCGCTTGCCCGCCAGCGCTGGGGCCGCACGCTACTTACTGTGGCTTTGCGAAGGCTTCCTGCCTATGGGGACCTCCACGGCCTCACATCAGAGCGGGATCAGCCGGGCGAGGCGATCAGCAGCCGAGCAGCGACATCACGCATGGAAAGCCAAGCGCGCAGACCCGGGTTCCGAACGCCGTGCGCTGGCTGGAATCCCGCCGCGCCGGGACAGCACCAGCGTTCAGACACGCCGATCGCGACTGCAGCCCAGGATCGCAGTCCCCGCTAAAACACCTCCTCTGGCGCCTTGAGACCGAATTTGAGAATCCACCAATCAGCGGCGGCCGGGGGGGCGGCCCCGGCCAATCGCGCGGCGGCACAACCCGGGCTTGCCGCCCCTTGGAGCCTTGGCGCTCCTGGCCGCGCGTTTCGCTCTCACCCGCCCAATTGTTGCCGCTTTGGCCCCCTCCCCCTTCCGGGTACCTGGAAACCTTGGGCCTGGGAGCCAATTCCTGCTGAGGACGCGGACCCGGGCGGCCGCGGGAAGCCAAGGTGGGGGCGGGCGGGGCGGCGGGAGGAGGAGGAGGAGTGCTCTTTTGTTATGCATAGAAGACCCGCTCTAGTTCCCTGGACTTGCCGCGCGGGGAGATCGCGGGCACAGTCATGGGAAGGGGAAGCAGATGGAGTTTGGAAAAACGATATACACACTCTGGATGCTGCTGCCGCCACCTCCTGCCCCCAGCAACCTGCGCAGAAGCCAAGTTGTCCAGGCTTGTTGGGGCAAACTTCCTAACACCGAACTCTGCTGTGACACGTGAACCATGGTTACCACTGTGCTGCTGCGAGCAGATGGCACGCCAGTTAGCCCTGGAAACTAGGCTGCAAGCAGAACCAGCTGTTTTATGTTTTCCTTTTCTTGCAAGTCCGGAAAAGTTTCTTGGTAGTGTTCCCATTTCAGAACATCGGCAATAATTAGGGGAAGAAAAGGACTTATTAAACAATTCTTTGCAGTATGGGCTAGCATTCCGGGAAACAGTTGAGAAAATTTCCTCAACATTACTGATTTGTATTAAATGTTTCACTTCCTCAACTTCAGTTTCTTATTTAAAATATAAATATTGATAGAGACAGTCGTGTGTGTGTGTGTGTGTGTGTTAATAGACATTATTGTTTAGAGCAGTTTCAAATTTACAGAAAAATTGAGAAGCTGGACAGAGAGTTCCCGTATATCTAGCAACCCATTTCACCTATTTATTAACATTTTACTTTTGTATAATACTTTTGTTAAAATTAACAAACCAATATTGACATATTATTCTGAACCAAAGTCGTTACTTTATTTAGATTTCCTTAATTTTTGCCTAATGTCTTTTTTCTCTTTCAGGATACCACATTACATTTAGCCTTCATGTCACCTTAGGCTCCTCTTGGCTGTGACGGTATCTCATACGGTACTTTCCTCATTTTTGATGACCTTGACAGTTTTGAAGAGTACTGGTAAGTCATTTTGTAGGATGTCCCGCTATTGGAATTTGAGACAGACTTCTTAAAGCATGTCTACAAATATTTTTTTATAAACCATATACTTTACAGCAATGGTATCATTCTCCCTGTTATCCTTTCTGTACCAAGTGCTCCATCCTCCATCTCTCATCATCATATATATATATATATACATATATATATATATATGTTCTAAACAGACTGTCTGCAGAATTTAGAATGCTCAGTGAAGCCCTTCACTTTGTACTCTGTTTAGATGCTGATAAATACAGCCTAAAAAAATCACTGCTAGGTCATATGTTAAAAAGACAAAGAAGTATGGATACCTTAAACATAAAGAAAACAATGGTAATACAAATTTGTCATTTTTATATTAGAAATGACATTTTGCACTGACATCTGTCTTGCAGGGTAGAAGCCTAAGGAGGCAAGTATAAAGGATAACATTGCAATTTATTAAATTTTGCACTTATGTGGAAACAGTACATTTCAATGAGGAAATGTTTTTTTCCAACTGTATTAAATTTACCGTTGCTGCTGTAACAAATGATCACAAACTGGTTGGTTTAGAGCAGAAGCGATAGTTCTGAAGGCCGGAAGTCCGAAATCAAGCCCCACACTCCCGGGGCTCTAGAGAACAATCTGTTCTTTGCCTCTTGCCGCTTCTGGAATCCTTGATTACAGCTCCCTCACTCATCTCTGAGATCTCTGCCTCAGTGGCCACATTGCCTTCTGTCTGTTAAACCTCTCCTGTGTCTCTCTCTTATAAGGACACTTGTTATTGAATTTAGGTTCCACCTGTATAATCCAGGATGGTTTTATCTCAAAATCCTTAACTAAATTACATCTGCAAAGAACGCTTTTCCAAATAAGGTGACATTCACAGGTTCCAGGGATTAGGAGGTGGGTATACCTTTTTCTGGGGCCCACTATACAGCCTTCTGGACCCACATTCTAATTATTAAAAGTCTATTAATTTCCCTGATATTTCAAAATAATAGTGGTTGTTTCTTTGAGGTGAGGCAGTTTTATATTACAGATCTTTTCCTAGCTTTTTCAGAGTATTTTTCTTCTATGTATTTCAGTTGAAATGTAGCCACTATTCAAAACAAGAAAACCTCAATATGTAGCTTCAGACACTGGTAATTTCATAGATTGTTTAAAGTAAGATTGATCTTAGATTTGGAGGAAAACTGGAAAATAAATGTTTGATGGGCAAATTTAGAGACACTACTCCAACACTCCTACTTGTATTGATACTCTCAAGTCCTAGAATTTGTAAATAATCAGTCAGTCTCTGTTATTCAATTGACACTGATGGTGTCTGGGAACTTGGGTGGGGCACTGAGTCCCTGTATGTGGGTTTTCCATGTGGCCTGATCTCCCCTCCAGCATGTGGCTAATGTAGTTAGACTTACGTGGTGGCTCAGGGCTTCGATAATGTCCTGACTCACAAGGTGGAAGTTACATTGCCTTTTGTGATGTAGCCTCAGAACTAAACATCAATTCTGCCGTATTCTATTGGATGAAGAATCAAAGATCCACCCATATTCATGAGGAGAGGACATACACCCTACCTCTCAACGGGAGGTGTGCCAAAGAATTTGGGGCCATATTTTAAAACTGCCATACTGTTTCGTGCTAATTGACATATTTTACAGTTCTACCTCAATAATCTCTGCCTGAAAGGTCCTTGGCTTCGGCACAGTGTAGTGTTACCTATAGGGCAGTAGTCCCCAGAGCTGTGTATTGTGCTAGGTCCATGGTTCTCAACCCCATCTAGGCTTTAGAATCACCTGGGGAGATTTTAAAAATACCAATGCCTGAACTCTAGGAATTTCTGGAATTGGACCTAGGTATTAAGTTTTTTGTTTTTTAATGCTTAGTGCCTTATTCCCTAGCATCGTGTTTGCTGTATGCTGTTCGTCGATTCCTTTGGATGCTTCTAACTCAGTAGTTTTAGAAATGGATTCTCAAGTCCCACCAACCAATGAGGACAGGAAGAGTTGGGCAGGTGTGTTAACCTCAGGAGTCGGCGCAGAGGTTTCAAAGGGGCGGGTCTTGCTGGTGTGTGGCTATATCACTCCTTTTTGGAAGGAGTTGAGGTTGTAAATGAGAAATCTGATGGGTGGGGCACCTGATGGAAGTATAACAGAAGAATGAGCAGCAAGGGCTGTGATCAGGATAACACACACAGATGATGTCTGACATGCCTCTGTGCAAGACTTACTCCACAGCTTCTCAAACTCGGAAATAGTTTTTTACCTTTTCGGGATTCTAAACCGCAAGATTTATCACACTTTGCAGGAAGAATACATACACGGTAGTGAAATATAATTTGTGTTAGTCAGAAGTCTGCGTTGTCCAGTTAATGAATAAGCTTCCTCAAATATTTTCCTTTTCTTCCACTACTGCAAGCACACTCATCTCGATGTAACATCTGTTCACAAAAGTGCAACCACAGAAAAAAAATTAGAAACTGAGTTTTCACCACAGAGGGGCCTTGGCATCACACCCTGGCAATTCTGAAGTCTCCGTGCGTGGATCAGTTTAGCAGTTGTTCTTAAACTGAGGGCTGCCATTTAACATGGCCTTGGTCTTCAGCCATTCATGAGTCTGGGAAAATGACACGTTTGCTTCTCTAACTGCTAGCAAGTTCAGAGAAAGCAGAAAATTTATTCTTGACTGACCCCAAGCCATGTCAGAAGGAGAATGAGCCCATGATTGGTTCCTGCTCATGGCCTTAGCAACAATAAAAAAAAAAACATAACAACAGATCAGATTAATACCAAAGGGCAGTTATGGCTCCCATCTCAAATGACATCCAGATGTCCAACTTTTAAAAAGGAGATGCCGAAGCTGTGATTCCATGTCCCAAAGGGAAGAGAGGGAATTCATTCTATATCTTCACAGACTGTTTGTCACCCTTAGCACTATGGAGCAACGTCAGTTTCTTTAATTACTGTGTCATTTGCATTCTCACTAAATGAAAAGATTGCATATATGGTGTGTATGTGTGTGTGTGTGTGTGTGTGTGTGTGTGTGTGTGTGCATGTGTGTTCTTGTCTGAGCATGTTGAAGGTAAGGATGTGGGGAGGGGTTTGTGCTGTAACAAACATTCTAGGCCACAGCTGATAGAATGAATTTTGAGCTGGATTAGGTATTTCTTGGAACAATGGGTTAATAGAGAGTATATCGTGGGGCATCCCTTTACATGGTGCCACTTTTATGCTGCAGGTTAGGCATAGTTTTTTGGAGGGACCACAGTGGTTGGGAAAATAAATATGAGGACTGTCCACTGAACTGGAACTGAAATTCTGGAGAAAATGGGGGACAAGCTGCTTCTTAATCTCCAGAGCCTTACCCAGAAGGAAAGGAATTAACTTGAAGAGTAGAGAGACATAGTTCTAGACTAAGCTTGGCCATGAACTTTCTGGGTGACCTGGAACAAAACTTTTTGCCTACCCAGGCCTCAGCTTTCTCTTTAAAGGGATAGGTCTGATGTGGAAGACCTCTGAAGAACCTGTCAATTCTGTCATTCTAAATACTCATTGGATACTAAGGATATCCTCTTAAAACTATTTGCTACTGACTCCTAATCACTTAGCATGGATATGTAACAATATTGCTGACTTTTTTATTTGAAAATGAAATCACTGTTTTGTTTCCGTATTTGGTAAAACTGAGCACATCTCTACTCATTACATTGCATAAGCACATACATACATAAATAATGAGAATGATAAAAAAAAATCAGGTCAAAGACGGGCCTTTGTCACCCTCATTTTCCTAAGCTTAAAATTAAATGGCTGAATGTAACTTTTTATATCTACCTAATAGCATTATTTTAATACCATTTATGTATTATAATACATTGTAGGACCAAGTGAAAATGTTTTCATTGTGCAGTGGAAAGAGGAGTTTGGGATTAGGGGCTCAGGGACTGAAACGTAAGTTTAAATACTGCAAATATTACCTTTTCCTAACCCAGAAACCTCCTCACCTATACAGGGCCTTCCACCTTAGAAAAACTAGAGAAGTAGAGTATTGAGCCCAGGTCTTCACTAAACAATCAGGGGGAAATATTCATGTGCAAAGGTTAAGGCATTGTCTATAGGAAGTCTCAGTTAAATTGCAGATGGTTCCTGCAAGGAGTAATCATTTAACCAACATCACCCAGGTAGAACAGGTATTAAGACATCTTTCCTCAGACCATACCTGGGGATGAAAATGGGATTAACTTTAAAGCATCAAGAATTGTTTCTCTGTAATACCTTCAATAACACACTGGACTACCTAGCTTTGTTCAAAGACACCCCTGCCTCCCCAGTGAATTCTTGGTGTCCCCAGCCACACATACTCTCAAACAAGTCGTTTGACCTTTCCCTGACACCTGGGGCCTCCACTGCCATATGGTGGTTTCTTTCTGCTCCTATGGGTGATGCATGACATCAGGTATCTCCATGTATCATGGTTACCTCCTGTCAACGAAGCTGTCAGCACGCAGAAGATCAGAGGTGCTCTGTGAGGCCATTGTGCCCTCCCTCACGGGTACTAGCTACTGCTGCTGCCATCAAGTAAATCCAAACCTGGGTCTTTGCTGCCTCCAGGACGGGTGTTTGTGCTGCAAATGGTTCCGCAGGGTGCTGTTGCCACACAGTATGGAAGATGGCCTTGCCCACCGTCCTGCCCTCCTCCCACCCTCAAACAAAGTCATGGCAGGCCAGTGCCTCTCTATTTTGAAATAGGGAGGCAGAGAACAATCTCATTCTGTTGGTGGTTATTTTTCAAGTCTTATCCCTTTTCCTAAGCATTCAATCATGGGGCCTGGGCTAGGGGCCACATCTTGGTAGTAGACACTATGTTATACTAGTAATTCCCCTGCTCCCCCAATGGCTGAGACATTGTAATTAGACCAGATTTTGGTTTCTTTGGATGAATTATTTCCCAAGATGCTCCTCTCTACTCCTTTAGTCACAAGCTAAGATGGCCACTTCTTATACATTCAGTCATGTCCTCACTACACAGATAAGTTTATCAATATGCTATAGAGTGTGCCCCAAAGGCACAAAGTCCCGAGAAGAGAGAGCTCAGGGCAGGCTTAGTTGAGTAGGGAAGAGGTGAGTGCAGTTGGAGACAGGATTAGAGACAGGAGTTGTTCCTTCCTCCAGGAGGAAGACTTGAATGGGGGTCACTCTACATCCCTAATGGGATAGGAAGGGGAAGAGTCGCCTGATAAAAGGAGAAAGATTCAGAAAGGAATGTGGAAGAGGTGTGCATGACCTTTTTAATAGAATCTCTTGGGATACCTGGATTATCATTCTTGTCAAAGATGAATAACATCTGCAGTGGATAAAATCTTTAGATAGAGCATACCTCTAAATAGTCACTTCCAAGATGGTAGAACAGAGACTTTTGTTTTGCTCTTACATTCAACCAGACACATACACGTATATAAAGAGTGATACCATCTAGCACAGGGACCTATACGGCCCTACAAATTAGGACATATTCTTTGGAGTATATTTTATTGATTTATTTATTGATTTAACTTTTTTTTCTTTCTTCTCCAGAAGTCTGTTATAAAAGTCCCATAGGAAGCGATTGTGTTTTGGCCAAAGGAATACCAAAAAAATTACCTATTTTGTTTAATGTTATTTTTTAAAGTGGTAGGTCCTTATCTACAAGAGTATAATTTTCTTTATCTTATACTTTATGTAGTTTGAGTAAGTAAAATATGAATATCTTCCTATTCTTTATGTGTTTTGTTTTTGGCAAAATATCTAACATTTTGTTGCATTTATTTTTCTTCTCTTATGCCTATAGCTATTTAGTATAATGGTCTAATTTCCTTTGTGTGTGTGTATGTGTCTAATTACTCTTTATTTCAATTATTCAACATTTTTTTTAGCTGATGAAGTTCAATTTTGCCCAGCCTTTTGACTCAAGGAGGATTTCTTCCTGTTTTCAATACTCTGTTTTACTGGATTTGTTATTGTTTGAGTATGTTCCCATGAGGCCACTTCTACTATTTTCTTTAGCTTGCTGAAATTTACTCTGGAAATTTATTTTTCAATTTTTCTAATTTTTTTACTTGTCTCATGGTTGTTAAATATTTTATATATATTTGAATTACAGTGGCATGATGCTAAAGTAGCTGTTTAGGGTAATTTGAGTTTGCTCTTTTCCTAAACTTTTTGTAATCTTGATATTTTTTTAAATAATTAAAAATATCAAAAAAAGTCCAACTTAGTCATTGTCAACATAAACCAAGCAAAGTTGCTAGTTGAGGAACAATACAGTTATGTAAACAATTTACCTTTTTTTCTAGTGATTCATCTAACAGAATAAAAAATTACAAACTCAGCTGAAGCATAACTGGGAACATATGATAAAGAGAGGAAAGCAGATAATATTGCTAGTGGGGAATACCCCATGCTGTAACTATAGGGCTAAACTTAATCTCTTGCTTTTGCAAGAGATGAATTAAAATTTTTACAATAGTAAGAAAATAATTTTGCTCTCACCATTTTCTAATGATTCTCTTGTTAAATATGCAATTAGAAATGAAGAGAAAGAAACCCCCATACGGTCTATAAAGCAAGCTTCACTGAATTTCCTGGCTGTAAAACGGACATCTCGGTGGTTTTCTGATTTAAAGTGGTAGTCTACTTTTTTGTTTGTTTTGTTTGGAAGCAATCACAGTTGGCTGTTTGAAAGCACACCAAACAATCTTGTCTCTCAGGCCAATGACAATCTCATGGTTAATATTAAAGATGACACTGAAGATGAATATAGTTTAATAGCATTAAATCTCAATGAAAAGATTTAATGGGCTGGGTCACTCAGAAAGCATTTGTAAGAGTTTAGGTTAGTTTCATTTACTTTTTACACATTAATTGTTAACATCTGTAATGAAACAATAATACTATTATGCATTGGTAGAGCCCATTTCACTACAGAGGACACCAAGCACTTTATGAGCTGCTGGGAGCCAGTTTCTGCTCTCGATGCATTTGTAGCTCTCTGACTTAAGCCAGCCAGACATGAATATTACATATGGCTGAATTTCAGACAATGGGCTTTTAGCACTACCTTAAAGATATATCCAGACTCCAGACACTGCTTACACCTCTACCCCAACCTCCCGATCCCAAGCCACCCTCATCTCTCCCTTGGATTGTTTTAATTCTCTCAAAATTGGTCTCTGTGTTTGTTGCTCCTCTGTAATTTGTTCCTAAGCATCAGCTACGGTGATCCAAATTAAAATGTCAGATCCTGTCCTCCTTTTCCCAACAAGCCAATGGCTTCCCAACTCATTTAAAGTAAAAGCCAAAGTCCTTGCAATGGCCCACAAGGTCTTAAGGATGTGGCCTCCTTTTTACAGCTCTCATCTTATCTTCCTCAGCTTTCCCACTTGTTTGCTTTGCTTCAGCCCCACTAGGCTCCTTGCTAATCCTTGGACACACTTATTCTCCTGCCCAAGGGCCATGCATTTTCTGTTGCCCCTGCCTGGTATGCTTTTTATAGACAGCTGCATAGCTCTCTCCTTCACTTCTTTCAGGAGCATATTAATTATGGTAATGTTAGTTTCTATAGCAAAGAAACCTTAAAATTGCAGTGCCTCAACAAAACAGAAGTTTACTTCTTGCTCATGTAACAGTTTGATAATGGTGCTCCTGGATGACAGGTGGCTTTTCTGTATGTGGCAACTCTGGGACCCTTTCATTTGTGGCTCTGCAATCTCTTCAGGCAGGTCCTGCATTCTCTCTTTGTAGCTAGTGGAAGGGGAAACAGATAGGGGACCAGGCATACATCACTTCTACTCACGTTCTCTTGAGAGAACAACTAGTCACACAGCCACCCTGGATTGAAGGTGAGCTGTGATCATAATCACTGGCTCTGCAGCACATCCCAGCAAGAGCCCGACACTATGGACAGTGAGTAAGAACTCATGGGGCAGCTAGCCATTTCTGCCACAGCCTGCCCTCTGGCCAGCAAATATCTGTGTGGCCTCCTCCCTAAAGGAGACAACCCAAAGTTCTCCCCAGGTGCAGCATCCGGGATAAAGTCCATGCACTCTGGGTAATGTGTTCCTTTGATTTGGAGACTGATGAATTCAAAGACAAATTGCCCACTCCCTCCAAAACCCCCAAGCAAAACTCATAAAAAATATGGACCAGGAACAGGATAACCCCAGTAGAAACTCTTATTTGGGAAAGGGCAGACAGGGAGATCCCTTGCGATAAGTGGTCCGCAGGGGATCCAACGGGGCAGGCCTTAGGAAGGCTTTCTTCTGCCTGGAGGCGGAGGATGTTCCTCCCTTAGACTGTAGTCCTGCTCCGTGGGTGGAACTTGCTTGTTCACTGTGCTCTGTGGTCCTCAGCCCTGCCCCCTGGGATGTTGTTTCTTATTCATTATTCTTTCTGGTGATATCTGAGATCAGCAGTAAGGAATATGACCTTGGAGCTTGCAGGCTTTCACAGCCTGCTCCTTGCTGGTGGATGTTTGAGGTCCCTGGAAGGATATTTTACAGTCACGAGCCTCTGAAGGCCCACATCACTCTTCTTAGAAACATTATTCCAGTAACCATATCCATGAGAAATGGTCTTTAAGCTGGCTGTATTTCTTTCCTTCCTTGCCCCTAAGCTTCTCTCTCTTTAATTTGCTGGGGCCAACTTGAGGCCCCGTGATGTGGTAGGTTTGGTGAGGAGAGACTGAGTTATCACCATCTGTGCTTCAGCCTTGCAAACCTCTGCTTAACCAAAACAACTTAATGGGCCCTTCGGCTCAAAGCATTTCAGGTCTTATCTCTTATTGCTTGCTGTCTAGAAGCAGTCAGTTTTCTAAACCTGCAAGGCCCCAAACCCACCTTGATGTCTAGATTCTCTGCATTGTCTTTCATATTTTCTTGGAAACCAGCCAGTTCTTTCCAGAACACATTTCTTTCTGATCATCTTTGTTTAGTGCAAAGTGGAGCATTCTGCATCTTTGATGGACTGCATTTCATCCTCCAACATTCTTATGTCGATGCCCTAACCCTCAATGGGACTGTAATTGGAGACAGAGCCTTCAAGGAGGTAATTGAGGTTAAATGAGGGCGTAACTGTGGGACCCTAATCCAACAGGACTGGTGTCCTTATAAGAAGAGGAAGAGACACCAGGAGTATGTATGCACAGGAAAAATGTGAGGACACAGCAAGAAGCGAGCTATGTGAAAGCCAAGGAGAGAGGTCTCATCAGAAATCAACCCTGTTGGCACCTTGATCTTGGACTTCCAGCCACTAGAACTGTGAGAAAATAAATTTCTGTTGTGTAAGCCACCTAGTCTGTGGTGTTTTGTTACGGCAGCCCTAGTAGACTAATACAGCATCTATAGGCATTCTGGATCTTTCAGACTACTTACTCTAATGCTACAGGATCACTAGGTAGGTACTAGTTCTGTCTTACAAGCATGCACAGGTTGTGGCCTTTGCCACTGCATAACATAGGTCTCTGATTTGCAGCTTCTAATGTCTATTTTGTGCTACCTATTTATTGATTGCTAAGCCAATGCTGTATATTTTAGTTATTATTATTATTATTTTTAATTTTAACACAACACTTCAAGGAATCAGTTTCTGTAACAAATGGACCTCAACTTTGGAAGATTGACATGAAAGATGTTTGTTTTTGTCTCATACAGTAATAAAATGTGGCCATTCCCGGTTGATGGGCGGCTATCCTCCATATGGAGATTCAGGGACCCACCTGCTTTCATTTACCGTATTTCAGGTCTGCACTGTCCAATGCGGTGTCACATGTGGCTACTGAGTCCTTGAAAAGTGGTCCGCACCACTTCAAATGTGCTGTAAGTGTAAAACACATACAGGATTAAAAAAAAAAAAGAATATAAAGTATCTCAGTAATATTTTTCATATTGAATATGTGTTGAAATAATTTTGGGAAATAGTGGGTTCAAAATCTATTAGTAAAATGATTTTTACCTATTTCCTTTTACTTATATTAATAAAATCATACTTATATTAATAATGATATTATACTAAGATGGCTACTAGTAAATTTAAAATAACATACATGGCTCACATTTTGCTTGGACAGCACTGTTCCAAAAACCTCAGTCTTCTGCTTCAGTTGGCATAAAGGGAAAGAGACATTGGCAGAACCATATCAGAGTCATAAAAACCCCAGCTTAGAGGTCAGATAAAGTACACATGTACTGAAATTCCATTGGTGAGAACTGGCTGTGTCTACATGCAAGAGGGGCTGGGAAATGTAGTTCTGGTTTGGGCCACCTCTTAGTAACAATTCTACTCTGAGAAGGAGACCCAGAAATGTTTGTGGACAGCTAGCCCTCTCTTATATGGGATCTTTGCTCAAACATCACCTCCTCGGTGGTCTTCCCTGACCACTGCTACCATCCCCGGCCCCACCCCCAGCATTCCCTTTCTGCCTTTCCTGTTTTGTTTTTCTCTAGAACACTTCCACCATTTAGGCATGTTATATGTTTTGTTTTTGTTTGTTTGTTTTGTGTGTTTTTTTTTCTTTCTCACTGTATGAAAACCCCTTAAAGGAATTTTTTTTCCAGTTTTTTCGTTGTGGTAAAATACACATAACATAAAATTTATCATTTTAACCATTTTTTTTCATTTTAACCATTTTTACATTTACAGTTCATTGGCATTAAGTGCATTCACACGGTTGTTCCACAATTACCACCATCCACCGTTAGAACTCTTTTATCTTCCCCACGTGAAACTCCCATTCAACAATAACTTCTGTGTTCGCCCCTCTCCTCCCTCAATTCCTGGCAACCACCATTCTACTTCCGGTCTCTATGATTTGGCTACTCTAAGTACCTCATAGAAGTAAAGTCATATTTTTGTTGTTTCTATTGTGACTGGCTTATTTCACTTGACATAATGTCATCAAGGTTCATTCATGTTGTAGCATGGGTCATAATTTCCTTCCTTTTTAAGGCTGAATAATATTTGATTGTATGTATATATAACATTTTACTTATATATTCACGTGTCTATAGACACTTGGGTTTGCTTTTACAGTTTAGCTACTGTGAATAATGCTGCTGTGAACATGGGTGTACAAAGCTCTCTTTGAGACCTGATTTCAGTTGTTTTGAGTATGGACCCAAAGGTGGAATTGCTGGATCATATGGTAACTATATTTTTAATTTTTTGAGGAATCACCAAACTGTTCTCCATAGCAACTGCACCATTTTACATTCCTACCAACAATGCACAACCATTTCTCCACATTCTCTGCAACATTTATTATCCTTTTTTTTTAATAGTAGCTATCATAGTGGGAATGAGGTGATATCTCATTGTGGTTTTAATTTCCATTTCCCTGGTGATTAGTGATATTGAGCATCTTCATGTGCTTGTTGGCCATTTGTATTTCTTCTTTGAAAAAAATGTCTATCAAGTCTGAAGGCATTCATTTTTGTCTGTGTATTCAATGCTGTGTCCCCAGTGTCTGGAACAGTGCTGCTATGTTACTACACACTCATGAATTATATGCTGAACAAATTAAATACTGAGACTGTTGGCCTGCTAAGCCACAAAAAAGTAATGAGGAAGGAATTTAGGTTATTGAGGTGATATAATTCAGAAATTCACTAATATAGTCAAGGTAAATGATGTTATATTCTATCAGTACATAGGTATGAGCAAACAGAGTTAGACATAATAGCAATGTGAATTTACAGCATAGATTTTTAAACTTGACCTGAAATTTGCCCCCTAGTATTTTGTTTGTTCTGTGCAGGATTAAAATAATTTTTTGGAGGATTTTTATTTTTTATTTATCTAGCATTTTTATTAGTGCCTAACTTAAATTTTTAAAATATTTTTATATCAAAAATAATCAAAATTTCACTTTTTTGTTCTCCTGATTTTTGTTATACACTTTCTTTCTGCTCTCTTAGTGGTTGTTATTTAATTTTATCATATCAGCAAACCAATAATAATTATAATAATGATAATAAATACTTTGTGGAGTTAAAAAGCAGACAGAACCTAATTCTGGGTAACAAATCTATGTAAGCCAGGAGGGAGGATATCAGAGTTAAGTTTCTAAGCTTCTTGTATTGTTTGGAAGGAGTTAAAATCTTCAATGTAGACTTGTTAGCTATTATGAATGCAAGATATTATTTTAAAGATAATCAATAATGAGTAGATGTAGAGTCTGTAATCTTCAGCCAGTAGAAGGAAAAAAATCAAATAAGAAAGCAAACCGCATTTTCACTCCCAGTTATATACCCAAAATAACTGAAAGCAGGGACTTGAACAGACATTTGTTCACTGGTTTTCATTATAGCATTATTTGGAATAGCCAGACAGTAGAAACAACTCTAATATCTCTTAACAGATGAATAGATAAACAAGATGTGGTATGTATGTATATATATAATATATATATATAAAATATATAAAAAAATATATATATAATATATATATAATAGGAGTATATATGTATGCATGTGTATATATGTGTGTATATATAATATAATATATATATTTGCTACATGTGGATGAACCTTGAGGACATTATGCTAAGTGAAATAAGCCAGATGCAAAGGGACAAAGAGTGTATGATTCCACTTAACGTGGAATATGAAGAACAGGCAAATTCGTAGCGACAGAAAGTAGATTAAGATTAATGGGCTGGAGGAAGGGAGGAATGAGGAAGTCATTGCTTAATCGTTACAGAGTTTCTGTTTGAGGTGATGAAAAGTTTTGAAAATAGTGGTGATGGTTGCACAACATTGTGAATATAACTAGTGCCACTGATTTGTACACTTAAAACTGATCAAAATGGCAGATAGTACATGATATATATTTTTTACATAAAGATAAAAAAGGAAAGCAAACCACCAATTTGCCCGAAGGAAAATAAAAAGGCACAACAAAGAGAAAAAGCACAAGCAAGATAGAAACAAGTCTCAATAACAATATTTGTAAATCAGTTGAACTCATCAGCTAAGAGAGATTATGAGCTATAAAAAGCAAAATCCATTTGTATGTTTATAAGAGAGGCACCTGAAACATAAGGACTAAGAAAGCTTAAAAATAAAAGAATAAAAAAAGGTATACCAGGACAATACTAGCCAAAAGAAAGTTGGGATTTCTGCATTAATATTAAAATAGATTTTAAGACCAAAAATATTAAATACAGAGTCACAATACAATGATAAAAGGTTTATTTCAGCATGAAGTACTAATAATTCCAAATATACAGAACTCAATAAAAAATATAAAATACACCATGAAATTTATAAAACCTCAAAATATATGGAGTAGAATTAATATAACTATACAAGAAGTGGACAAATGCAATATTCAAATGGAAGATTTTGACACGTCTCTCAACTATTGATAGTTGTGTAGACCAAAAGTTTAATGAATATATATGGAAGACTTGAATCACACATTTAACAACCTTGAGTTAATATAATCGATATCTATATGGAGCCAACAATTGAATACATACATATATATGTATATATAAACATATAATATGAAATATATAGTTTTATTTCTTTCTTTCCAATCTATAGACCTGTTATTTGTTATTTATCTTGCCTGTTGCAACAACTAGGATCTCCAGGAAAAATTGAAAAAGGGTAATAAAAGCACATATTCTTGCCTGTTCCCAGTCTTAGAGGGAAGAGATCTATCTTTCACTATTAAATATGATGTTAGTTGCAGGTTCTTCAGACTCCCATTATCAAGTTGAAGAAATTTGCTTCTATTTCTAGTTTCTGAAGGCTTTTTTTTTTTAAAATTAAAGTTTGTTGGGAGTGACAATGATTAGTAAAGTTTCATAAGTTTCAAGTGTACAGTTCTGTAATACATCATCTATATCACATTGTTTGCTCACCACCCAGAGTTAGTTCTCCTTACATCACCATATATTTTCACTCCTTTACCCTCATCTACCAACCCCCAATCCCCTTACCTTCTGGTAACCACTAAACTATTACAAATTGTGATAGTTATAAATTGTCAAACTCTTCTAACGGTATACTTAAAATAAGTGTAGTTTATTGTATGTAAATTATACTTCAATAAAGTTGATTAAAAAGATGACGAAAAGATCAATGTCAATGTCAGATCTCCCCAGCTTAGTTTAGCACTGCTGCTTTGTGCTACCAGCAAAGCCTGTATTCCTGTAAATACGGCTGCTAATTTGGGGGCTACAATCAGGGAGGCTTTGAAAATATTGGTGGAGCTACTCCTTTCTAGAAGTTTTTCTGATTGTTCTTTTTATTGCCATCTGTTTTTGTTTCAGTGAATATAATAGCTCCTAAATTATCTGAAGATAGTATCTGGAATTTTACAATGGTTTTCTCCATTCTCTGATTTATCCCTGTTTCCTCTGTGGCTGTAAGGATGAGTAAAAGGAGTAAAGCCCTAACTAGTCAGAATTCTTTTTCCCTTTTCTCCTTTCTTCTGCTACTTAAGACCTTGCCTTGAGGTTAATGATGAAGAAGGATCCCATACAGTCTTAGATATTACACTGATTTGGAATATAATAATTGTTTCTATGGTCAAATTATAAGCCAGATTTCAAGTTCTAGGAAGAATAAAGGATATTAGAAAGCTAAAAATGTAATATATTTATCACTGCATTATTCATGATTTTCTAGAATGAATCACAATTATTATATTTTTATTTGAGCTGGTCTGGTCTGATTTTTTTCTTTTATCCTCCACCATTGCATTTATAATTAATTTACACTTAGTTATAATGTTCATAAATAATTTCCAGAAAGATCTTGCCAAAATTAATCATGAGAATATTTTCTTCCATTTTACTTTGTTTCTATTTTGTTAAAAAGGCGACATTTTTAGTTTTAATGTTTAATATTAATTCTGCCAAGAATTACCAAGTGTCTGCTATTTGCTGTGCATTGATACTGGAACTGGAAGAGTTGAGATAATAACTGGACCCGTCCTCACAGCAAGAGATATATGTAGAGGAGTAGTTTAATAAAATGCAGTCCCACATCATAGAAGCATATTTGAAAGGCTATGAGAACCCATTGAATGAAAAATTGATTCTGCCTTTTGAGAAAGAACTAGAGAGAGCAAGTGGC
The DNA here is from genome assembly GCF_001890085.2 of Hipposideros armiger. Lineage (NCBI taxonomy): Eukaryota > Metazoa > Chordata > Mammalia > Chiroptera > Hipposideridae > Hipposideros > Hipposideros armiger. Next base: position 1,443,703 of record NW_017731549.1, read on the forward strand.
TACCAAAGGTTGAATTATCAAAAAAAAAAAAAAAGGTTGAATTATCTAGAAGTGAAAGAGAAGGAAGGGCAGTTTACACAGAGGGCGATGGCATACGAGGATGGACAATTAAATTTGAGAACTCATCCTAGAGAAAGTGCTACATACTTTATTGTTGAATATTATTATGGTCACATTTGAAGTACTCCCCTTGGGAAGCTATGCATTGACACCAGCGCCTAGTCCACCCTTCAAAGCAAATTTGGAACTCTTTTTCTGGAATGACATCAGAGCTTGTTGTATTACCCTTGATGTGCTGAATGTCATCAAAATGTCTTCCTTTCAATATTTCCTTTATCTTTGGGTAAAGAAAGAAGCCATTGGGGGCTAGATCAGGTGAATAGAGAGGGTGTTCCAATACAGTAATTTGTTTACTGGCTAAAAACTCCCTCACAGACAGTGCCATGTGAGCTGGTGCATTGTCGTGATGAAAGAGCCACGAATTGTTCGTGAAAAGTTCAGGTTGTCTAACTTTTTCATGCAGCCTTTTCAGCACTTCCAAATAGTAAACTTGGTTAACTGTTTGTTCAGTTGGTATAAATTCATAATGAATAATCCCTCTGATATCAAAAAAAATATGTTAGCAACAAGTTTGCGAACTTAATTGTCAGACCTCGTAAGCAAACAACACTCAGGGTATTTTTGCTCTCATTGCTTGGGAAAGTTGAATCAAGGAACAGAGTATTTCAGCAAAGGTTCCCTGATATTTTCAAATTGCATTCTAGATTTTCACAAATATTCATGAAATCAATACCTCCAAACTGGGCTAAAAAACAGAGGCAAGAGGATTCTACAGCTGGTGGCATGGGCTTTCAGGGCCCCAGAGATAAGCCCAGGTGAGTGTGTCACTCCTCTAAATGTCAGTCACCATATGCATCCTAATGGGGAAAATGTAGAACATTAGGATAGAACATCTAGACAGTAACTAAAAGCACTGTTGAAATCACAATAAAGGGAAACATTTTATAATGTGGGGAAAATGAAAGAATGTGCACACAAGGTGACTGTGAATTGGACAGTATAATGAGCAGTGCCATTGGGTTTACTTTTTTTCTTCAAGACCCATACCTCTGTGGTTCTTCTCAAAGAAGAAAGAAATGCATGGGTCTTTTTTGAAGAATGGTTAAGATTTAGATTCTGACCATTACTTTGCAATTGCTCACGTTAGTTACAAGGGTAGCACAAGCCTGAGCAAGCAGTTCCAGACCTGAGCATATACCTAAGAGAACAAGTCACACCCAAACCTAGTGGCTTAAAGCCACAACAGTTTATTGTTTCTCACTGTTAATTTGAATGCAGGCAGGGCTCAGCTGTACTTTTTTGCTGCTTCATAGGCTTATATTTCATTCATGTGGCTGAATTCAGCAGGGAGCTCACCTGGAGTTGGGACATGCAGGGCCTTTTGTCAGGGCCACTTTTCACATCATTCATTGTGTAGCTTGGACTTTCTTACGTCACAGTGGCTGGTCAGTGGTTTGGTTCATCTTTTCACCCAACCTTTGTTTTATCCCTCCGGGCAGTCCCTAAACTCTAAAGAAATGTGTTTCACAAGACATGCTCATAGTGCTCTTGCTTGCCGCTCTGCATACCCTCTGCCCATTGAAATCCCTCTCTTCTCACCCCACATCCACTACCGCTTTCCCAGTGAAACCTGTATGACATTTTTCTTTTCCACCAATTATATCCATACCCTATGATGGCAGCACATCAGTTTCTTCCAAGCTCTCAGAGATGCTCTTTGTCATTCTGTCTCATGTTTTGTTCAGCTGTTCAGTCATTCTGAGAAAAGCTTGGCAATGTCCGTGAGTCCTTATTCCGTGGACCTGCTTTCATGTGGTCCTGAGGTGTCTTCTCTTCAGACATACGTCCTATTTAGGTGTCTCAGCTTTCATAGGAGAATGTCAACTCTCTATGATTTTGATCCACCAAGGAGACATATGAAACTGAGCATTGTAAAATAATTTGTACTCCAAGTTCTTGTCACAGGTTATAACCTAGAAAGCTCTCCTGCCCAATACCTATCAAAAGCTAAATTGTGAAAAGTAATATATATGGAGAATTGCCCGAAAGGTATGCAGCCCATCCATTCTCTTGACACACTCAATTTTATTCCTGGATTAAGCTAAGCCAAGTGAGAGCTGCAGCCTGAAATATTTTTGTTTTTGTTCTCCAGAGAATTGCTTCTACGTAGTTGCCCTTGGCATTGTGCCAATGGCTTTTATTTTGGTGGACATTATGAGGAAAAGCCTGTATAACTTTTGCCAATAATTTGAAAATCTAGATGGAATCGGTTATTTTCTAAAAAGCATTAAAATGATCAAAGTTGACTCAAGTGGAAAACCTGAAAAGACCAATGACCAAGGAGGTAATTGAAAAATGTTGCCAAAGATTTATTCCCCTCTACAGCTAATCCCATTTATTTTTTTTTTGAGTGGGTATCTACTGTGTTTATTCACCTAACAATTATATCTCTCCCTATATCTTTCTCTGTTTTTCCTTATATTAGTCAATACCACTCTTTCCTTTGGGGATGATTCCTCTTTCTACCCCGATTATAGATACTATGATAGTAGGAAATCATAGTACACTGACTCCTGGCCTCAGAAGTGAGCCCATCATGTTAAACGATATTTGCATATATCCTGTATATATTGATCTAAGGTAGTGCGTGGGACCCAAACAAAGTTAATCAGAGCCCTTTCCTATGATTACATATTCATATCTATGGGAAAAGTTCTATTCTTCTGGGTTGCTAAGTGGAGGTGATATAAGCCTGGAACTGGGTGTGGTCTCAGCTCCCTGCCCCACATAAATTAAGCCCATGGTACAGATAGACACGCATTCAGAAATTCTCTGAGATGGAGACTTAGGGACACAGGCATACATATAGACACACAGATATAGAACTCAGATACAGACATGTAAATAAAGGAAAAGAGAAGGGAAAGCTTCCAATATTGTTTGAGTTCCTAGTGGTACTCCTGTCCTTCCTATATGTAGTGCAAAACATTTCTTTTATATATATATATATATATATATATATTTTTTTTTTTTTTTTTTTTTGCTAAAGCTAGTTTAATTTAGGTATCTTTCACTTGCAAGTGACATACTTCTGATCAAAATGGTTTTATAGATGAACTTAAAAAAGTAATTAAGGGACAGATAATCCCTTTGTTTCTTTCACTATTCCAAAGCACAGAAAAAATAACCCCACAAAATGTGTCTATTTTATAAGGCTAACATACCTCTGATAACAAAAACTGAAAAATCATAGCACTAAGAGAAAACAGTGACTATATGTGCATATATCCTGAATGTAACCCAGAAGATATCTGTCTCCTTGTCTTCACAGGAATGACTCTATTTGGCCCTGTACCATTCAGGGCAGAATTCACCTCCTTTCCTGGTTTACTCAGAAAACCCAATCATATTATATCTCTGTCAGTATAGACAAGGTTTTGTGTGGTAACAAATAACCCCAAATTCTTAGTGGTCTCAAACAATGAAGGATTATGTTTTTCTTAACTCTACTGAGGGTCTTCTTGGGATTTCCTCACTCACTCAGGGATACAGGCTTTCAGATCGTCAACCACTTGGAAAATTATGTAGAGGCAGCTACCAGAGGAAGGAAACATGGGGAATCATATTCTGGCTCTTAATGTTTTGGCACAGAAATAATATACCTAATTACTACTTAGATTTAATTGGCCAAGGCAAGTCACACGCCTTCATCTAACTTTTAAAGATTGATTCGAAACAATCCTACCTTAATCCTGGAAGTTGAAAGGACTGGACTATGGCAGAACTTGCTATTATGTTGAATATACACTATTCATTATGAGGATGAGAGCTGTAAAAATGTAGACTTCTAGAGGGTATAGTTTTTATGCAAAAATTGATGTAGCTTATCAAAATTTAATTGGCAAATAGCTACTGTCTTTTTAATTTAGAGATATTAAGCTTTGTTAGGTCAATATGGCTGCTATGCAGATTGTGTGATCTTTCAAGCTCTGAGTTAAAACTCTGTAAGATGTAAGTGGGATGACGTATGATACAAAATGATCTTTACAGAAATATCTGATTACTTGGATTTTCCCACTCTCCTCCACTGCCCAAGAGTTTGAATCCCATGTGGAACATTAATGGATTTCTATGTTTCACTTAAAAATTCCCTCTGAGAATTGTTATAACATCAAAGTGACTGTAGCTATTAATAGGTATTTTCCTTAGCTGCACAACATGAAAGAAACTAATTTTAAAAAAAAGTTAAAAGTAATTTTAACTTTTACGTATACTTGATATCCTTCGTTTTATGAAAGGATACAAACAAGTTCAGATTTTCTTCCCCTGGGATGATAGTAGAGCTGTTCACACAGTTCATTCCCATGAAAGAAATGGGTGTCCTGTGTCTCTAATTAGAACTAACTGTTAATTTATTAATGCCTTAAAAGCATTGTTTCCCTCACCACCCATGCTGCCACATTAGACACTCATTGGCGATGCGGTCATCTTCTTCACCCCCTCTCTCCTTCTTTCTCTTCCAAATAAACAAAAGTTTCCTGGAACAGGTCACAGAATGATAAACACTGTGGCAGCTGCTACTGTTTTTGTGTCAGGAGAAGTTTCCATGTCTTCAACATTTCAGACCTGCTTTCCAGGCTCGACACTCCAACTCTGGCATCTAGGTATTTGGGGCCTGTGTGTGTTGTGGTCATCTTCATTTTTTTCAAAGAAATAGGGAATGGATGGATATGAACTTTTCTCCACTACCCCTCATCTCTAAACTTCCTCCAAACAATAAATATCAGAGTGGCTGTTAACTTCCCATCTTCTTGCTCTAAAGCAGCGGTTCTCAACCTGTGGGTCGCGACCCCTTTGGGGGTCGAACGACCTTTTCACAGGGGTCGCCTAAGACCATCAGAAAACAAAAATATATTTACATTACGATTCATAACAGTAGTAAAATTACAGTTATAGAGCAGCAACGAAAATAATTTTATGGTTGGGGGTCACCACAACATGAGAAACTGTATTAAGGGGTCGCGGCATTCGGAAGGTTGAGAACCGCTGCTCTAAAGTCTAACTGAAATTCAATTTTCCTCTGCGTGGGTTCTCCCTCCCTGCCTCCTCTACAGAGGTGTCACATGGAGACTGCCTAAACATCTCCTCCCATCTTCCAGGCTCTAAGGCAGCACTGGACTGTCTCCAATATTGCTGTTACCCCTGGCAAACCATCTTGTCTTTCACCAATAAGTAAACCCCCTTTTATTTTGGACTCTGTCTCCTCTTCATACCACCATCTTGTTCTGGCTGCTATCTCAAGATCACTGCTCATTTTCTGGGGGTTTTCACATCTGGGTCATACTCTTCCAAGTCATGCTATGATCCTGGGTGACTTTGCTATCTCCATGGATGATAAATTCAATACTTCAGTCTCAAAGCTTCTTGACCTTCCCATATTCCATCTACCCACATGGCTACCTGCTGGGCCCAGTCAGCACCACCTGTGAAATCTTTAATTCAGTCTTTGCGCCTACCCATCAATCACCCTAAACCTTACCCACTGCTTCTTTTTTT
>NW_017731549.1:1453363-1459154 GCF_001890085.2 Hipposideros armiger
ACTGCAGCCTACGCTGTCGCCGGCCACTCACAGCAGCCCAGCTCCAGGTTGAGCTGTTGTTCACCATCTTAGCTGTAGAGGGCACAGCGTCACTGGCCCATGTGGGAACCGAACTGGTGGCTCTGCTGCTCAGAGCTCACACTCCCAAGCCAACTCTTAACCAACTGAACCACTCAGCCAGCACAAGGCTTTTAAAATATTTTTTTAAATTAAAATTTTCTTCATATCAAAGTGCTATTTTTACATTGTTTAGAGAGTCAAATAGTTCTACAAGGCTCCTTATGAAAAGCACCAGTCCCTGCCGATGGCACTTGCCTCTTCCCACATTTTCCATTACCAAGAGGCAAACACTTTCACTTATTTTTAGCTATTTTTGTTGTTGGTGTTCTATATTTGAATATCTCTAAATACCTTGAATGTATTGCTATCTCTTGGTTCTCCAGTGTTAGATATTATCTACTGCTTTCCCGCTATGGCTGGTGAAAAGCTAGCTGTTTCTCTTGCTCCCCTGTCCTCCCCAGCATGCACTCCACCTCCATTTATCCTCTCATTCTCTCAGTAAGATTTATAGGACTGTATTTAAACATTTTGTTGGATTCATAGTCCACATTTAAGTGTGCAGCTTGATACATTTTTATAATCTATACTCAATCAATGTATGAACCAAAACATTTCGATTATACCCAAACATTTTCTTGTGCTTCTATGTAGGGCTTCATGGTATATTTTTTTCATCCTCTTACTTTGAACCTATTTTTACATTTAAAGTGGCTTCTTGTACGTAGCATATAGTTATGTCTTTTTTTTTTCTACAGATCAATAATCTCTGTCTTTTAATTTGAGTGTTTAGACAATTTTCATTTAATGTAATTATTTAGTTGGGTTTAAGTCTACCATTATGCTATTGGTTTTCTATTTGTCCCATTTAATCATTGTTCATTTTTCATATTTTCTGCCTTTTTTGGTATTAATAGATTTTTTTTTTTAGTATTCCATTATATATTTCCTGTTGGCTTATTCCCTATAACTCAACTACCATTTTTTAGTATGTTTCAAGAGCTCTTCATCAATTTCTAAATATGCTTTTTCATACCATATTATTGTTGTTTCATGGATGTATTATTTTTAGCTCTGTGAATGTATTAATACATTTTTGAGGTTTTCGTCCTCCTGTGCAGTCTCTCCATTTGCTTTCCTCTATCTGTTTTGTCTGTATTTCACATCAGAGGTTTCCTCAAATGTTTCATAGCATACCACAGGGGGATTCCATTTTGGATAGTGACCTAGCAACCAAGTTGGATTCTCTCTTTTTGGGAATTTTTAAGGTGAGACACAGCAGAGGTGGAGTCAGTAGCATTTCAGGGGATGACAAACAAGTTATCTGCAGGGTCACTGGAGCTGTTGATGTCTGCTGTTTTTTTCTGAATGGGGCTGAGTGACCTACCAGGTTCTTGAGGTCAAACTGAGTGGCTATTAAAATACTTTTCTGGATCTTCCATTTCCTCATGCATCCTTACAACCAAACATCTTTACCAGGTTAAAGTGAGAGTGCTTGTATCTTGTAGCCTAAAGGGTCTTAGCACATACACCTAATAGAAGGTTTAATTATCAGAAACAATATAAAGTATAAAATCTGAGGGTTATACATTTTAGGCTAAAAGCTTCACAAAATCCTTATTCTCTATGTCTGCAAGGCATGTAGAGATGAGGCCTGTGTGCTCTGGTCAGAGCAACCTGGATTTCAATCCTGGCTGTGTGACCTTGGGAATTGTCACTGAACTTGACAGCCTTATTTCCTCATCTGTGGGGTAATAATCAGAGATAGCTCCAAAATTCCATTAAGAAGTGGCTTATACTGGCAATCTGATTGGAGGGGGAGTTTACACTGAGTTTGCATAGCAGTTTTCAAAAAAGGTCAATTGTCCGTGTCAAAGAGTGGGAAGTGGCTGATGGTGATGGTGTGTGTGTGTGTGTGAAAGATACCCTTTGGCACCATCATTCCTAATAACAATGTTGCTTTATTATGAGGGTTAAAAAAAGTGACATAGGGCTGGCAGAGTGGCGTGTTGGTTAAGAGTTGGCTTGGGACACCCGCTCTGAGCAGCAGGGCCCCGGTTCAGATCCCATATTAGGACCAGTGACACTGCCCTCTACAGCTAAGATGGTGAACAACAGCTCAACCTGGAGCTGGGCTGCCGTGAGTCACCNGAGGGCAGTGTCACTGGCCCTCATATGTGGGATCCGAACCGGGGCCCTCTGGCATCCCAAGCGAGTTCTTAACCATCACGCCACTCGGCCGGCCCCCCACTGCTTCTTAAGAATCACTCTTTCCTGGGATTTTTTTCCCCCCTACTCTTAATTCAGTTCTCCCCTGCAGCCTTAAAATGCGCAAAGCTCATCTGAGTCAAATGCCTCTGTTAATTACTGTTATTTTCTGCCCTGACTCATTCTTTAAGAGTCAGGCAACTGATTTCTCCAAGTCAATGAAATTGCCATTTCTGGCCATCGCCTCCTAGTTATCCAATCCAGTGGACTGTTTCAGGCTTCATTGTTGTTCATTTCTCTGCAGCAGCTGACCCACATTCAACTTTCCTTCCTTGGCTTCTATAGCACAGTTCTCTCAGGGTCATTTCATGATTTCTTTCCAGTCTCCTTTGCCAGTTCCTCCTCTTGTTTCCACCCTAAAATTAGAATCATCCATTTTTCTTTTCTTTCTATATGTGCTCAATGGACATTTGTCCTCCTCTGTGACTTTCATTTATAGGCAGAGGATTCATGAACTCTGAAGGGAAGTGAATGAGTGAATGAATGAATGAATGAATAATTACTTTCTAAACAATACATTTTGTTTCAGGAATGATTTAAAACTGGTAATAAGGACACTAGAAAATTCAACTGAGTAGCACCAAATAAGTATAAGGCAAAAGGAACAAAGACAAATGAGGGACAAAACAAAATATGTCCCAGGAGGAGTGAGGCTAAATAAATACCCACATCCTTCGGATACACCTCCTTACACCCTCTGTCTCTGTCCCTGCTGCCTAGCTCCGTTGCCACTGTTTGGGTTCAATCAGGGTGTTATCATCTCTTGCCTGAACTACTCCCATATTGTCCTACCTGGCATTTGGTTCTAGTCCGGACCTTTCCCCTCCAATCCAGTTTCCATCTGATTCATCTTTGTATCTCTTGCATTTACTACAGTGACTAGCACATAGCAGGCAAGGAAGATATTTTTATTGGATGGATTCATGTATGGATGAATGGATGTATGCACATGTGGGTCTCATGAGGGGCATATTGTAATGCCGCTTTGTAATGTCAGAAGAGTTGTATCTGTGCTCATTCACGTGCTGGCAGGATTAAGGCAAATAATTGTTTAGAGTGGTAAGTAACAAAGTGTTTCCCAGCTTTTGAGCCTTCTTTTTTATCTTCCCTATGGAGGAGATGAAAGAACTCCCTTCTCACATTGTTTTTAGAAGAAACTCAAAGACAGGCGTAAAGAGGAGGAGGAGGAGGAGATGAGCAGCCTTATGGCAGTGTGTGTCCATTAACAGCCTGGGGGAGGGATTGAAGGAACTGACTCAGAAAAGCAGGCAAGAGTCAACTAGGCCCAGTTGTGGAGATGCTCACATGTGGAGACAAAGGGAAGAAAGCTCACTTGTCACTGGATGGCCTTTGTTGGGAGAGGATTAAGGGAAGGGATTTACAAGTATATGAATGTTAAGAATATGTGGGAATGTGTGGGGGAGCCCATAGGAAAAACTGTAAGGTTAGTACATGAAACAAAAATCGGTTGAGGGTATAAAGGCTCTTGATGGGAATAATTGCGTTAAGGAGTTTCTAGCTACAGTCCATTGTCTGTGAGAAGTTGGCTGACTGCTATTGTGCTCACATCCAAGTAAAACAGTGCCATGAGCTGGCTAATTGAGGAGGGCTAGAAATCCATGCAAACCTCATTTTGGGTTCATCTCTTCTCAGTCTGTGTGAGAGAGAAGGGAATGAGCAAGAGTCACTGGTTTCCGTAAGCATCGCTCTATTTATGATGCTGGTGCTGGCAACTCACAGGTAGTGGTACGAATCCTCCAGTACTGGTCTTACCGAAGGACTGAGCTGGGCAGGAAAATAGAGTTCATCCTGGGTACTAACTCTTGTTAAATAGCAAGTTGTGACCTACAGCACAGGTTCTGTCCTACAGGAACTGTGCCCTGATCAGCAGAGAAGTTCTCTTGGAGGAAGAGCACTTACTTAAATCTTCTAAATCATGGAGCCACCCCGTTCTACTTCAAGGCATCTCTTCTTTTTGGCAAAGGGAGAGGAGAAAATAAAAAGAAGAAGGTAAGGTTACTAGCTTATCAAATATCTAATGATAGTAATAAGCACATGAAGAGCTAACATGTCTTAAATACTCACTATTTAGAACACTGGTCACAGTGCTTTTGTTTGTTTATTTAATCATTGCAACACCTTTGGGGTAGGTATAATTTGCTGTTACCGGGACGTACCTTACAAAGGCAATGGGAGATCACAATTATGGAAAGATGGGATTCCAGCTGGTCACTGCTTCTGTGGGTCGTTGGGTGATCTAGGGGAGGCTGCATTGCTTAAAGCCTTGGTACGCTCACCTGTAAATTGTAGATATAATAGCGATTTTCAAGAGTTGTGTTGGATTAGATGTAATACTATATAAAGTGTCTGACATGGTGGCTAGCATGGAGAAAGTGCAGGATAAAAGGGAATTAATGTCAGGTCCTCTTTGATTAAACTCTTTTCTGGTCTCCTATTTAAGTTAAAATCAGGATAAAATTAATTATTATTACTATTTACTTCTCCAAGCTCAGCTTTTTTTTTTTTTTTTTTAAGTCTCAGGAAACGGAGTCCTGAAACAGATCAACAGGCCAGCTCATGAAGAGAAGGAGGAGATAATTCTTGGCTCTGGTTAATGATTTTTAGCCATTTCTGTTCAGTAGTAGCCAAATTTGGAGCCCAAAGAGTTAATGTTGTAATCAGGTATTTCCAGTTTTTCACAAGTCCATGCCTGTATATCCAGTAGAGGCTGAATCAGAAAGAAAATTTCCAGAAATCTGGTCCTGAGCCAGGTCAGATGATTTTCAGTTAATATCTGGCCTTCCACATGGCAGGGCTAAACACAAATAAAAGAGAGATTACGCCTTGGGCTGTCCTGACTACATGTTTTCTCCAACTAGACTCAGGTAATTTTAGTAGAATGAAGTGGCATAGATTGGTTTTTGATATCTTCAGATGGTGAAGGGATATTTGAGTGTTTTCAGGAAAACAAAAGGCAGAAGTGATAAATAGCCACATACTATGAGCACGGTTCATTAAGAAAGAGTAATACTACCAATTTCTATCATTAGCATCGTGGAGAAGTGACAGAATTATTTAGAGACTTGGTCTTAATTATCCCTTGATTTCATTTGCTCATCGTAATCTCTTATTCTTGCTTTTCTTTCTATGCACTCACTTTGTTTTTAATCATTGTTAATACTCCATGCTTAATATGCTCAGTACAGCAGCTGAGGTCTTCCGAGGGAAGATTATGGCAATCCCACAAGTAATATAACTAGTTATGAGGGTTCCTGACTTTACTGCCGCTAGTCCTATTTTTATGTGCTACCTCTGCTCAGTGAAAGGAATGAGGAAGGCTTCCAAGAGAGGCAATGGGATATCAGCTCCCATACATCCATTCAGCTACCGATCTCCCCCTTTGCTTTAGCTTTGTTAAAATTATCTTTTAGGCATATATATATATATATATATATATATATATATA
>NW_017731549.1:1461684-1490995 GCF_001890085.2 Hipposideros armiger
GCGACTGATCTGCCTCAGCCAGGAAGAGCGCAATGATAATACCAACATGGGCCAGTGAAGCGACATCCTCCACAACTAGACTGAAGAACAAAAGGACAGTAACTTGTCTGTCCCCCTTCTCCGATTCCCCAATGCTGTTCCCCTCCCCCAATTCCCCAATTAAAAAAAACTTTTTAAAAAAGTGACATATTTTTAAAGCTTAACATAATGCCTAGCAATAAATATTCCATACATTTTGAGTGATAGAATTAAATTATTATAATATTTTTATTATCAGGAATATGAATGGAGGACATAATGACAGGGAGAAAGAAGAGTTTCTTGAAATGTGAGGCAGGTCCTGGTGTCTCTACCTTGATTCTTACCAACAGGTTTAATAAACCTCTTCTCTAAACCTGGAACTGAATGAGCCTTGGCCTGTTTGCTGTACCAAATCCTATCTCTTTAGCACTGCAGAGAGCGCCTCTCCCGTGGTTACTGCCTGTGGATGAAACTGCCTGCTCAGTCTTCGCTTTATTACTGTCACACCCTCTTACAAGTGCATTTCCAGGGAACTCTCTGTATTGCATGCGGTAACTTGCTCCCCAAAGATGCTGCTGCTGATTTTTACATTTTGTGTTCTGTCAGCAAACTTCGATTTCAACTCCTGGTTCCAGGCATCCGTTTTATCTCCCCAGACCATTCTCTGCATCAAGTCTTTATTTACTTTACAAACCTCATAATGCCTATACAATGGGGCTGAGACAGTGCACGTGGAAGCACAACCTTAGATACAGCAGGAGATATGGTGTGGGTTTTACAGAGGCTGTGGCTGAGGGTACAGTGAAATCATACTGTTAATCAAATTGTTTTTTAAAATTGAACTATAATTGACATACGATACCCTTTTAGTTTCAGGTATATATCACAGTTATTTGATATTTATATATATTATGGCATGATCACCACAATAGGTCTAGTTACCATTTGTCACCATACAAAGCTATTACAATATTATTGACTATATTCCCTGTGCTGTACATTTCATCCCCATGACTTATTTATTTTATAACTGGAAGTTTGTACCTCTCAGTCCCCCTCACCTATTTCATCTGCCTTCATCCGGGGTGAATGTCTATGTATTTCTGTCTTATTCATGCTTATTTAGAACTTCCTATGAGTTCTTACATCCGTTGAGACATAGTTTTTAAAAGCCATTGTTTCTGAGGCTTGAGGAATTAAATGCTCTTTGAGGTAGAATCAGAGCATCCATTTGCCAGCTCCTGCTGTTGAAGATAGTTCAGTATCCCCATTATCCAAAATCTGACGGCCTGAATTTGCTTTGAGTCAGTCTCCTTCCTCACCACCCTCACCCTTTCTTCCATTAATTTACTTAACTGTTTCTTCTTGCTAGTTTGATGTTCTTGCTCTGGTTTGGATTGTCTGAGTGGGTTTTAACCCGGTTTGTCCCTTCATCTCTGTGGAACCTTTAAATGGCATTCCTTTGTATAAGAGGGTCCACAGTTCTGACTTGTGGACCGCATTCTCTGACCCTTTCATAAGCCCTCCATTTTTCCCTGGGTCTGGATTGGAAGTAGGGAGATTAGACATCCTACAAGTAATAAGGACTTTGGATATCATCGAGATCACTGGTTCTCAACCTTTATTTCTACTAACACTTATGAAAAAGTATATTCACATAAACTACACGCTCCCATAAGTGCAGCTGGGTTTTGTGAAATTCCCAACACACTAGTCATATCTTCATTCTATTTTCTTTCACTCAAGAATGCATCTAGAATGCTATGAGAGTGACATTATTAATGGGATTCCTTTAAATCCGCTGTCATTTATGGAAGATTTATAAACTTCATTGTTTTATGATGTGTGAATAACAAATTACTGAAGTCACATTTGATCAAGACACTTCAGTGAATTTTAAAGCTTTTTTTTCTTTTAAAAAATTTCTTAACTGTAGAATTCTTTTTAGCAGCAACCTGTATCTGAAAGTCCCAATATGTATACAAATTTAAGAAGTAATTTCACTGATTAGAGTAGGGTAGGGACCCACAACTCATTCCCTTCAGTGTTCTTTGGACCCTAAGGCCTCTGCATCAAATCCTTAGGGCTTTGCACAGCATATTTTGAAACTTGATGCCCTTGATTGCATCTTAAACAACAAGCAAAATGATTCCATGAAATTGAACCACAATGAGAGTTCATCCAGTGTGAGGCACCTGGGGAAGTGTTATTTTAGGAGAACACTATTGAACTGTGATAGCAAAGTACCGGTTGGAATGTGGGAACTGAATTCTTATGTATTGTTCTTTCACTCTGTCATTACCATGTCCCTCCAGGCAATTTGGTAATTTTCTGACTCTTTTTGTGACTCATGATTATCACCCAGGAGGTAAGGATGGGTGGCCTGCTTTCCTCTCCCAAATCTCTATTCATCTAAACCTCATCTCGCCTGGCTCTGGTCTTACTGATTGCCTGTCTATCCACTTCACTGTGTCCTCTGAAATCCCTCTTCCATTGTCAATGCATTCCAGTATATACTCCATGCCAAGTTTTGCTCTTTCTCATATGTTCTTTTGTCTTGTTTAAGGACTCCACTCTCCTCCTCTTGCTCTCTGAGTCATCACACTGATCATTCCCACTCACATACCATCCACTTCATGTTAGTCACCGACTCCTGTTGATTCTAGGTTATTAGTCACCGACTCCTGTTGATTCTAGGTCTAAAATGCCTCTCAACTCTGACATCATCATAGCCTCTGGGCTATTAAAGTAACATCTTGTACAGAGCTTTCAATAGAGTCTATAATCAAAAAAGTTTGCTGAGTGCAGCATGTAGTAATTTTTATCTTTCCCAAATGCCTGTGCCACATTTCCTGTTCACCCCACCTCTCCCCACGTGCTTTGTTCTTCCTGGCTTCAATCTCATATTTGGGTAAAGATATTTAAGATTTTTTTTTCTTTTCAATGCTTATGGTGGATTGTCTTTTGAAACACTAATAGTTGTAATCTTAAGGTAGGATTTTCATAGGGTATATAGCAAACTTTAGCAACTTTATTATGTAGAGCAGCAGTTTCCAACCTTGATTTTTTAAAAAGATTTTTATTGGGGAATTGGGGGGATGGGAACAGTGCTGGGGGATTGGGGGAAGGGGAACAGACAAGTTGCTGTGGTTTTGTTCTTCAGTCTAGTTGTGGAGGACGTTGCTTCACTGGCTCAAGTTGGCACCATCATTGCGCTCTTGCCTGGTGAGGCAGATCAGTCGCCGGCTTCTGGACGGCCGCTCACGCTGGCTGCTGGCCACTCACGCTGGCTGCTGGCAACACACGAAAGCCCATGGCAACCCACTGCAGCAGGGGCTGCAGCCTACGCTGTCACCGGGGACTCACTGCAGCCCAGCTCCAGATTGAGCTGTTGTTCAGCATCTTAGCTGTAGAGGGCAGTGTCACTGGCCCTCATATGTGGGATCCGAACCGGGGCCCTCTGGCATCCCAAGCTAGCTCTTAACCATTGCGCCACTCGGCCGGCCCTTGATTTTGTTTTGATTAGGTATTTTCAGAGATCAATGAGAGAAGAAGTGAAATAACATTATGCTTGGAACTGTGCATTATTATTCAAAGCCATTTTTACATTGCAGTTGTTAAAAAATCTGAGTTTGCGAGCGTGATATGTTTGACAATGTCATGTGATGTGTGCAACTCAATCTCCCAGTGTCTCAGTTTACTTATCTGTAAAGTGGGTGTTTTAATGTTACCCCATCAATGGTACCCAGATGATAGGGATGCACATTTTGCCATATAATTAATGCAAAGTTGTTAGCATAGGTCATCGCTCAAAGTAAGCTGTTGGGGTCTAGGACTTATTACAATCAATCCAGAGGAGAGATTTTTAAGAAACTGACAGTTAATATGTCTCATTTGAGCTGTAGATGTATTTAGTTTGGCTTCCACAATGTTTTTGTTTCTTTTTAAATGAATGAGCTCCCTAAAATTAAAATTTTGGAAGAGATATAAAATACATGTTTGGGGCTTCTTTTGAAAATCTGGAGGATTTGACAGCAAAGCTTGATAGTGGTCAAAATCTCTCTAAAGTTTTTGTTCTATATTGTTTTACACCAAGGGTCCAAGGGTGCATCATTCTTTCATTACCACCTGGTTTCCAACTCCTAGACTAGAGAGTTTTGGTGAACCTGTCCTGTTATTGTTGGGATTTAAAAATTAGATTTTATCTGTGCTAACTTTTGCACAAAAGCATGAATATGAGTCCCAGACTTCTCATGGCCTTTCTGATGTGGTTTGAAGAGTTAGGGAACTGCTAATACTCACTGAATGCCTACTATGTGAGAAACTGTGGTAAGTATGAGCCCCTCCTTGGAAAACCCTGTTTTTGCCTTTAAGGAGCTCACTATCTCATAGGAAGGAAAAGACAAGTACACACATAACTATACATCAAGGAATATCTGATTGCTTAGTTCAGTCAGAGAGGTCCAGAGGGCTGTGGGGCCACAGAGAGAAAGAAGATTTCTTAGGGTTGGATCTGGGGAGAATGATGCAAGCCTCATGGAGGGGTTCATGCAGTCAGCAAATACATTTATGGACACTGAGTAGAGGAATTGGTGGTATGCGTTAGGCACACAGTGCCTGCCCTTGAGGGACCTGGATTCTGATGGGGGAGATGTGGATAACTGAGATCAGCAAAGTGGGATAGAGGAAGACTACCAGGGGTATATGTGCTGGATAATTTGGTGCCGCGATCAATTCTACCTGAGGTTAAGGAGGTCAGGACTCAGGTGTAGGGGGCTTCAGAAAGGGAATAGCTCTCACATTTGGAATTTAAATGGTACTGGGCTCTTAGGTAATGAAGAAGGGATAAGAGAGAGTTTCAGGTAGGTTAAGCCAAAGAAAGTATGATTTGTTAATTGGAATTTACAGAAAGGATAGTTTTTAATAGTTATAAATGGCAAGTTGGCAATCACGTGGAGAAAACAGCAATAATTAAGGCATGAGGTTTAGCGCATGTTCAGGAGTGACCAATAACTCTTTGGCCTCATAAATGGGGGAATGAGAGAAAAGAATGGAAAGACAGATGGGTATCAGATTATGAAAAGCCATGAGAGCCATAGTAAGTTTACCTTTAGGAAATGTGGGGTCCCAGAATCATCTCTAGCATGGAAAGACAGGACCAAAGCTAAACTACAAGATAAGAATTCTAGTGACATGTATGAGGACTTGACTGTAGGGATGACAGACTGGGGGCGGAGGGGGGGGAGGGAAATGACCACACCTGAGACTTATAAGTCTTTTAATGATTTGATAAAAGTGAACTGGCATCTTAAGATGATTAACCATAGAGCTGGGAGGACTATGGGTGGAGGTGGGCCCATTGTTAACTCTCTAGTCTTGACTTGCTGTTAAACTTTGTGGTAACTTCTGGGGGAGGGATTCATATATAGAGAGATTCCATCTTAGGAAGGCTCTCCTTTTTTTTTTGCATGTGGGCAGCTGGTTGGAGCCCCAGGCCTTCACACACTGCTGGGGTGATCTCATTTCTTTTTCTGAATAAACTGCTGTTTTGGTGGATTTTCTGGAGAGTTTTTTTGACCAGTCAACAGATTATTGAAGATTTCAATCGGTAACACCTAGATGTTATTGTAACCTTATGTTCTGCTTTAGAATGAAAGTATTATGAGAAAAGACAGGAAAACTGCATGAATAAATGTTGTTCAGGGCACTCTACAGTGATAGTTTTTAAGGAGACTGTTTTGCTGATGCTCCTTGCCTGCAGTGATGAGATGGAATAGGAGGAGAAGGAGAATTGGTGTGGGGAATATTTATACCTGTTACAGCACCTACATGATCACCTAAAAGATTTACATAATTTCTTCCCCTCACCAGTGACCCTTCAAGCAACTGGTATCTGTAACAAAAGGGAAACTATTACGAAAGAAAATTTAATGAAATATTAGCTAGGCATTTCTTCACAGTATCCATACTTGACACTTTATAGGTTCTAATTCATTTAATCCTCATACCAGCTCTATGTGGCAGATTTTTAATTCCTGTTTTACACTTGAAGTAGCCAAGACTCCGAGTGGATAAGAGTCCCATGCAAGCTCACAGAATGAGTAAGTGACAGAACCAAGATCTGAACCCAGGAATATCCAGACTCAAAGCCCATTATCCCTCCAACAATGCAACATACTGTTTCGCATTTTGTATTATCTTAGAAACTGTTTTTCTTCTCTTATGAAATATGATCGTTAATATATGTCTCCCAAGTTGACACCCATGTTCCAAATCTGGGCAGTGGGGAAAGGAGCAAATTAAGGATATACACATCAGCAGATGCACCCTTTTCCTCTTCTTTAATAAAGTTTAGCTTTTACACACTGAAAAGTCTGCCATTATGAATTCGCCACCGATGATTGTAAGTGACTTTGTTTCTTTTCTTATCTGATTGCCAGAGTCAATCTCACCTGAGATTAGAAAATATTTTGGTCCATCACCTCTCACAGGAATATAAAAAGTTGAGTTGATAAATTTATGCACCCGTGTGATTTCTTTATGACTGAGTTGTCAATTTTTTCCTTTAGGCAATGAACCAATGTTTTTAAAGTAGTTATAGTGGGCAGAGTCCTTTATGAGGCTTTGTGGAAAGCTTCAAAAAATATAGCTGTAGATATGGTTTCCATCACCAGAGGGTTATAATCTAATGAAGAAGATGAACACAATACATATGAATAGAGGAGAACAAGAGTATATATATATATATATATAACTGTAACAAGCGACCATGAATGCATCACTGCGAAACAATGAGTATAACAGTGATAGATACATGTGTAGAGATTATAAGAATAGCCAGAATTATAATAAGTGGGAGTGTTCTTCATAGACTGAGTATGGTAATCAATTCTGTGAAGAGTTTTGAAGAGACTTTATAAAATTCAATACCATACAAGTCTGTTAAATTCCAATGTTTATTAGACAGTTCCATGATTTCTTGCAAGCATTATGACTTTTAGTTTTCCTAGGTTGTACAGTCTGTGACTAGCATGTGGTATAGAAAAACTTCAAATGAAACACAGTACACAGAATCATCAGAACAAATATTTATGTAATTATTATGATAAAAGTTGCTCATATTAACTCCTCATTGGAATATTCATTGTTTTGAATTTAACAGTAAAATAAGGCATCATATGGATGTTATACATCAGTGAAAAATACACTGAAGCAGCAACTATTTTCTGGGTCTTTTGCAATTTGAATATAGCTGTGAATAATTACTGATTAAGAACTAATAGTCAGAGGGTAAACGGGGTCAAATATATGGTGATGGAAGGAGAACTGTCTCTGAGTGGTGAACACACAATGTGATATATAGATGATGTATTACAGAACTGTACACTTGAAAGCTATGTAATTTTACTAACCATTGTCACCCCAATGAATGTTCATTTTTTAAAAAAAGAACTAATAGTCACATACAAAATAGTCAGATCTATAGTAGTGATGGTATATGATTCGCATTAGTCATTGAATGCAACAGCTTTGGAATTAATAGTTTTGAATTCTGAACATCCTTAGTTGTTACAGTTCTACTCCATGTATTACCAGAAAAGCAATACTGTATGTTCCTCAGGAAAAGTCTGATACAGTTGTTCAAGTGCTAGATGAAAAGAGAGGGAATTTTGGTTTTATTTCTAGCTTACAAAATTACTAACTTCCTATCTTGAACAAATATTGTATATCTTTGAGCCTTGATTTCTTAATTTGTCCTTTCATTCATTCAACAATTTTTTTTTCTGAGGGTCTACAATGTGATTGGCCTGGTTATAAACTGATCAAATCAGAAACAGTCTTTGCCTTGTTAGAATTTAATGAGGGAGAAAGAAGTTAACACAAATCAAAATATAACTTTAGATTGTGAAAGGTCTCTAAAGGAAAATAATAGGATGCTATAAGGGAGAACCAGGGGGCTGATGGTGAACGAGTTTTAGCTGTGCTGGTTAGAAAATTCTCTCTAAGGAAGTAACATTTGAGCAGAGACTTGAAAGTTGAATAGGAAATGGCCAGTTTCTATTTTTTCTTTTTAATTGTGATAGTTTAAAAAAATTTATTTTTTATATTAGTTTCAGGTGTACAAAACAACATAATGATTAGACATTTACATCCCTCACAAAGTGATAATCCCCCCAATCTACTACCCCTCTGACATTGTATATAGATGTTACAATACCATTAACTATATTCCCTATGCTGTCCTTTACATCCTGTGACTGTATATATAAAATTATAGTTGACATTCAATATTATTCTACATTAGCTTCAGGTATACAACACAGTGGTCAGGCATCCACACAAACTATGAAGTGATCCCCTTGATAAGTCCAGTACCCATATGGCACCCTACATAGTCTTTACAACATTATTAATTATATTCCCCATATTGTATTTCACATGTCTGTGACTATTTTGTAACTACAAATTTGTACTTTCTAATTCCTTCACTTTCTCCTCCATCCCCCAAGCCCCGCCCATCTAGTAATCATCAGTTTTTTTTCCTCTGTATCTCTGAGTCTGTTTCTGTTGTGTTTGCTCATTTATTTTGTTCTTTAGATTCCACATACAAGGTGTAATCACAAAATACAGTGAATGTTTAAATAAAAAAATTTATTACTGTAAAAGACATTCCCATTAATCCCCCTCAAAATACTCCACCTCGCTTCAAGCATGCTTATCCCTTCGTTCTTTCCACTTTCTGAAGCAGTTCTGCAAGTCCTCTTTCATGAGTGTTGTTAATTGTGCTGTTATGGCTGCTTCGATGTCCTGAATCGATTTAAATGTTTACCTTTCATGGTTATTTTGACTTTGGGGAAGAGCCGGAAGTCGCACAGTGCCAGATATGGTGAATAAGATGGATACGGACACACCGTAATGTTTTTACTTGACAAAAATTGCCATACCAGAAGCAATGTGTGACATGAAGCATTGTCATGATGGAGGATGAAGTAAAGACATTCACGAAAGAGGACTTCCAGAACCACTTCTGAAAGTGGCCAAACAATGGGATAAGTGGCTTTGAAGCAAGGGAGAGAGTTTTGAGAGGGATTAGTGGTAATATGTCTTTTACTATAATCAATTTTTAAATTTAAACATTCACCATATTTTTTTATCATACCTCGTATAAGTGAGATTACATGGTGTTTATCTTTCTCAGTCTGACTTATTTCACTTAGCATAATATTCTCTAGGTCCACCCATGTTGTTGCAAATGGTAAGATTTCATTCTTTTTCATGGCAGAATAATACCCATTGTATAAATGTACCACAATTTCTTTTTTTTTTTTAAAGATTTTTATTGGGGAGTTGGGGGATGGAAACAGCACTGGGGAATTGGGGGAAGGGGAACAGACAAGTTGCTGTCCTTTTGTTCTTCAGTCTATTTGTGGAGGATGTTGCTTCACTGGCCCAAGCTGGCACCATCATTGCGCTCTTCTCCGGGTGAGGCAGATCAGTCGCCGGCTTCTGGGCAGCCGCTCACAGTGGCTGCTGGCTGCTCACGCTGGTTGCTGGCTACACATGGTAGCCCATGGCAACCCACTGGGGCTGGGGCTGCAGCTTATGCCATCACCAGGGACTCACGGCAGCCCAGCTCCAGGTTGAGCTGTTGTTCAGCATCTTAGCTGTAGAGGGCAGCGTCACTGGCCCTCATATGTGGGATCCGAACCGGGGCCCTCTGGCATCCGAAACCAGCTCTTAACTAATGCACCACACGGCCGGCCTGTATCACAATTTCTTTATCCAATCATCTATTGATGGGCATTTCGGTTGTTTCCATATCTTGGCTATTGTGAATAGTGCTGCAATAAACATAGGGGTGTATATATTTTTTTGAATTAGTGTTTTGGATTTCTTTGGACAAATACCCACAAGTGAAATTGCAGGGTCATAAGGTAGTTCTATTTTTAATTTTTTGAGGAACCTCCATGCTGTTTTCCATAGTGGCTGCTCCAATTTGCAATCCCATCAATAGTGCACAAGCGTTCCCTTTTCTTCACATTCTCGCCAACACTTCTTGTTTGTTGATGTATTGATGATGGCCATTCTGACAGGAGTGAGGTGGTATCTCATTGTGGCTTTTATTTGCATTTCTCCGATGATTAGTGACATTGAGTACCTTTTCATATGTCTATTGAGAGATGATCAGTTTCAAGAGAAGAAAGGGGGAAGGCTGTGCCAGGATGAGAAAACAGTACCTGTAGAGACCCTGGTGAGAAAGAATGTAGCATGTTTGAGGAAACTAAAGGAAGCTGATGTGGTTATAGCTTAAAACAAGAGGAGAGTGGTCATAGGGAAGGCTGAGGTTTGAGAAGCTTAGGTTAATGCAGGGTCTCTCAAACCCCAGTCATGTTCAGGGGATTAGATTTGATTGTTAGTGACATGGGAAGCCATTGAAGAGTTTTAGATGAAGTGTGACATACTCGTAAGCCTTAAGTCTGCTCTATGGAGAAAGGATTGAAGGGAGATAAGAGGAAGCAGGGGGATAAATTAAGAGACTTAATACATTGACTAGTTGACAAAGATGATGGTGGACTTTTCTTTAGGGTTGACAATGTAAATGGGCAGAAGGGGAAAAACCCAGGATATATTATAGGGGCAGAATGGACAAAACTCATTAATAAATGTGGGCATGAAGAAAAGAGGGGTACTGAGAATGACTCCCAGGTTTCTGATTTGAGTAACTGGTGGGCTGAGGTGCCATTATTGAGATGGGGAAGGCCGGGAGTAATGATAATACTTACTCCCCTGTGCTGTTTTGAGACTCTACCTGGAAAGGTCTGTACATTTCCTGGGGTTGGTTGGTATATAAACAAGAACTATTGGGTTGTCAGAAAAGTCATGACACATGTTTGCAACAGATTGCACTAGTTCATTTTTGGAGTACTAGAGTCATCCTCATCTATGTTATTGCTATGTCATTTGACGGCTGACAGTTCTGGCTTCATTCTAAAAACAATTGAGTGATTTGGTTGAGCTTTGGAGATTTTACAACAAGTTGAAGATGGAAGACCAAACTGTGCATTTTTGCCATATTTTACTGTTTTACTTCCATAAAGGGAAGAATGTGCATCAAGGCTGTGAAAAGTTGCATAAAGTTTACAGTGACAATGTGCTACAAGAATGTCAGTGCCAACGATGGTTCATGAAATTCCGTGCTGGTGATTTTGATCTCAACAACGCTCCTCAGTCAGGGAAGCCCACGGAGGTTGATAACAACAAAATAAAGGCATCTATCAAGTCAAACCCACATTACACGACATGAGAGATTGGAGAAACATTGAACATCCATCATTCAAGCATTCACATCCACCTGAAGAAGCTGGGATACATAAGTAAGCTCGCTATTTGGGTTCCGCATGAACTCAAAGAAGTTCATTTGATGGCGCTACAATATGCTCATTAAACGTGAGAAAAATGATCCTTTTTTTGAAGTGACTGATAACTGGTGATGAGAAGTGGATTGTTTACAACAATGTGGTGTGCAAACGGTCTTGGTCCCGAAGTGATAATTCACTTCAAGGGACATCAAAAGCAGACATTCATCAGAGGAAGGTTATGCTCTCAGTGTGGTGGGATTTTAAAGGTGTCGTGTTTTTTGAGCTCCTACCAAGGAACCAAACAATCAATTCGAATGTGTACTGTTGGCAATTGGGCAGTTTGAACAAATCCATCATCCAGAAATGTCCAGAGGTTGTTAATTGTAAAGGAGTTGTGTTCTATTGTGACAACACAAGACCACACACAAGTTTGATCACCTGTCAAAAATTATTGGAGGTTGGATGGGATGTGTTGCCACACCCACCATACTTGCCTGACCTTGTGCCATTGGAATTCCACTTGTTTTGCTCTCTTCAAAACTCCTCGTGTGGTATAATGTTCAATTCAGATGAGGCTTTAAATTAGCACCTTGTTCGGTTATTCACAAATAAAGACAGGTCTTTCTATGAACGAGGAATTATGAAAATGACTAGAAGATGGAAAAAGATTATCAAACAAAATGGGCAATATATCATTGATTGATCTTTGTTCTTTATATAAACAAATGACCTTTGAAAAACATAGACAAAATATGTCATGACTTTTCTGACAACCCAATGTATAGAAATTATATTCTGACTTAGCATAATATATATCAAAGGCATTGCTACCAATACTTATAAGGTAATGGTAACCTTTTTAAAAAATACTCAGATAATGGAATCCTTTTTTCTTTTTTACTGGGAAGTAGCATCTTGGAAAAATCTGAGTATTGAACAACACATGCTACTGAATTGTGAGGGAAACTGAATTTGAAGAAAAATCTTTAATCCATATGTAGCAAACATTGAAAAAATGTGATACATAAATTGCAATTTTAGACTCAAGAATCAGTTCAGGGATTTGAAATAATTAGTAAATTGGCCTAAAATGCCCTCTGAGGGACCATCTTTCTCTTTCCTTGAAGAAAACTATTACTGTTAAAAGTATTTTGGTATGAAATACTGAAATTTTGAGGTGGTTATCCCTCTTACAAATAAGTTCCTTTGGAGATAGGGTATCAGTATGGGCATTCTCTCCATTACTAGAGAGAATCTGGTGAAGAGTAAAGAGCTGGTTATTGTGTCAGTAAGGACTTGGTCATACATTGACTTCTAGGAATATCAGTCGTCCTTGCTCTGCAAATCAGTGAGAACTAGAACTATTTCATGTTAGTGAAAGGACCTAGGTAAAAAGGTCTGCTTGGGTCATCATATTTGTTATAGAGATAGATGGAATCCTAATAAATGGTCTTTACAGTAAGATATGTCCATGGAAACATGGCAAATTTTTTGGACAAAAGTCATTTGCATTTCCATACACTAATAATGAATTATCCAAAAAGGAAATTTAAAAAATAATCCTATTTACAATGGCATAAAAAAGAATACAATATTTAGGAATAAACCTAGCCAAGGAGACAAAAGACTTGTTCACGGAAAACTACAAAATGTTGCTGAAAGAAATTAAAGAAGACACCAATGAATGAAAAGGTATCCCATGGTTGTGGATTAGAAAATTTAATATTGTGAAATGTCCGTACTGTCCAATGTGATCTATAGATTCAGTGCAATTCCTATCAAAATTCCAATAGGAATTTTTACAGAAATAGAAAAATACATCCTAAATTCATATGGAGTTTCAAGGGACTAAATAGCCAAAACAATCTTGAAAAAGAATAAAGCTGGAGGTCTCACACTTCATCGTTTCAAAACTTACTACATAGCTAAGGTAATCAAAGCAGTGTGGTGCTGGCATTAAAGACAGGCATATAGACCAATGAAATAGAATAGAGAGCCATTTATTTTATTTTGAAATATTGTCAAATAATTTTGACAAGGGTGCCAAGATTATTCAATAGGAAAGGACAGTATTTTCAACAAATGGTGTTGGGAAAACTGGATATCTACATGCAAAAAGTTGGACCATATATCATATGCAAACATTAACTCAAAACATATAAAATATTTAAACATAAAACCTAAAACTTAGAAAAAAAGCACAGAGCTTCATGTTGGATTTGGCAATAATTTCTTGGATATGATTCCAAAAACACAGGAGACAAAAGAAAAAATGGATAAATTGGACTTCATCTAAATTAAAAGCATTTGCGCATCAAAGGATTATATCAACAGAGTGAAAAGGCAACCCACAGAATGGGAGAAAATATTTGCAAATCATATATCTGATAAGGTATTCACATCTAGAATATATAAAGAACTACCACTACAATTCAACCAAGAAAAACAAACAACCCAATTAAAAAATGGACAAAGGAGTAGGCATTTCTCTAAATAAGAAATACGAATGACCTATAAGCACATGGAAAATGTACAAAATCACTAATAATTAGAGAAATGCAAATCAATACCACAATAAAATACCACTCTGTATGCATTAGGATGACCATTAACAAAACAGAAAATAACAAATATTGGTGAGGATGTGGAGAAATTGGAACCCTTGTGTAGTGTAATAATGCTGGTGGTAATGTAAAATGGTGCAGCCCCTGTGGACAACAGTATGGCAGTTCCCAAAAAAAATTAAAATAGAATTATATGATCCAGCAGTCCTCAATCTAGGAATTTACCCTAAAGAATTAAAAGCAGGGACTTGAACAGATATTTGTACACCCATATTCATAAGCAGTATTATTCACAATAACCCAAAGATGGAAACAATCCAAGTAGCCATTGACAGATGAATGGATAAAAAAGTGTAACATATACATACAATGAAATGTTATTCAATCTTACAGAAAAAAAAATCTGACACATGCTACAACATGGATGAACCTTGAAGACATTATCCTAAGTGAAATAAGCCAGTCACAAAAGGACAAATATATTGTATGATTCCACTTATATGAAGTAGTCAAATTCACAGAGACAGAAAATTAAATGGTGATTGGCAGGGCATGTGGGGAGAGCAGAATGGGGAGTTAGTGTTTAATGGTTTTGGAGTTTTGATTTGGAAAGATGAGAGTTCTGGAAATGAGTGGTGGTGATGGTGGCACAACAATGTGAATGTGCTTAATGCCAATGAACTGTATGCTTAAAGATGGTTAAATGGTAAATTTTATGTTATGTATATTTTACCCCAATAAGAAAGGAAAAAAAAGCAGTGGACTGCATTTGACCCACAGCCATAGTTTGTGGACCCCTGATCTATGTGAACCCTTGATTTATATCAATGCAGTAGCAGTGTGCCCATGTGCAAATTAGTTACCCTAGTTGTGGTTTTTTTTTTTAAGAAATATAATCTGCCTTATAGAGTTATGGTAAGACCAAATGAGATAATGTAATATTTACCAAACACCCTGATAATAAGCATCCATAGAGTGCTGTTCAAAATACAAGGTTTCTAGCTCCAGCACTGACCCTGTGAATCAGAATCACCAAGGGAAAGGATCTGAGAAGCTAAACAAACACTAGAAAAGTTTGGGAAGCACTGAAAAAGTGCACATAAAACCCTTTACATGCTCTCTTGCCATAGCAAGTGGTCAGTAAATAAATAGTGGTCAGTAGCTTATTTTTTTCTTTAAATTCCTAACTCCTTGACCCAATTTCCACATTACAGCCATTTCCTACTATGCTCCTTTTTTTTTCTTTTCTTTTTTTTGTCTTTCTAAAGTCTACGTTATACTTTGAATTTTCACAAAAGAAAGTGCATTCTGCAAACTGTGTGACAGTGAGAGTGATGCCCAAGCAAGATTCTCTAAGACACATTATCGAAGGTATCATTTATAAAGAATGAGAAAACTTGCCTCCCTGAGTCAAAGGGTGCCAACTGGAATACCCACTGGGGCCAGGCAGTAACTTACATGGGTGAAGCAGGGCCCATTGGAATTACGGAGAGCTACAGAGTTGGCCTTTTTGGAAAGGAGCATCGTATATCCATTGTATTCCATAGTATGGAACACATTGTATGTATTTCCCTCAGCTCCAGCCCTTTATTGCTGCATACAGCTTTCCAAGAGGACAGAAATCTGAACTTTCAAAATGTTATTAGCATGTTTTGATTATTTTTCTTGGCCTGTTGGCCTTCAGATTTTCACCAAGGGCCAATTGGTTCAATGATGGTTACGCTCCTGTTTCTCTGGCTGAGCCTTAGGGATAAATGACCCGTGAAAGAGAAGCCCTGGCTTTTGCAGGAACCCTAAGGGCAAGGGACTAGGGACGATCAGACCTGGCTCTGGTAGATGGGAATTTGAGCTGGGGTGGTGATGGTGGTGAGTGAGTGAAGTGGCAACGCTACAGAAAGGCTGTTCCTCAGTTAGAAGGCGAGCCTGCTCTGTTTGGCACAGTCATCTTGGTTGAAAGATGCCCTGATACATAACCCAGCCCCATTTGCTTTCCCTGGACAGAGCTCTTGGTGGGGATCCAATGTAAGCATATTATAGTTTGGGAGCTCACTAACATTTCATCTCCTGGGGGGAATGCCTCAATTGTAAAGCCACCTTGGGGCCCCCTGGATCTGGGGATCTGGAATGAGGAGGTGGGTAGTTAGTGTAGCTTTCTTCATTGTTCACAATACTAAAAATTAGGATTCTTAAGCATCCTTGGTTTCCAGTGTTGTTTGATCAATTCATCTATACTTGTGGCTGAGTTAAAGAATCTTGAATAGCCTGTGTTTAGTTCTTCTGGCCAGTTTAGAAGGAATTTTGCAACAATTGGAAGTCAACATATATCACCAAATCAATTAATGTCCCTTCTTCCCTCCCTCCCTCCCTTCCTTTCTTCTTTTCTTCTTCCAACAGTTGTTGGTCTGACTTATCAAAATAACTTAGTGGTCCCAATGTGTCTGACTTTTAGGCAGACATTTAGTAAGGCCCCTCATTATAGCCTTTAGAAGAAGAGTAGCACTGTTAAGTTTTGTAATGGGACAAGCAGCCTTTTTATCAGAGTAAAACAAGACATGCTTATCAAATTTGTGGATAAGGCTTGGCCAGATAACTAACATATTAGGCAACAGACTTAAGATCCAAGATTTCTATAGAACGAATCCTAAACTTAACAGAATGGACTTTATTGGGGACTCCTCCAGTCATGCTGAGAACATGAGCTTTGTGAATGGTCCATGCTGGTTACTCTACCAGGAATACCTTCTTGATTACTTCCCCGCTGCAATTCCCTTGGCTGCCTACCTGCTTCTTGTTCTTTGAGACCCAGCTGAGAGTTGCTGTCACCTGTAAACTACTTCTCAACCTCTCCCCCATCCAAGCTGACTGAGGAATCATTGCTGAACTCCAATAAAACTCTTGTGCTTGCTTCTTTTATAACTCTCATCATACTGTGAGAACATCAGGTTGTTTCGCTGGGCCTCTCTCCCTGTCTTCCTCAAAAATGAGCTTTTTGACGTCAAAGACTATTCATTTCTATAACCTTAGCACTAATAAAAGTGGCAGATGAAAACAGGTATTTAATATCCTTGTTCAATGTATGAAATGACCTGTACCTTGGTAGAAAATAAAACAGTGAAATGAAGAAACAAATGACACCCAATTGCACAATTACAGGGAAAGGGAACTATGGCTTAGAAGTAGCATGTAAAATTTCATTTTGTGTGTAGCGGCTGGATGTCAAGGAGACTAATGTAAACTTGTCTGCGTTAGAAGAATCACTGTGTTTAGAATGATGAGGAGAATAAGATTGCTCTGTTCTGGGCAGACCCCACCTACAGTCACATTATAGTCATCTCTGGTCACCATGCCTTAAAAGAGATGGATCAATTGGAGTGTGTTCAGCAGCTTGGAGACTAGGTGACTTGGGCAACTTGATAGCCAATTTCAAATATTTGAGTAACATCATGAGAAAAGGATCTAGACTCCCACTTTACATATTAAGACTCAGGGCTGGGACCCATTGGTAAATATGGCAGGGAGGTAGACTGTGGTTCCCAGTGAGGCCCAGAAGGTGGGGGTTCATGACTTCACTAGGGTACCACTGTCTCCAAATTGTCTTATCTGCAACAGCTCAGCATCCCAGCAGTTAGACTGGACAAAGAAGACTTAGTGATTGAATCAGGGTTGATATTTTTAAGGGATGGATGTAGGGAAAGAACTAGGATGTTCTTTAGAGATGCTGGCTAGCGAGTGGTCAAGTTTTCCTTGTGGCCAGGGGGCCAAAGAAAAGTAATACGAAATTCAGGGGTTGTAGCAACAAGAAATTAGTTAACCCTTATTGTGATAAAAAATACAAAATTCATCATTTAGGTTCCAAATCCATTCTAAATAGCTGCTGTTTTGTATATGAAGGACATTTCTGTATGACAGAGCCTGTTCTGACTTAATGCTGGAAAAAGCACCAAGCTCCTTAATATCACTGAATCCATCCCTTCATTTATAAAACAGGGACCATAACACCTACCGCAAGAGGATTCTTCAAGGTCATATAATATTTTCTATACTGAAATGCCTATTATTGTGTCTTGAGCTCTGTAGGCTGTGAGTAAATAGTTATTGAATCAGAATCATAGAATTGCTGCTTTAAAAATAGCAGGTATTATAAATTTCAGGTAATAAAATCATGCTACCTTTAGATTTAGATTTCTCATTTTTAAGTTGATAGTTTCTCTAATATCTTATGAAAGTCCTTAGATGTACCTTCTTTGTTGCAAACTATTTACTCTAAAGTAATTATAGATTTACATGTGGTTGTAAGAAGTAATACAGAGAGACATTGGACGTGATTTCTCCTGATGGTAATATCTTACAGAACTATAGTACAGTATAACACCTGGGAGATGGCCATTGATAAAATCCATCAATCTTACTTATGTTTCATCAGCTGTACATGCATTCATTTGTATATGTGCATATTTAGTTCTGTGCAGTTTTATCATATGTGTCGATTTGTGTGAAACCACCACAGCCAAGATCCAAAGTAGTTCCATCCCAAGGATTCCTTATGCAATATCCACTTACCTCCTTCCTCCAAACCTGGTGGCCACTAATCTGTTCTCCATCTCTATATTTTCATTTCCAGAATGTTATATAAATGTATTCATATAGTAATCTTTTGAGCTTAACTGTTTTCCGCTTAGCACAATTCCCTTGAGAGTCATCCCAGTTGTTGCATGTATCAGGAGTTCATTCCTTTTTATTGCTCAGTAGGCTTTAATGAGTTGGGTGTATCATAATTTGTTTCTCTTTTTACTCATTGAAAGGCCTTTTGGTGGTTTCCAGTTTGGGGCTATTAGAAAATAAAGCTTCTATGAATATTCATGGACGTATTTGTGTGCATGTGAATCTAAGTTTTAATTTACACTTTATTTTTTTATTTTGTTAACTCATTAGTTTGAGTTAGTATTTAGCAGTGACTTGAGATTCTGTCTTTGTTGGAAGTATTCCTCTGTGTCGAAACAGGAACAATTTTGACATTTATGTCAGTGGACTATAATTCAATAATATAGCCTGACATGCAGGAGCTTGTATATTGCCTACATATACATATATTAACACCATGTATCTATGTCAGCTACTTGTTAAAATGCATGGCTGGATTTGCACAGGAACAATATCTATATGCCAATAAAACACATTTGCTTGTAAACTATCTCCCAAGCAACATACTCTTTCAATTGTGACATGTACTAGAATTTAATGCCTTATTACAAATAAATACAAGTATTTGCATGATTTCCTCTGCATCCCCTTTCCCCAATTCAGAATGCAAAGAAGTGTTAAATAAAATCCTTGACATAAACCAGGACCACATCAGTTCTTACTCATGTGGTGTCATTAAATGAGAAACTCTTCACATCGGTAATGATTGGTAAAGTTACAGCAGCTAAACAATTGTTAAGTAATATTAGCATTATCTGTGTATAGTGCTTACTATATACCAATCACTGTTATATGCCAATGTTGCTTATTAATGTGAACTAATTTCCACTGAAACCCTATGGTGTAAGGTTATTAATAAGCTCATCTTATAACCAGGAACACTGAAACACATACAGTAATCAAGGAACTTTTTCAAGGTCTCACAGCTAGTAATGGGCAGAACTAAGACAGTCTTGTTCCAAAGCCCATCCCTTAACTACTGGACTCTGCAAGATTAGAATTGGTAAATACAAATAAGCTAACATCCCAAAATAAGATATTTTAATTAAAATTGGGATTCTGGATTCTTCATTTGTCAGAATGAAATAAGAACTTATGACTTTTCTTCAACTAAACTAAATTATTAAAGAAATGTGGTGCAGTGGGCATTTCCTGCAAACACCTTAGTGCTGCTCACCTTAGAATCAGATATATTAGGGCAGGCTCACTCAGCGTCTGTTTAGGAGAAGGTCTGAGAATGAGTTATTCCAAGAGAAGAGAGAATTAACAAGCTTGGTAATTAGAATTGAGGACCAATTTGGAATATAACATGCTCTCTGCTATTGAAATTTGCTTTTCAACGTGTTGATCATGAATTTATCTCAAGGAGGCTAAGGGCTAAAGATAAAAATGGAAAATCTATTTTAAGTAAAGACTTAGTAATATATGAATGCATTAATTAGCACTTCATTGGTGTCCATTAAAAAAGAGCATGGTACAAAAAACGTTAGGGGTGAATCAGTTGGGTACAGGGAATATGAAACTTTGATACATTTAGGGTACTGACATATTGGTAATACTTGTAGCTTTAGCCAAACCCTGCCTCCAGCACCATGGGAACATTCAAGACCTTTCCTGGCAGTACCTGGCAAAATCCAGTATCTGAATCTCTGACCCTGATGTCTGGGGTCAGTAGTTTCATCTGGCAGTTTTTTGTGTCATTCAAGTACAGTGTCCTTGGCACAGAAATCAGCACCATGGACAGCTGATTCTGACAGAGTGATGGGGCACCATCCTTACAGGGTTACCCAGTTAATGAGAAGTTCAGCGCTAGACTCCCCAAAAGGGTGCTGAAGATTTGTGGGGGGAAATGGTGGGCACCAGGTGAAAGCAGAAAGAACATGTTCATGAGTATGCTCGTTTGAGAGGGACCTCAAATGGGCATTCTCAGAAAAATTAAGATATAGGAAAGGGGAGGTTTTAGAGAATAGAGGTTCTGTAAAAGAGGGTAGAGCTACAGTTATGGAGATGCTGTGTAGTATTAATGTGATATCATTATTATTATTTATGTGACTTTGGCACACTGATAATAGTAAGGGAAAACCAGGTTACAAATGTAGTTCCCTTCTTTAAGAATAAGTTAGGAAGCTTTTTGTTTTGTATGTTTTTAATATAGTCTTGACTAAAGATAGTTTAAAGAAAAGTGTATTTTAGATTTAGAGCTCAGTGATATAATGAAAGAAAAATGTGTTTAGATGCAGGGACAGTAGTCCACTTTCCCTTTATTTTTGCCTAGAGTAGCAAAGAGATACGAAGTACATACAATCGGCATTTTCTGATGATTTGTTTGTTTGTTTGTTTGTTTATTTATTTATCTATTTATTTATTTTCATTTTTTTCCTGAGTTGCTTTTCAGATTAACCTGCTAGAATAACTCGGTTGTTAATCTTATGTATTGCAAAGTTATTTTTATTTGTTTATGGTGTCAATGATGAATGAAAATTCTTAATTTTTACATATTTTAATTTATTTTGTTTTTCCTTATGTTTAGTGCTTCTTCTGGTCTTAAGTTTTTGGGGTTTTTTTCCTTTCTCTTAAGGTAACAGTATTCTGTATTACTTGAAGGAGATAGTGAGGGAAAGAGGAAATGAAGGTGATTAAAAGGTAAGCAAAAGGAAAAAAGTTTTTTAAAATTTACATTTTATAAGTGTGAAGGAAAATTTTACATATTCATATACCCATAGATATTTTATATAGACATAGTTGTATCAAAACTAATTGCAGTGAATGCCAAATTATGTTAATTTTTTCTAATATCTTCAGATCATTCTAACGAAATAAGAGTAATTAAAAGTAGTTCATAACAGCTTAAAAACACATTGAATTTAATATTTAGAATAGCTGTCTCTGGAGTCAGATAGACCAGTATTCCTTCCCACGATTTAGAGCAGCAGTTCTCAACCTTCCTAATGCCGCGAGCCCTTAATACAGTTCCTCATGTTGTGGTGACATGAAACCATAAAATTATTTTCGTTGCTACTCTATAACTGTAATTTTGCTACTGTTATGAATCATAATGTAAATATCTTTTGTTTTCCGATGGTCTTGGGCAACCCCTGTGAAAGGGTCATTCGACCCCCAAAAGGGTTGCGACCCACAGGTTGAGAACTGCTGATTTAGAGAATTCTTTAAACAACAGTTAAGTAGCAGGAAGAGTTCTGCTTGTCCATTGCTGCATGACAAACAATTCAATCTTAGTGGTATTAAAAAACAACTATTTAATTATTGCTATGGATTCTGTGGGTAAAGAACCCAGGCGGGGCGTGGCCAGGTGGCTTATATATCAGGTAGGATTCCACCAGTGAAACAGGACCAGTAGGATATATGTATAGTAAGAAACGTATTGTGACGAACTGGCTTACATGGTTGTGGGGGCTGGCTAGGCTAGTCTGAAATCTGCAGGGCAGGCTGTCAGGACGGTCAGGCTGGAACTCTTGGGCAGGAGGCGATGCTTCAGCCCACAGATGGAATTTCCTCTTCCTCAGGAAAGCCTCAATTCTCTTCTCTTCTTAAAGCCTTTCAACTAGTTGGATTTCGCTAACTCAAATTAGCTAGGATAACCTCCATTACAGTCAGCTGGTTGTGGATGTTAATCATATCTATAGAACTGCCTTCATAGATTGGTGTTTGATGGAATCACTGAGTATGGTAGCCTCCCCAGGTTTGATATGTAAAACGGACCATCCCAGTTTGTCTCTGCTCTGCAGTGTCTGGGAATGCAGCCGGGGAAACTCAGATGGCTGGAGGGATCCAAACTGCTGGGGAACCGTCAGGAGGCTTCTTTGCTTCTGGGCCTGGTGCCTCACTTAAAGCCTGGGCTCCACTGAACGTGTCATCTGGAGCCCCTCCATGTGGCCTCTCCATCTGGCTTTGGCTTCTCAGAGCATGGTAGCTAGCTTCTGAGAGGGCGCAAGCTAAAAGGAAGTGCCCTGAGAGAAACAGTGACAATAGGACCAGGCAGAAACTGTGACTTTTTCTGACCTAGCCTCAAAAATCATGTGGCATTGCTTTTGTATGTTTTATTGATTAAGAACGTGTCACAAAGTCTGGCCCAGCGCCAAGAGGAGGGGAACTAGATTCTGCCTTTTACGGAACAGTGGCAAGGTCACATTGCATGTAGGATGGAGGATATTGTTTCAGCCATCTTTGGAAAATGCAATCTGCCATTGAATAGGAAAATCAACAACATCTCTGCCAATTGGACTAAAAGAAATATTTAGATGTTCAGTAACTGTTCACCAACTCACCTCAGACATGCAAAAATGGCAGAATTTAAGAACATTAGAGGGCCGGCCGAGTGATGTGTTGGTTAAGAGCTGGCTTGGGACACCAGCTGTGAGCAGCAGGGCCTTGGTTGGGATCCCACATGAGGGCCAGTGACACTGCCCTCTACAGCTAATATGGTGAACAACAGCTCGACCTGGAGCTGGGCTGCCATGAGTTGCCAGCGATGGCATAGGCTGCAGCCCCTGCTGCAGTGAGCTGCCAAGAGCCGCCGTGAGCGGCTGTCCAGAGGCCGGCGACCGATCTGCCTCACCCAGGAAAGAGTGCAACGATAATACCAACATGGGCCAGTGAAGCAACGTCCTCCACTAGACTGAAGAACAAAACGACAGCAACTTGTCTTTTCTCCTTCCCCCGATTCCCCAATAAAATCTTTAAAAAAGAAGAACATTAGAAATCGATCTCTGTAAACATATTGCTCTTTCCTCACATTCAAAGGCTTATCAAATTAGAGGCTTACTATTATAATAAAAATGTGAGAACTTGGGACTGTCCTGGGACCAACCCACTGAACTTCAGTGACCTTTGGGAGTGAGACACATATTGGAAACTATATTAAAATCTATTGCTGTGTAACAAATTCCCACAATTTTAGGGCTTAAAACAACACACATTTATTACCTCATAGTTTATCTCACAGTCTGTGACCCAGGAGTCTAGGCATGGCTCACGTGGATCTTCTGTATCACTGTCTCTCATAAGGCTATAATCCAGGGCGTTGGCTAGGGTTGGGGTCTCATCTGAGACTTGAGGAAGGGGCCTCTTCCAAGTTCACATGATTGTTGTCCTGACAGCTCCTTGTGGACTGTTGGACTGAGAGTTCCAGCATCTAGTTGACTATGTGCTGGAGGCCACCCTTAGTTTCTTGCTGCATGGGCCTCTCCATGTGGAAGCTTGCTTCATCAAAGCTAGCCAAGGAAAGGAGTCCATGGAGAGAGTCCGCTAGCAAGATGGACGCTACAATCTTATGTAACAAAATCATGGACTTCACAGAGCATCCCCTTTTCTGAATACTGCTGGTTTCAAGCAAGATATGGTTTCCACTCACACTCAAGAGAGGGGATCACACACAGGTGTGAACATCAGAGGCAGGGAAAATTCAGGACAACTTTAGTTAGCTAGGTCTCTGCGTCAGGAAGCATTTGATATAAAGGTGAGAGTGGAAGTCCAGTCCAAGATGATAAGCAATTCCCAACTGATCAGTGAAACACAGTAGTGGGAAAGGCACAACTCATTCGTAATCCAGGTGACCAGGTAGGTAGGCAACCAGAAAATCAGGCTAATAGTTCAACAATCAACTTCCGGGAAATGTTTCCATAACACTTGATAGATGTTAAAAAGCAGACTGTGGTTTCTGGATGGACACTGACAAGAGTAAGCCAGAGGAACAACATTTTTATAGGAATGGTGGATCTGTGAAGGTTACCAAAAGAGAAATTTTTATCTAGGGGAACAAAGCAAAAGCCTATTTACCAGAATTGCAGAGTAAAGGATTTTTACAATATTTGAGTTTCCACCTAGGCTTTTTGTGAGTCCAGGGAGAATGTATCTATGGATGTATCACTACATTAATTATTGATTGTAGGAGGTGACAGAGTGGGGAGCTTGTGCCTCGGGAAGGAAAGCACCTATGGGCTCTCTGCTTATTGCCACTGGCTGAGGCCGCCCTACTACTGCTGCCCAAGGAACCTGTGCAGTGTGTGTGTGTGTGAGGAAGCATGGTGGTTAGATATGGGAGCTGCGCTATGTAACTACACGTGGAGGCATCAGGTAGCCAGAAGGCGGATGCCTAACTCTGCATCTTCTCAACTCATTTCTCTTCTGTATTCCTGCTGGACACCAGCTGAAGGTGGCTCCTTTGGACACCGATTTTACCATCAAAATGCACTTATCTAATAGTGTTGATAGTTAATCTGGTTCTTATTTTTGAAGATAAAGCCTGTTTCAATATAAACTCTTTCCTCAGACCAGAAAAACCCCTGGAAGCTGCCAAACTATTTTCTGGCACTTGGAAAGGCACAGAATTTTCTATGCAGTCCCACTCTGCATCAGAACACGAAGATGAAGCCCTGGAATATCTTCTAGGTACTCATACACTGTGGAAATTTTTGTAAAGGGACAGAGTTACCAATAACAGAGTCCAGGAAAAGCCTTCCAGAAGCATCAGTCCAAAATATTCACCAGACCCTAAAACAAAATGAAAGTGAATAACTCTCAGGTGATATCAGCTGAAAAAAAATGACCTAGGACAACTTTCGATTTTGGCTTTTTTCGAAAAGTAAGCATAGTTTACAGAAAGAAACTTTCTGATTGTGCCAAAGTAAAATTTTTGCATGAGTTGTTTGTGGTGTTAAATAATATGTATGCCTTGGTTGGTATTTCTCCAGTAATTTAGTGGTAATAGCTTTTAAGGCATGTATGCTGAGATACGTAGTTTCTCAAAATTGTTTATTTCTCTAAAATATAGCTTTCTATTTATACCCTTTTGCAATTGTACATCATACTATTTTCTATTCAGGTGTAGATGTTCTGTGTTCCTTTTTTTTAATGTTTTTTTTTAAATGCTTTCAAAAATTTTTTTTTAAATTTTTTAAAAATTTATTTTGATGTTTTAGAGCTTTTACTCCCATGAGTTCCAAGTCAAGTCATTGTCCTTCAATCTAGTTGTGGAGGGTGCAGCTCAGCTCCAAGTCCAGTCACTGTTTTCAATCTAGTTGCAGGGACTCAGCCCACCATCCCATGCGGGAATTGAACTGGCAACCTTGTTGTTAAGAGCATGTGCTCTACCCAACTGAGCCATCCGGCCGCCCTGAAGTGCTTTTCTTATTGAAGTATAACATGTATACATGTTATAAGTATAACATATATAACATATTTGCACAAATTATATTGGGTTGTTGGAAAAGTCATGACGTGTTTTTTTTTTTCCTATGTTTTTCATTGCAAAAATGTGTCATGACTTTCGACAACCCCATAGATGTACAGGTAGACAAGGGATTATAAAGTGAATACCTCCAGGTAAGCACTATTCAGATCAAGAATTAGAATATTACCAGGATCTAATTGTTGTACCTCTTTTTCTGAAAAGAAAATCACTATCTGGACTTTTAACACCATGCATTTGTTTGCACTCTTTTGTATCTGACATTTTTCATATAAAGTTTGTTTAGAAAATTCATCCATGTTGCTGTATAGCAGTAGGTCACTCATTTTCATTGCTGTATAGTACTCCATGGTATAAATATAATACAAATTATCCATCCATTCTATTATTTGATAGAAATATCGGTTATTTCTAGCTTGGGGATATTATGAATAATACTGCTATACTTGTACATATTCTTCTGCATGGCTTTGATATACATTTCTGGGATGTATATACCTAAGAGCAGAATTGCTTGGCTACAGGGTAGAGATAGTAGCTTTAGTAGATACTGCCAAACAGTTTTCTAAAGTGGCTTTGTTAATTTATATTCCCATCAGAAATTGCTCTGAGGGGGAAATTGGGCTCACCTCTCCATGCTTTCCTTCTCTCTTAGATATTTGTCCCTCACACTCTCACTGTCTTGAGAGGTCTCATATGCCTTCAATAAAATCCTTAAAAAATATTTTTTCTAGCTTTTTTAGTTCCCCTCCATGCCAGCATGAGGCTGTTCTGCAGCAGTGTACTCCACTATTACTAAAAATGAAATTTATTAGGGTTGTCATTTGAATCTCAGAAACATAAGTGCTAACTTTTATTTTATTCTCCTTAAAAAAGAAATAAATGAGGGCCAGCCCAGTGGCTCAGTTGGTTAAGAGCTCATGCAAGAGTGTGAGCTCTGAGCAACAGCGGTTCGATGCTCAGCCCGAGCTGAGTTGCCGCTGAGCTGCCAACAGGTAGCAGGATGGCTCAGCTTAAAAAAAAAAAAGAAAGAAATGAGCAAGAATTAAACATGCAAATGAGAGAAACAGAGAGAAAAATAAGAGGAATAGCATATATAAAGGAAAGAGCATAATATATGCAAGGATTCATCAGTAGTTTAGTGTTGTTGGACCATAACTTGTAAGACGGTAGTCGAAAGATTATAGAAGCCATGTTATAAAAGACCTTACTGCTATACTAAAGAGCTTGGATTTTTATCTGAAAGCTATGGGCGGGGGGGGGGTTGGGGGTGGTGACATTAATCATTTTATCAGTGCAGGAAATAATAAGATCAGGTTTTATTTTTCTAAAATTTATGTTGAAAGCAGTGTGGGAAGTATTTGGGGGGCCAAGGCTGAGCTCTAGAAAATTAGTCTCATAAAAAGGTAAAATAAATAAATAAATAAAAGGATGGGGCCTAAATTAGAGAAAAGACAACAGATTCAAGACATGTTTGTATGGCTCCAGATCTCTCCTGCCCTCCTTTCTCAACTCGCACTGCTGGTGCCCTGGTCTGGGTCTATATGCCCCCACCCTAGGTCCCCATTCTCTCCTTGGCATAGCCTATGATTGTAACTCAGTGGGTCAGCTGCATGGACTAAAGGATCAGAGACAGACAAACCTAAGTTGGAGGGAATCCACACGTCATAGCCCTGCCTTGAAGAGTTTTGGCAACAGTCCAGCATGTATGCCTAAAGAAGCATTGTCAAACATGCCTAATTCCAGTCTGTGCCTGTTATATAGGAGCGGGAGGAAGAGAACCAAAAACATTGGGGTGGGGAAAAGGAGGCCAAGCAGAGCAATGGATCTCCCTAGGTCTCCACTCAGGGCAGAGCTTTGAACAACTGCAAATACAGCCTAGAACCTGCATTGACTCCCGGCAACACGGGGGTGGGGAGGGGGGGCTGGGCAGGGAGGATGGCAAGAACCAGGTAGATCCAGGGGCCCAGCCAAGAGGCCTGTGGTCCCAGCATGAACGTCAGTGCCAAACAGGAAATCAAAGAAACTCAGAATTACAGGCCAAGAATTATTGTGAGGGTTGAGGCCAGGGTGTCACTCAGCTCACGTGCGTGCTCTCACCCAGAACTTGAACTGTATCACAAGTTTCCTACCTGCCAGGCGGTGGGAGTGAAGCTGCCAGGGTGCCTCTGCCCACGTCAGCAATGGATTAGGAAGTGAGAGCTACTGAGCTGGGCCTGCCAGTGGAAAGCAAAGGAGCTACCGCTGCTCAGGGAGAAAGCAGTTACAGCTGCCAAACTGCCATTCCACTCATTGAAAAACTCTCCATAGCTCCTCCTACATACTGACCACCACCACCATCATCAAAACCAACAGTAACTGGGCATGCGTTGCCTCTAAAGACCTCACCTGCGCTGCAACCATTCTCCTCCCTGCTTACTGTGCTCCAGCCTCTCTGACCTCTCTGACGTTCCTTGAATAAACCAGGTAAGTTGCCACCCCAGGGCCTTTGCACTTGCTGCTCCCTCTACCTGGAAGGCTCTTCCCATAGGTACCCCCATAGCTCTTCTTTCCTCCTTCAATCTTCACTCAAATGTCTCAGTTAGCCCTCCCTGACTAACTTACTTAAAACGATAAACCCTCCCCTCCAACACCTCACCATTCTCTTTTTTCCTGTCTTTATTTTTCTTCAAAGCCCGTATCACACTGACATTCTATATGTTTTACTTATATTTTTTTGTGTCCCCTTCACCATAAGCATATGTGCTGAGAGTTTAGAAAGGGTGAAACCACCTTCCAGAGAGAAAAAGGGATAGTACAGGCAAAAACAACAAATACCCATTAGGCCCTTTTTCATGGCCATTTGCCTCCTGATTTTTAAGATCTAGGGTGAGAGCCTTTCTTCAAGTTTTTCTTTATGTCTCTCTGCTTCCCTGGTCTCCCCTTTTCCCAAACTCCCACAGCATTGTCTGTTCCGTGCAAACTTCACATTAACCAATGACACCTGCCTCACTGGGCTACTGGGAGAATTAAATGAG
This sequence comes from Hipposideros armiger, assembly GCF_001890085.2. NCBI lineage: Eukaryota > Metazoa > Chordata > Mammalia > Chiroptera > Hipposideridae > Hipposideros > Hipposideros armiger. The sequence goes on from NW_017731549.1 coordinate 1,490,555, forward strand.
TTAGTTCCTGCTTAGAAAAGCACTGGGACACTGCTTAGTTCTGTGAAGTATCACTAAATCGTAGCCATTATTATTATTATTTATATATGTATCTTGTATCACCTATACTGATTAAAATCCTATTTCTACAGCTAAATTATAAGCAAATTGAGGGCAGAGATCTCATCCCATACTTTGGAATCCCCCAGAATGCTCAGCACAGATTTTTTTTTTATTGTTAGTTTCAGGTGTACAGAACAATGCAATAGTTACCATTTTCACCCTCACAAAGTAACAACCCCCCTTCCCCCATCTATTGCCCTCTCACCCCCGATATCATGCTTATCTATTACAATTCCATTGAATCCGTTCCCGCTCTCTACTCCATGTCCCGAGACTATATGTATATATATAATTATAGTTGACATACTATATTATTCAACATCAGCTTCAGAAATACAA
>NW_017731549.1:1494535-1497455 GCF_001890085.2 Hipposideros armiger
CTTCCCCCAATTCCCCAGCGCTGTTCCCATCACCCAATTCCCCAACTTAAAAAAAAAGAAAAAAGCATTGTCAGAGACGTGAGAAGAAAACAGGACAGAGAAAATAATCAAATTATAAGGGGAGAGATCAGCAGTGTTAAAGGTGGAGAAATTTCTGAGATAATAAACGTGTGCATTATATTTGGATGTTAGAACACCGTGGCTTCAGTTGAATAGAAGGGAAAGAAACCAGATCATAGTGATCTAAGAAATGAATATACCTTACTCTTGAGATGTTTATATGAGAAGAATAAGAGAGAACAATTATAGATTTAAAAGACACTGAAAGGTCAAAGGACATTATTTAAATTGTAAGTGATGTTTGACAGCACATGGCCTTGAGAAGGTAGGGTTGTTGTAGCATGGAAGAAGGACCTGGGCTGATCCAAAGGAGGAGAGGTCAGAAGATGGTTAATAGATTGAGAAAATTTGAAACTGTAGTTAGATATTTTAGAAGAGTAGCAACTCTGAGTAATTGCAGGATTCTTTGCTTTCTATGTAATATTTTTCTGAGATATTTGAATTTTTATGGTAGCTTGCATTATTCTTATTATCAGAAAATCAATAAAGAGTAAAATAAAGATGCAATGAGGCATTGGATTTGCTGTGAAGATTTAAGAGGATCAAAGTGAGAAAAGCCCTCAAAATATGTAATTAGATATTGAATATTATTCTCCCTGTACTATTGTTATTTGAATGAAAAACACTTATTTAAAAACCAACAATATGTGCTTATGTGTGGGGGGCATCATTCTTATTTTTTGTAAGTTAATAAAGGAACATTCCTCTGGGGAGAAAATAGTTTCATGAATCTCTACATCATATAATTCATTAGAAAACACTGTCCTAGGAAGATTGCATTGAGGAATTTAGTCATCTATTATTTTCTTTCTCTGAATAGTATTGTGATATAATTTGTATCATAATTTGCTTGCTTTAATACTGTGTTTAATAATTCCAAAAATAACTGATTGATTCTGGCAAAAACTTGACAAGGGAAAGGATTTGGCAGAGAAAAATATGATACACTCAATCATTCCCCCCCCCCCTTGTAGATTGTCCCTTTTGGTCCAGCTCAGAAGCTAGAAAATGAAAAATGACAAACTACCTATTATAACCAACTGATGATAGAAAAAGCAAAATGCTCAAGNTCATTAGAAAACACTGTCCTAGGAAGATTGCATTGAGGAATTTAGTCATCTATTATTTTCTTTCTCTGAATAGTATTGTGATATAATTTGTATCATAATTTGCTTGCTTTAATACTGTGTTTAATAATTCCAAAAATAACTGATTGATTCTGGCAAAAACTTGACAAGGGAAAGGATTTGGCAGAGAAAAATATGATACACTCAATCATTCCCCCCCCCCCTTGTAGATTGTCCCTTTTGGTCCAGCTCAGAAGCTAGAAAATGAAAAATGACAAACTACCTATTATAACCAACTGATGATAGAAAAAGCAAAATGCTCAAGTAGTCACAGAATATTATAAATTCGTGTAAAATTTTTAGGACTTCTTACCTTCCCTATTTCCTGCACTGGGTGGAATTAGGGCAGAATATCCACTGTATTACTGAGCAGTGTACTAGGAAAACTGTACTAAGTCAGAAGTAGTCAGGTACAGGAAAATCGGATCCAATCTTTGCTGTTCTGAGATGGACAGTGTGATTCCTCCATGTTTCCTGGATCCAGGATGACAGATAGGCTTCATTTTGGCTGCAGTTCTGATCAGTCAGGGCACTCTTATGAATGGGCTGGGGGCATAAAAAGTGTTGTGATAGAGGTACGACCTGCCATGGACAGGTGGGCTGATGGTGACTTGGAAACTGAAAAGTAAAAATGACAGAGCCACTGCCTTTGAGGAAGGCACACAGTGGAGATTGCGCTCATTGGAGCAGTTGCAAGTACCTCCTGGGCACTGCCTGAGAGCTTTAGGGGTCAGGTAGGGAGCGTGAGGGGGGCTTAGTTGGTGGGAGAGAATGTGGGATGGAGAATTCCCTGGATTTGGGCTCAGCCTTCGTGCTGCTGCTTTCTAGCTATGTGACCTTGGGTAATTCATTTATTCTTTCATCAGCAGTAATGAAAGAGGATAATAATTCTATCTTTGTATCAAAAAGTAGATAAAGGATTAGTTTATCCTCTATAGAGATGAGACATGAGTCTCAAGCACTATTCCAATTTTCTAAAATTGATTAGTAATGACTAGTTATGATTACAAATAGCATTTATTGCATTTTGTATTAAATGATAGCGATAGATGGGTAATATATCAAGTGCTGCGAGGGAGAGAGATTATTTCCTGCTGAAGAGACTGAAGAAGGCTTCATGGAGGAAGCAGTGTTTCAGCTGGGCCTTGAAGGTGAGGTGGGAATTTGGTTGTTGGAGATAAAAAGACTCATCCAGAGGGGAAAAAATGGGTGAGCCAAGGCCTAAAGTGAAGAAAATAAAATATATTGAAATAATAAATTCTGCAGTTTATGGTGCCTTATGATTTACGTGTTTTCACTGATTGGAAATACCAATTAATACTGTCGGATGGGGCATACTATTGAGGTTGAAGGGAGATAAGTTTGGAGATCCAGGTTAAGATCATATTTTCAAAGCAGTTGAATGCTTTCTTCTGAAATTTGCATAGAAATGAATATTCCAGGTAGATAAAAAAATGGAGTCAAGGGACTTCCAGTAAGATGGCAGAATAGACAGATGCTGTGCCAACTGCCTCTCAGGATCACACCAAAATTACAAATAATTTATACAACATTCAACCTCGAAAGTACCCTGAACACTAGATGAACAGAACCTCTAAACGAAGGACTTAAAGAGGAGGCCACGTCAAGTCCGGTAGGAGGGGCAGAGATGAGAGAGGGCAAACCCCATGAGC
>NW_017731549.1:1504370-1514050 GCF_001890085.2 Hipposideros armiger
GATTAGACAGCATAAATAGGTAACTACAATATTGCCACGGGGATATGAAAGACAGTTTGGGGAATATAATTAATAATGTTGTAAATATTGTGTAGGGTGTCAGATGGTCACATGTCTTGTTAGAGAGACCAATTCATGGTTGGGGTAGAGGCTTGATCACTGCACTGTACATCTGAAGCTGATGTTCTGGCTGCAACTCACCTTTCCAGTTCTGTCTCCTGTTATTCTGACATATGCCCTCCGTTTCAAACATTTTTTTTCTTTTTCTAAACACAGTTTGAGCATTCATGCCTCTTTGACCTGCCCCCATGCCCCTTTGCCATACATCCAAATTGTACCTATCATTCAAGAGTGAACTCAAACACCAGTTCCTATACAAAGCTTTCCCTGGCCCTCGCATCTGGAAGCGATCACACCTTTAAATTATAATAGCTAGCACTGATAAAACTTGATGTGTGCTAGGCACTCCCCTGAAACTTTTACATAAATTAAATCATTGCGTCCTCACAACATCTCCCATGTGGCAGCCATAATTATTGTTCCTATTGTAAAGATGAGAAAACTGAGGCATGTCCTTATCTCACCCAAGGCTCCATAGTGGTGATTTGAAGTGAGGCACTTTGGTACCTGTATTTGTCTGTTAACTACTCTGTTATGTTGCCTCTTGTGCAATCTTCATATGTGGCTCCTTTCTTACGGCACTTAGGATTTCTAATTTGATTGCTTGTAGATTTATCCTGCTTGTCCACTCTTCCTGACCCTGGGCTTTTCACCCTGGTGAACCTTCCTATTATAATTGGAAGTGCATCGATTAAGAAATTTCTGAGTGTCCGGTTTCTGACAATAGCCAAAGTCCTTTTGACTTTTGCCTTGGTCTTTAATTTTTGCTCCGTCACTATATTTACTTCACCTTTGTCTTCGTTTCATGTTTTGGCATTTGTACTTGCTTCTTGGACCTGATGACAAGTTTAACTTGTTTTTCTCTATTTCTTTTTCTCGCACACATTTTGACATCTGTTTTGGTCCTCCCTGATTTGCTAGTATATCTGGGTTTCAGCCCTTAGATTTTAGACTGTCATGTGCCCATACTGTGGTCTGGCACTCCTCCGCTGCCTTTTCTTTGGAGAAAGAGTGAGAAGCTGCTAATTGTAAGTTCTTAAAGGCAGAGATTATGTCAGCCTTAGCCCACAGGATAAGTATGGCATCTTATGCAGAGGAACTCAGTAATCTTTTACTGAATAAAAGGAGGAGCAAATGAAAGGGTCCACCATCAGAACAGTCATCCTTGACTGTCAGTTGTGCCTTCTCTGATGACTTTTACTCTTCACCTATTTCTCACACTGTCCCTTATGTTTAATTCAGATTCAGCCTCCACTCTCCAAAGCTCGTGGAGACACAGCTGAGTTAAAATAGCAGGTGCTTATTGAATGCCGCTATAGGCAGGGCACAGGGGGGGTGTAATGGAAGGTGCAGATACTGACTTGAAAATAATTCCATTATTATTGTCTCGTGAAGACTCAAATTTATAAAAAGTTATGCAAAAAATTCTAAGTTAACAGTTTGGGACAAAAGTAGTTGTTAACAAGGAGGCACATGACTAAGCAATAAGAAATAGGACAGACAATAATTTTGGGAAGAGGGGGGGGTCACTTCAAGCAGCGATGGCTAACAAAGGATTTCAGAAGAGTATAGGTATTTTGAAAGTTTGTTTTTTAGTTGTACTTTAAAAATGACATCAAATTTACCACCTTAACCCATTTAAAGTGTACAGTTCGTGGTATGTGTTTTCACGCTACTGTGCAACAGATCTCTAGAACTCTTTTGTGTTGCAAGACAGAAGCTCTAAACCTATTAAATAATTCCCCATTTTCCCCTCCTTCCCACCCCTGGTACCCACCATTCTACTTTCTGTTTTTATGAATTTGACTACTTCAGATCTCTCTTATCAGTGGGATCATACAGTATTCCTCTTTTTAAGAAGAATGTAGATTTTGAGCTATGTCTTTAGGTAAAGATGAAAGGGACTACAAAGGTGAGTGGATTCCTTTAGTGTGAAAAGGGTATGTTTCTTTTACATGCACTGAGATAGGTAGAAGCCCTGGCATCATGTTCCTTATTTATTTCCTTGGGGCAATTTCCTCTTAGGTTATGCGTATTATAGCCGCTGTTCACTGGGTATGTCTATATCTGGCTACCTGTAGTTCTAAGCTCAGGGAGGATCTTTGGACATCAGTTACGTAAGACTCTTAGAGAGCTAATATTTTTCACCAGGACCTTCATGATCTTTCTTGTGTTTAATTGTCCAGGGTCATTATTATTTAAAAAAAAAATTTATTGGGTAACTGTGTTTTTTCCAGGACCCATCAGCTCCAAGTCAAGTTGTTGTCCTTCATTCTTAGTTGTGCAGGGCACAGCTCAGCTCCAAGCCCAGTCCCCGTTTTCAATCTAGTTGCAGGAGGCACAGCCCGCCATCCCATGTGGGAATCGAACTGGCAACCTCGTTGTTAAGAGCATGCGCTCTCACCAGCTGAGCCACCGGCCGCCCGCAGGGTCATTATTTTCTCCCCTTTACCCCCTCTAGCAACATGGGGGAGCTTGCAGGTTTGGGAACAGGCAGGTTCTCTCTGACATCTCGCTCTGTATACATCCTGTTCTTTCTGCCTGGAAAACTCCTAACTGCCTTCCTTCAACGGCCACTCTCACCCTAATTGGTTCTGCAGGGTTCTTCCCAGGTGTTATTTTTCTCCTGGAAGTTATTCTAATCACTTTATGGCAGGTGGTTGTCCCTGCTCTGTATTCAATAGCCTCGTGCTTGTTCCAGTAGTAGCTTTTGTCACTCTGCATAGAAATAGCTCTTTTGATAGTCTGTCTCCCTAATGTGGTGAGTGTTTTGAGGGCAGGCACTATCTCTTACTATTTAGTTTAAGTCCAGCACATAGTACAGTGCCTGGCACAGAGGAGTCCCTCAGTAGATATTTGTTGAATGAATGAATGAATGAATGAATGATGCACATCAGACTTTTCTTAGGGGTGGCTGAGTGAAGCTTCATTTCTATTGTGGTCCATAAACTGTGTTCCTACCTTCTTGATATCTCAGGTGGGAGGAGCCAAGCTCTCTGGTCCTAGCTCAGCACAGTGGGTAAATCACTGTGTCTTCTTCTAGTTGGGAAGCCGTATGTATAGCATTTGTCTCTCAAGAGTATTAACCACCCAGACAAGCAGGGTCTCTTAGAAAATAAAGTTTGATAGCTGGCTATAATCCTCAAGGTATATAAAGTCAGTGGCTGTGCATATAGAGGAAAAACACGTTGACCTTGGTGTCAGACTAAGTTAGGTTTACATATCATTTTTTTTTCACTTTTTAAACTTCAGTTTCCTGATCTGTAAAATAGGGATAAGAATATATGTCCTGCAAGAATTCAGCAGCATGGGAAAAGGGTTAGAAGTAGTATGCCGAGTACAATGTTATTATCTGGTAGGTCCTAGTCAAATGGTTGCTACAGCCCACCAAGTAAAATCATAACACTTCACTAGCCACACTATCCAGTATCCAGGATGGATCACAAAACAAAGAGGCTGTCTTGAGCCAATTTAATGAGAACACCAACTGCATCATAATAGCAGCAACTTCAGAGGGGTATTGTCTGCCCCGTGGAATTTCCCATCCCTAGAAGGGGTGAGGTACACATACACAGCTCTAACGTTCTCATATGCACACTTTAATGTGTAGGTCTTAGTTGCTTGAGAGCAAAGCATGTGAATCCATGGATGCAACTCTCCCTCCACCCCCGACCCCTGAGAATTTCTCTTATTTAATTTGTTTTTCCTTAATTTGACATTGTCTTGGAGTACATGAGACAGGAAAGACTGATGATTACTAAGTCAGATAACATTTTTCTTCAATAAAATAGCACTGGATAGGTGCTGATGGTACTTCCAACTTCTCCTTGATAATGAAATTTACCCAGGAGGTCTAACCACTTTGAACAAGGCTATTCCTTTCCTGGTGGTCAGCCTGAGCCTGGGGAGGAAAGCATTACAGGTGTTTTCCGTGGCTGCCAGTTTCCCTAATGCCTTGGGTGCCACAAACTGATATTCCTCTGCCAGCACATTTAGTTTACAAGATGATCCTTGCATAAAACACTGCCAATTACATTTATGAGAACATGTGCAAAATGAAACCACTGACCCGGTAGTTACATAAAACCTCCCATAAATGACAGAGCTTGTTCTTTGCTGTTCTTAGACAAGCCCTTTGTTCGTTAATTATCCAAAGAATACTCTGTAACAAATAATTGAGTTTTATGGATCCAGAAGAGGGTGCAAGCAACAGAACTGTGACCTCCCATTGAGATCAAAGGCTCCCCCCTCTGTTAATTGAAAACAAGTTAGGGGTCTCATGCCTGGTTCTGTGAACAAGCCTGGCATCCATGGCAGCACCTTGGGGCATTACTTGGTAAATCAGAACCCTGTATAAATTGGACATAAGGCCTCACAATAACTTGGACTTCACCCAGGCAAGCCTCAGGTAAAGCCTGCTCCATATGGTGACTTATGTTAAGCAGACAAAATGCCTTTTTGGCACCAACAGCAGTCTCTGTACTTCTTTCTGGGAGCACAAGTAAAGAGCACACATGCCAGTCAGGCCTCTATTATGATACTGTGGGGGAGAGAGAATGGGACTATAAAATGCATAGAATATATTTCATAGGTGCTCCTGTCCACCAACCAGATTTTTCACAGGACTTCTACCATATGACATAATCTTAGGATTTTACCATTCTGGTCATCTTTGGAGAGTTTCTGTGTTTGTTGTTATCATCATCATTATTATAGGTCACCTAATGAGCTACCTGTGAGGCACAATGGCAGGAGCCATGGAGGAGCCCAAGAAACAAGTAGATGTAATCTTTGCTGGCGATGACATGCCCACATGGAGATGGTCAGACCTGATGGGGCGTGGCTTTCAGGGAGGCGGTGGGGCGAGAGGTAGTTCATTCGCCCCTTGAACTCAGATCATTGGAGATTTTGAAATATACGAGACCAGACAATTAAGTTCTCAAACTTATTGCAATGATGTTGCTAACCTTTTTTGATATCAGAGGGATTATTCATTTTGAATTTGTACCAACTGGACAGTTCACCAAGTTTACTATTTGGAAGAGCTGAAAAGGCTGCATGAAAAAGTTAGACGACCTGAACTTTTTGCCAACAATTCATGGCTCTTGCATCACGACAATGCACCAGCTCACATGGCACTGTCTGTGAGGGAGTTTTTACCCAGTAAACAAATAACTGTATTGGAACACCCTCCCTACTCACCTGATCTGGCCCCCAATGACTTCTTTCTTTACCTGAAGATAAAGGAAATATTGAAAGGAAGACATGTTGATGACATTCAGGACATCAAGGGTAATATGACAACAGCTCTGATGGCCATTCCAGAAAAACAGTTCCAAAATTGCTTTGAAGGGTGGACTAGGCACTGGCATCGGTGCATAGCTTCCCAAGGGGAGGACTTTGAAGATGACCATAGTGATATTCAGCAGTGAGGAATGTAGCACTTTTTCTAGGATGAGTCTGTGAATTAACCGTCAGACCTTGTATCTCCAGGAATCCTATTTACACGGAACAATCAACATTTTGGGGGGGAACTGAGTAGGGAAGAAGGAGACTTTGGCCCTGGTGAGTCAGAGCCCCAAGCTCTTGATTACTTATGAGGCTGGTGAATGAAAACCAAAGTGAAACAATATCTACAGTGTAAACCTGTCGTGTGTATAGGTTTGCCCATGTATGGCACCCAGTAGGAAGTTACATTTTGGTATTTGCTGTCTGGCATCTGAAAGTCTATGCTAGGTGGTTACGGAATGGCACTTTTGCAAACAGTGCTTTGATTATGGGTCATTTTCATGATGTCCCAGGGCCTTCTTTTTCTGTTTTTTAATTTTCCTTAACATATCCTACAGTTCTCGCCGGAAGATGGAGACATTCAGATCATTTTACTGCAGGGAACTCATGTGCTCAGGTATAACGGGGGAACTTGTTTCAGCTTTTCTCCCCTAGACCCGACTCTGAATGGGCAGCTTCCTCATTTGTGCTTTCATTCTTTCTATCTCCGCACTGATAATACTTTGTTGCACTTATGAGTTTAAACTTCTCTCTACCAGAGAAGCTTATTGAGTACAGGGACTACATCTCTTTTCACTTCTGTATACCCAGGGCTTAGCTCAGTGCCTCATCCTGGGAACCCCCCCATTCAATATCTCTGAATGAGAATTTAGAAAGCTGTTCTAGATTACATGAAAGGATGAGCTCCCTCCACCCTGATTCTTCTTGATAAATGATGATTTCTACAGTACGACATGCAATTAAATATCAGCATAAACTGAGGGAACAGAAATGCTATGAGTCTAAAATCATTTTTTATTACATCTCCACATACATTGGCCATAGCACTGCTTTACTTTCATAGTAAGCTTGATTAATATTAATGCCTCTGCAGAATGCATTTTAATCAATGGAAGGGGAAGCAACTCTCAGTTGTGTTGGACGAGAGACTAACCAGACTGTTGTTTACATTTCAATTGAAGAGTTTACATGTGGTTGAAAATCTATCCTATGTCTGCCTTGATAGAATACATGTTTATTATTTTCAGTATTTATTGACCGCCTACCGGATGCCAAATACTCTCTTGGCAGGATGTTTCCTGAGTGAGCTCATAATTTACTTCAGGGATTCGGCTATGGGTGTAATTTAACATGACTGGACAGAAAAATGACTCCATTAATCAAATTGATATATTTGTAAATTAAAATATATGAATCAGAATGTATGCTTCTATAGTACATTTATTGTTATAAATATTAGATGTCTAGCACTCGCTTTGGCAGACATATACTAAAATTGGAATGATACCATGAAGATTAGCATGGCTGTTGTGCAAGGATGACATGCAACTTTATGAAATGTTCCATATTTTAAAAAAATAGTAGAAGTCTACATCTAGACTATGTTAAATTAATGAATATTTTAATAAAGAAAACATCACTTTAAAAATTTGCTTTGAAGTTATTGAGTTATAGGATTTGTCCTAAGTCTACCCATAATTTGAGAAGGTATTTAATGTGTAGTCTGTTTTCTTTGGAATTTGACTATTGTGTAAAATGATTATCTAGTAGTCGAAACTGTGCAGAGCTTCCTTTACTTTAACGTGAGTGTATGTTAGGGCACGTTTCTGTTGAGGCAGTTCAGAGTGATTACTTTGTTTTGCTCTTCGTGTGTTAATACTGCAGAATCTTTTTCATTAAGGGAAGCTGGTTGCAATTTCAGCTGTAAAACAGGCAATGAAAAACTTGCAGTGAAAGACAAAATTCTCCTCTACTGAATTGACCAGAAGGAGGCTCCCTTCCCCCTCACTGTGTAAAGTTAGCCTAGAAGCTTCCAAACTTACTTCTTCCCAGGCAGTTCTAATACTCCCCAAGCCTTTTTTATCATTGGTGGGGGTGGAGGCGGCACTCTGAAAATGTCCCTAGGGGAACAGAATTTAAATTTGCATCACAGATAAGAAGGTTTCAGTGAATATAATGTGCCCTTTCCTTCCACCAGCTCATTCGTATGTTTCTCTCCTACTTCAATACCAATTAACAAAAATGTTGGGATAAAATTCTCCTCATTAACTTGGAATCTCTTAATATTCCATAGCTTCATTCTTGTGGCTTTGTTTTCTCAAAATCGTCCTTGAATCTTAATACGGTATTTGAAAAAATAATATTTTGAAATGAACCAATAAGGCATTTGGGATTTTTACAAAGTATGTATGGTTGTTGCCTCTACCTACCTACCCATTTTAGTCTCTCTATAAGAGACATGTGTTTAAAACATAGGTTAATCACAGTTCACCCCAAATGCTCTCATTACATTGCATTTGGTCATGAAGAAGCCACTAGGAGATTCAGAACAGAAACGAACAGTCCAAAATCTTCGGAGAATTAAGAGGGGTGTGACGACACAGCCACCACTGTAGGTACATTTGGAATCAATTGATTTTCAGGTGGTTCTCCTTCATTGTCCAGGAAGGCAATTTCTGTGGTCATTGCAAAAACAGCATAGTTGCTGTTTTGAGAAGGCTTGCCCTTTAACGATGAAACAGAGATGATTATGAAATAGCCAACTGTGACTAATTTTGGAGGAGTAACATCTCAAATAAATTGTCTCCTGGAGATGCTATTGGAGCCAGTGAACTGCAGAACGGTGATGAGTTTATCTGTGTCAATGTGGCCTTTGAGGGTTTATTCCTAAACAAGGCACAGAGTAGATTGGTGCTGTACGTCTAACCTCTCCTTGGCATGAAGATTCCAGTTTTGGAGAACTGTGGTAGGCAGAATGCCGGCCCCCAAAGGTGCCCTGGTCCCTGGATCCTGAGACTATGTTTCCTTACATGGCAAAAGGAGCTTTTCAGAGGTAATTAAGGCTATAGGTATTAGGGCATGGATATTATCATGGGTAGGCCCAGTCTAATCATGTGATCCCTTAAAAGCAGAAAAACTTTCTCCAGCGGGAGGAAGATGCAGCAGAAGGAAAAGTCAGAGAATTCCAAGTGTGAGAGGATTTGATGTGCTGTTGGGGTTCTGAGCTCTAAGTGGTCACGTGTGAGGACTGGAGCGAAACCCTCAGAGCTAGGGACAGATCCTGAGTGAGCTGTCCTTGATAACCTGCAGGGAAGTAGAGACCTCAGTCTTACAACTCCAAGCAACTGAATTCAGCCAATAACATGGATGAGCTTGGATTTAGATCCTTTCCCAGAGCCTCCAGTAAGGAGCACAACCCTGCTACCACCTTGATTTGGGCTTGATAAAACCCATGTCAGACTTATGCCTTGAAGAAACTATGAGATAATACATTTGCATTGTTTTAAGTCACTAAATTTGTGGTAATTTTTTTATAGCACCAACAGAAAACTAAATCACAGCAAGTATTTTGAAGGAAACGGTACTTGTGTTGGATTGTTGCTTCGGTGGTGGACTGTCACACTGAACCATGCTGCCATGAATTCTGCCCAATCACCCTGGGCTTCAGCTTTGGATACTAACAAGTGGGATAAAAACAGAAGCTTCAAGTATTAGTTTTGTACGGTTGTTTTAACAAATTCCACAAATTGACTGGCTTACAACAAAACAAACTTACTCTCTTATAGTTCTGTAAGTCAGAAGTGTCACTGGGCTAAAAAGTCAAGGTGTCAGCAGGACCACATTCCTCCTGGAGGCTCCAGGGGAGAATCCATCTCCTTGCCTTGTCCTGCTTCCGGAGGCTGCCTGCGTTCCTTGGCTCCTGACCCCTTCCTCCATTTTCAAAGTCATCCGTATAACATCTTCAAACCTCTCTTATCCCGGCCTCCATCTTATAATGACTCTTATGATTATGTTGGTCCCTCCTGGATAATCCAGGCTAATCTTCCCTTCTCTGTTAATTTAATCACACCTGCCCAGTCTCTTTTGTCATGTAAAATAACAGATTTACAGCTTTTGGGGATAGAGCATAGATCTCTTTGGGGAAGGGTGACATTATTACACTTATCACAATAAGTGTTTGAATGCTGGGTGTAAACTTTTTTTTTTGATTAAAGTTTATTGGGATGACAGTGGTTAGTAAAGTTACATAGGTTTCAGGTGTATAATTCTGT
>NW_017731549.1:1514915-1606094 GCF_001890085.2 Hipposideros armiger
CCCCTTTATCAGAGGCGTTGTTTGCAAAAATCTTCTCTTATTCAGTTGGTTGCCTCTTTATTTTGTCGATGGTTTCTTTTGCTGTGCAGAAGCCTTTTAGTTTGATAGTGTCCCATTCATTTATTTTAGCTTTTACTTCCCTTGCCTTTGAGGTCAAATTCATGAAATCCTCTTTGAACCCAAGATCCATAAATTTAGGACCTATGTTTTCTTCTATGTAGTTTATTTTTTCAGATCTTATGTTTAGGTCTTTGATCCATTTTGAGTTAAGTTTTGTACTCAGGGACAGGTAGCAGTCTAGTTTCATTCTTTTATGTGTGACTTTCCAATTCTCTCAGCACCATTTATTGAAGAGGCTGTCTTTTCTCCATTGTATGTTTTTGGCTCCTTTTTTTGAAAATTATCTGTCCATATTTATATGGGTTTATTTCTGGATTTTCAATTCTATTGGTGTATACTTTTCGAAACTCACTCTTAAAACGTTTCTTCTTTGAATCCAATTGCTATTCTCTGAGAAAGTCCATGCAACCATGTAGAGAGGCTTCCATAGAAAAGAACCAAGGCCTCTGGTCAACACTCCCAACTGAGCTCCCATCCAGCAGCCAATAACCAGCTCCCTCCCATGTGAGCGAGGCCATTGTAGACCCTACAGTTAACCCAGTGCCCCAGCCATTACCACAGAGCAGAGCTGGGTGGTCAACCCAGAGAATCATGAAAGATAATAAATGGTGGTTGTTATTTTAAGCTCCTTAAGTTGTGGGGTGTGTTATGCTGCAATGGATAATTGAAATCACACTGTAGTCCCTTTTGTAACTACCTACCCGAAACTGAAGGATTTTGACTAGAGGAAGATGGGTTCTTCTATTAACTATTAGCTCAGGGCCTGGCACATAGTAAGTGATATAAAAGTATTTAATTATCTTTTTCAAGTAGTATTCTTGCTGCAGACATTGCTACCTGACTTCCTATTAAAAGAAAGAGGGATTCTCTCTGTTAGAGAAATATATTTAATGTGGTACATAAAATCCAATGAATTATCTGAGAATTTTGCTTGCTGGTCCATAATTTCAAGCTTTAAAACCTTAACCTGAACAATGTCTGTATTTGTCCCCAAAATATCATTTCTTAGAAACTATAGCATCATAAATAAATTTCACAATATGAAGTAGAGCTTTGCAGTTCATGTTGTTTAATTGTGCTGTCAAACAAGAGTCTTAGAATTTTTGGGTAGTTTGTTCAATTGCTATAAATGACTTCTGAAAGTAATGTAATTATAACTTGTAAAAGGAAATGCATTCATAGAATTCATGGAGCAAGCTAAAATGAGTTGATTACCATTTGAAAACAGTTAATGGTGTAGCTGATTAGAATACATTGCAAAGAGTCATGATTTAATTTCATATCACCTAGAATAATGGGATGCCATGCTCGTTAACAGCCGTTTTGAAGGCATAGGATTGACATGTTTTTCTGAGCTAAGCGATATGGCTGTGCTGACTCAGTGAAAAACTCACATTTCAAAACACATGAAGTAAGTTATACAGTGCAGCCTTATGTGATTAAATTTACCACCTGAGTATTAAAAATGTGAGTGAAGTGTATAAGTAAGGTTTAAGCTCATTAAAAGCAATGCGCTGTGAGAGTTGGGTGAAAATCTAGCTCAATGGAGGCTTTCAAGTTTTCACAGCAAACTACTTGAATGGATTATGTTCAGTTTGTGTTCAACCCGCTTTCCTTTCTCCCCACCTTGGAATCTCCATAACGAAGCTAGAGAAATATTTAAAAAAACTCACACATTGGTCATGTCACTCCCCTGCTTAGACTCCTTATTGGCTCTTATTGCTGCCACATAAAGACCACCATCCCCTGCCCAGCATACAGGGCTGTGTGTGATCTACCGCTGCTGGCTCTGCAGCCTTCTCTCTTGACAGTTTTCTTCGCCTTCTATGGATCCAGACATGGAGACGAACTTGCAATTTTTTCTTCCATAGGCCACTTTCAGCCACATGGCCTGCCGGTTTTCTGCACACCCATAAAGCCTTGTTTCTGTGTCACTTTATCTTGGCAGCCTTACTCCACCCCTTTCCCCAAGTAGCCTAAGAGCAACTCTGTGTGCACCTGTAGTACCTCAGTTTTACTCATTCGATGGCACTGATCAAGCTATATTACCAACTCCTTGTTTAATTGTCAGCTTCCCTCAATCAAGCATAAGCGCCCTGCAGGGAGTACTGTGTCAGGTTCATAATGGAATCTAATGCCAAGTTTAGTGCCTGGCACGTGGAGGAACTCAATTCAAATGTGCTGAATGAACAATGGAAATATTTGTTGAAAGTGAGCAGAATAGAATATAAAGGAACTGTTATCAGTGCTTGGCATTTAGTAGGCACAGGGTATGTGTTTATTCGTTTGTTCCTCCTGGATTATCGTCATGGGATTCATCGTTAGGCGTGTGCCATTTCCCACTGTTTTACCATGTGTTATTTACAAAGGCGTAAGCTGCTTGACTGTGTTAACATCTTATGGAGTAATTTTCTTGGAATAAAATAGGCTGAAACTGGAGTTTCTCATGCCTAGGCCTTTGTGTGTGTGTTACAACCTTTCACATACTCTAGTTCAAGTCTGGCTGGCTCCTTCTTCTCATTTAGGTCTCAGCCCAAATGGTTTCTCCTCAGAGAGCTTTTCTTGACCGCTTAGTCCAAAGTCTTCCTCTTCTCCAGTTTCCGGTTGGAGATCTCCAGTAACTATTGCATTGAGTAGCTTTTGTGTCTTCCTTTACACTAATCACTCCTTAAAATTATATTGCAGTTTATATTGTTTAATTGTGCTGTCACCCAAGAATCTTAGACTTTTTCTTAGTTTGTTCAATGGCTGTAAATGACTTCTGAAAGTAATGTAATTATAGCTTGGAATGGTAAATGCATTCATAGAATTCATGGAGCAAGCTGAATATCTAACTGTTCATTTAAAAACGAGTTGATGATCATTTGAAAACAGTTAATGTAAACAGTAAAATTATCTTTTAATTATAGACTCTAACCACCTTCCAGAATGAAAGTCTTTGAGACCAGGGTCTTGCTAGTTGCCCCAGTACTTTGAAGGCTGCCTGGCATTTGGTGGGTGAATCATGCATGAAGTAACCTTATAAGGGAGCTTCCTCCAGCCTTAATATGTGGGCCAGTATCTCTCACGGTCACCCCAGCTGCCATTAAACAAACAAAAATTCTCAGTAGACAAATATTCAAATGCATGTGAGAGGTGATATACTTGATAAAATTTACATCTCTTATGATGACTCTCTACCAAGTCAATAGAACAGATGTCTGATTTTACCATCATATTTGTTAGTGACTTTCACTAGGGAAGAAAAAGAAACTGGTCAACCGATCTTGTGTAATTGATTAGTTTTGTAATCTTTTTGTGGCAAAACAATAGAGTTTTTTTAAAGAACATGAGGGTTTGTTTTGTTTTGTTTTTTAAAGCATTATAATACATTTTCACAAAATTAGTTTGTTGGAGAATAGTCATCTTTTCTTGATTTTCTTGACAGGGACTGTGCCCTAAACTCTGAAAGGAGGGCAGTGTTGAAGGGGAAAATATGCTGATTTTCTCTGTATGCCTCACAAGTTTTTTTCTCTGTGAAGGAGAATGACATCATTGATCAATGATTTGGGGTCAGGAAGTCATTTATTGGCTCATGGTAATCAGTGGGTGAAGTCACCATGCACACCCTCTCTCTGGCATTCCGCAGGGGGTGTTACACTCTGTGATGTTCCATGGAGGTGTTTGGGTGAGAGAGCCCTGAAGATTCAGCACTCCTCAAAATAAGCCCCCAAAATAAGCCTCTAGATTTGGAGAAAGAGTACAATGTGTATTAGGGAGCTTTACTATTGCTATATGTAGCCAACAGCACAGTACTAAGTATAATACATTTGACAGTTCATTTTGATCTCCATCTAATCTCCTTTATCTGTTTTTCAAATTCATTGGAACCCATAGGAGAAAGGATGAGAAAGTTCCAGAGCCCCCAACACCAATAATTCCACTTTTTTCCATGAATGAGAACATTTCTTTGGTTTTTTAGATGAAGAAAAATTTAGAGAATATGAGAATGACATGTTACTACCATCAAAGAACAACAGTGGAAAAAAAACCAACAACAGTGGAATAATAATTTTTCTAAGTATATATAATGTGTGGCATTTAGAAATAGCTTTTATTCAGAGCCTGAAGGTATGACATTTAAATGGTACCTGTGGCTCTATGGTATTTCTACTATGTGAAATCTTTTACAGAGCCAGACTGAGTAAAAGGCTATTATTTGACTAGAATGAGCAGTGAGTTCATAAGCAAACATTTCTGGCTGTCAAGTATTCAGTATACTGTTTCTCGTTATTTTTACTAATTCTAAACACTTCTGCAATGTAGTAGTAGAAAGTACTTGTGATAATTGCTGTGTTTCTATATTTGTTTTAGGAATTAGACACTTCATAAACATCAAAGCGCTGTTTCATAGGTACTCTGTTTCCACATGTCTAGAAACGTAATAATCATCTCTACCATCACTTGATGTTCTTTATAGAGAAATGGAAAATAAAATAGGATTGTCTCTTTATTTTCACTTTAATTTCACTTTATTTTCACGTTAGAGTTTCACTCTAAACTCCTAGGACTCTTACAAACTCATTTTATTGTAATTCAAATTTACTTTTATATTTAAGATTATAATGTAAGAACCTTTTGTATGTTGACATTAAATATTTTTTGTTTATGAAGATGTTCAAGGAAAAGCACCACTTAACCAATGTAGGGGCACTCCCAGTAGATGACAAAGGAACAGCAAGTGGCACATACTACCTCGTCTTAGCAGAAAGCTACTGATCTTTTATATTTTAAGAACGAGATATACCAAAAGTTGTCTAAAATTTTGGAAAGCGAAAGATTTTAACAAAAATCATAGTCTTGATTATTGTAGTTCAGTCTGTGGCATGTCTTATATAACCTTTAATTCATATTACCTTCTGACTGTGATGTATCAGAAGGACTGATAAATAAGGGTACAGATCTTTGTGTTTCATTTTCTAGGCTTACAGAATCAGAAGTCAAACCTGCCTATTTTGTGATCTAATCAATTTTCTTTGGTTTAACACCAAGACTAATGCATCTCTTTCTTAAGCTCTTTCAGCTCATCTGAACTTGGGAGTTTTAGTCATTCGTGTAAAGCCTTTCATGCCAGTTTTATATTTGAAAATGGGTCCCAGCTGCTCTGGCTTTCTTAATCCGTCCCAGAAAGGCGTATATGACAGCGTCTCCCCCAGGGAGATTGCAGCTCCAAAGCTTTCTCTCCTAGGTAGGGAAAATGCTAAGCCAGACACTATTATCATGCTTACTTTCCCAGCTGGCTGATTAGATCAATATATGTTTTATATTTGTTATGAATAGACACAGAGATGTAAGAATAGTATTTATAAAATACTATATATACCAGGGGTGCCAAAAAAATGTACACACATGACTTGTATTCATTTTTTGTTATCAGTATATATTATTACAATTTTAATACAGTTTTTTCCCTTCTTAAAATGTGTTTACATTTTTTTTGGCACCCTCTGTATTTTGATTATGGAAAATATCATTCAGTTCATATTTTTGAAACCTCTATCAGGTCCTAGCATGTAGTAAGGGTTCAATAAATGTTGAATCAATGTGTGAGGAGATAAAAGTATGTGAAGAGATAAAGGTATTAAGTAGTGAACACAAGGAATTCTCTGAATAAGTTTAAAAGTTTTAACATATTTTATTTTTAAAACAAGGTTGAAAGCTGTTAATTAGCTGACTTATATATTTTAAATTCAATCGAACTAAACACTTACAGGCTTGTTCTCTAACTCCTCGTAAGTACATAACCTTAGTTTTGAACATGCTTCCTAAGAATTTTTAAACTGTTATCTTTTATCTATATTTGGTATTATTAAATCATAGTCAATTTTGCATTTAGAAGTTTCTAAACCAAGGAATTCATAGGACAGATTTTAATTTGAATACCTATCTCTATACATGCTGTGTAGTAATTTTTTCCAGAACACAGGTTTAGTAATAGGCTCCATTTCTATATTCTAGATTACATCAGTGATATATAACAGTATATCCTTTACTTATACTCAGAGTAGATACTTATATTCTTGCAATAATGTGGAAAATGTTAAAATAACCAATTTGGAATAATGGAATTGAAATTCTTTTTTTTGAAGCTTAAAGACAACATTGGAACTGGCCCCAAATAGTAGAAAATATAATTTTGAATAGAAGTTATCAAAACGTAGGTAAAGTAAGCATTCTGAAGCTTTTAATTTACTCCTGAATTAATGAGAAGCAGGTATTTTGCCAATGCTAATTCATCTTTTCTATTGACTCAAGGTTTAATTGGACGTTCTATTGTTTCTTTGAGGGACATCATCAGTGGAATAGGGAGACTAGTGAGACCTTAGTCCAGATAATGTCATCTTCAGGAATCACATCACATACTAGCTGCACTGCTTAGACAATGCAGAACCTAAAGCATCTTTTCCAAAAATCTTAGTTAAAGGTATCTTTCTCTATACACAGAACTTGAGGCTTGTTTTGTATTATCCTCCTTGGTATAACTATATTTGAAACTTTTCGATGTTTTAAATATATTCCTTCATAGCTGAAAAAAAATTTCCCAATTCAATATAACCTTAAAACTTAGTCACCGTTTTTTTTAACATTTTGAATGAATAACAGATCATTCTCCCTATTACTACTTATTGCTGTCATTCTCTAATTGTACACCCTCTTTAAGCACATTATTGAATGAGGATAAAAAGAAGTGCATTATATTTGTGCAGTAAAGGCATTAGGATATTCTATATTCAAGAGAGAAAATGAAATTTTTGAAGACAAATGGAATAGCGATATCATTCTTCATCCTTATGATAGGCTAACTGTAATAGTCACCGTGTTTCCATGACCGTCTGAGCAACTGATTTAAATTCCTCCTTAACAACATTTCTTGCCTTGGTTCAATGACATAAAGGGCATTTGTCCAATTCATGGCTCTCAGGAGAGTCGGCTTCTTACTTTCTCTGCAGTTAGAAACACCAAATCTTGCTTTTTTATGTTAATAACATCTACTAGGTGTCAATACAAAGCATTTAAATATAGTGCTTTGCAGAAGAGGATTTTAGATACACAGTTTGTAGAGTTTAGGAGAAGGTAGCTCTAGATGCCCCTGGACAAAAGTTAACAGTTGTTGCTTAATCCAGCTATTGACTGTGGCTTCATTTTACATTAGTAAACCTTAGATGAGGAGGGAAAATAAGCTGACATCCTGACGTCTAACCTCTTTGTGTGTCTTTAAAATGGTTTAAAGAAGGGAGGTCTGTTGGTTAGTCCAACAAAGTGAATAGAACAGCAGGATCGCACAAGCGCTGAAAAAGGAGTTTATATAGCATCTCATTGGGGCTGAGAATAGGCAATACTCCTTCACTGAAAAAGAAACTAGGAGATGATAAAGTTCACTACATCCAATTAGAGGTATCAATTAATAGTCTCTAATATCTTGAAATGCAATTAAATGTTTGTTTTGAATGGATCTCCAAGCAGCTGAAAAAGAAATTAAAATTATCCCCCCTTTATTTCATATGAAGAAAAAGGGATAAGCCAGTTTCTCTTTTCACTGGTTGAGAGCAGTCTTGCTTGGTTCTTACCCAGTTTATTGGATTTTCACTTTTCTAATGGAAGGCGCTCTCTTGTGGTAAACAGGGAAAACTGTATCTTTATCTTGAACCAAACCAGGTGGAGGCTGAAGAGAACAATTCTGACTATTCTACTTTTGCCAGGTGGTATGTGTAGGCTAAAACGAGGGACAGCCAAGATTATGGTAAATGCTGAGGAGGGGTGGACAGGGAGGGAAGGACAATCTGAAGTTTCACTGACTTTCTGTATTAATGTAAGAGACAGGCTTTTAGAATCACGCAAGATTAGAACCAGGTCACTTGGTTCAACTCACTGATTGTGCAGAAGCAAGTCTGGATCCTAAAGAGATTAAGTAAGGGGCACTCATTCAAATGTGAGTGAAACCGGCTATTGGAGAAGGCAGGGCCCTCTTCTTAGCTCCAGCTCACTGTCGATAGGCAGGAAAATGGAACCAGTGCTATCAGATCTTTAAGTGAAGCCAGAAATCCAGGTTTTAATGTGAAATCTCCCGATTTTTAAATAGCATTGGGAAATACATAATACAAAATTTTGGAAACATTAAGCCATGCAAATACACATATGTGGTCTCCAGTTTGTAGCTTTTGGGCGAAGGTGTGTAATGTAGTCCACACACTTATTCTTTAACCAACTATAAAAATGAAATAAATGTTTTGAAAAATTATAATTCAGAGAACACTTGTTTAGCATGTGCTGAGTTCTTGCATTTTGTTTGGTGCTATGGAAGATATGGAATAAACAATTTTAGGGGATTATAATTTAGTTAGAGAGAAGCAACCAAGTATTCATGAAACAAGCAGAAAACATAAATAAGCATGTGCTTCCTGACTTGGAGATGAGTAGTTATCTTGTCTACACTTTAGGAAAAGGCCAGCTTAATTCATTGAAGTGCTCAGTGATTTCAGGTATGCCATCTTTAATGACGTAAACTATGAAGGTCTGGTTCTCTGCACTTTCTACAACATATATACTCATTATATGCAGTCTGCCATCATGGATACCCAGGGCAGGTCCAGCCTTGCTTATATGCTCCAAACCTTTATATTGAGAGACCTAGATTCACATATTCAGCTCTCTCACAACATGGGACTCAGATTTTTTTGTTTCCTTCCTTTGTTATTCGAGGTGCTTTCTTACTCATGTAAGAACAACTCAAGCTGTTTTAAACTATAAGGGGGTGTATTATCTAACATCTTGATTGGTGATGGTCAGGGAGGTGGGGTGGGTTTAGGGCTGTTTGATTCAGCAGCTCTGTGATATTACCAGGGTCCTATTTCTTTTCACTATTTTGTTCTTTCATCCTCATTGGATTTGCCCTCAGATTAGCCTCTCTCTTGGCATAAGATGTCTGCAGAAGTTCCAGCCATCATATCCAAACAGTGTTCAGAGGAAAAAAGGGATTGTTTCTTTCTGTGTCTCTGTGTTATGAATAAGGAAACTTTTCATGGAAGCCCTCTAGAATATTTTTCCTCATGTCTCACTGATCAGGACAGAGTCCCAGGTCTGTTCCTTACCCAATCATTGGTGAGTGGAATGGGATTATCATAATAGGCCTGGGCCAGGATTTATCAGCAAGGATGTATTGGTACTTCCTGTAGGACAAAATTTAAATCTTTGTTGGTGAGACTGTCCCATGCATCTCAGGATGTTTACCATTCTGGGACCCTGAATGAAAAATACAAGTAACACTTCTCAGTCACTAGGAAAGCCTCAAACCAAGAACCCCCAATGGGGAGGACTATGCCCTGTTTACAACTTCTGGTATAGATTAATCGTTTTGAAGGAATTAATTGGGGAATTAACCAGGAAGAAGGTGACACTCTCTCCTTGTGTTTCCCCAGTTAAGCATCATTTCCTTTGTTATTCAACCCAGAAACTGAAATAGCATTCTTTTTTTTTTTTTTTTTTTTTTTTTTTTGAAATAGCATTCTTTAAACATGCATTTTCTCTTCTTACAACATCTAATCATGACCAAGTCTGCTAATATATACCTTAACTCAGTCCACCTCTCTTGATCACTTCTGTCATCATCATAGTCCAGACCACCATTATCTCTCACTCAGGTCACTGGTAGAGCTTCCTAACTCGTCTTCCTGCCTATATTCTTGCCCCTTGTTTTCCCAACAGCAGCAAATATGATCTTAAAACATAGTCAGTGTATGTAACTCCGTTAAAAATTATTTAGTGAATTCACACTGAATTTAATTATGTGTTTACTTTTTTCCCTCTCACTTGAGCTCATGAGCATAAAGTGATGCGTTTATGGTCGCTTGGATTAATTTTTCCTAATTCTTCTCTTGCTCCTTGTATAAAATTACATATCCATGTCTTTTGCCATGTGAGCTTTTAGCTCCTCCCACTAGAGTAGGCAGATTTTATTTCCTTGTTGGATTGATGTTGGGCTTGGCCTTTCTTTGGCCATTGGAAAGTGGGTAGATGTAATTGTTTTAGGAGCAGGACTTGAGAGACATAGTGTGTTTCCACTGGCACCCCTTGCAGTCCTGTGTGAAGATTATGCTAAGAATAGCTTCTGGTCCCAGAATGAAAACATTTGGCTCAAACCAAAACTCAACACAAACTGGATTCAAGCCTAGATGAACCCCAGCAGAATCCCTAGCAATCTGCAGACCTGTGGACAAGAAAAATACATATTTGCTGTTATAAGTAACTGAGAATTTGAGTTTATTTTTCTTATGCAGAATTATTGCACAAATAGTTGACTAACTATAATGATCAATAATTAACAATCATTGAATAATCTTATTCAGGGTTTCAGGCTAGCACATTGGCACAGAGCAGGTATTAAATACCTATTGAATAAATAAAGATACAAATGGTTAAATTAGTTTTATGATAGGTAACTACATTTGAACTTATTCAAACTGTTTGTTCCTCATTTGCTTTTGTATTCAGCCATGTTAAATTTTTCCAAAAAAATGTTATTTCTTTGATAATATAGATCCTTTTGGAAAGTGGGATTCCAAGACGCTTTTCAATTAAAGTTCATTCACATTTTCAGGTCTATAATCCCAGTGTCAATCAAATAAGGGGTGTAGTTTCATTACAGCTGTTGGAAGTTTGTGAACTGGTTTGTTCTGCATGAAAATGAATTCATGTGGGAGTTCTGCCATTCAGCATGCCAATTTCTTAGCACAAATTGTATACCCCAGTACAGACTTTGGTGGACGCCTTCATCCTTTGGCTTTAAAGATGATGGAATGAAGACCAAGCATGCATTCAATTCACAAACATCTCATTGAGGATGGAGTAAATACACAGTGTGTACCTCTGTCTGGCCTCAAAGAGAGCTTGCAATTTCACGGACAGTGAGACCAGCACCCAGGAAACCATTATGAACAGTGCCAGGCAGTTTACTTGCAAAACAAAACAATCTGTTTTTCACTTGGGTGCAGCTTTTTAATGTGTAATTCTCATCATGCTGATGCTGATGGCTTTGTTTCACAGGGCCCACTGTGTGGATGGCTGTCCTGAAGACAGTATCAAAGGGACTTCCCTACTTAATGTCTACCCTGATGCCTACAGATGGGGTTCCCTGCTTCAGTGAGGCTGCTGGGAATTTTGTTCAGTTGGCTCCATTCAGTCATCCTTATTTTCTAGTTGAAGGATGAAGGGAAACTTAGCCCAGAGGAAAGAAGACAGAGGGGGCATGGTAGCTGCTATCAAGTATTTTAAAGCATGACATGGAAGAAGGACTGAATATGAGGTCAGGAGACCAGACTGTGTGCCAGTTGTGTTCATCATAGGATTCAACATTGCCTGGAGTGGCTCTGGAGGCCTTTATGGGGGGTGGCTGTCCATTGTCCATCTGTAAGAGCATAGTCATGGTTTTCACTCCTCTCTGCCCTTGGTTTGGAGGACACCAATGTACCAAATCTGGATCCAAGGTCCTGGACTTTCTCACCATGCATCAGGTGATACAGCAGCTCTGATTGACACCTCCCTCCCTCCCTGTTTGGTATCAGGGAGTACCACTGGGAGCAGCCTATTTTCCAGCTGAAAGATGATGATGGGGCGTGATCAGACAATCAGTGTGAGGGACAGAGTAGAAGCCTGATGGGTTGACTTACCTTTTTGAAGTTAGGGTGCAGGGATGGGTCCTCAGGGCTGGCCTCAGCTGGGGTCACTGCAGCAGCAGCATTGTATACATGGCCGGGACCCTTCCCACACCCTAAACGGAGCCCAGAACTGGGCTGTCTGCTGCCTTTCAGGCTCAGAGCACCATCCCCTTTCCTTTTTCCTGTCTTCTTCCCTGGGTACCACCGTGTCACTCCTGAGAAACCTGTGCCACTCCTGAGAAACCTTTACTCATAAGCAGTGCTCATGCCAGTTCTCTTCTCTAACATTTGATCTGTTTATCAGAAAAAGCACAGACATTAGAAAACACACAAAGGCTTATTTACCCTCCCCCTTGATGGGGGAGATTTCTCTATCGTTACAGGGACTCTCTGACACTTCACCAGTAAGCAGGGAGAAATACAAGTTAAGTCTTTACCTAGACCCCTGCTCCCACGACATGAGGAGTTCAGGCGCTTTGGGGAGAAGAACTCATCCCTAGAGAAGATAATTGAATTAGTGACAATTTCTTAAGGGCAAGAGGATGTGGCTGGGAAAATTACATGGGAGGCTTAACAAGAAGGCTTCTAAGGTCTGTAATTTAACGAATTACCTCAGGTTCTGTCCCATGGATTGTTCTGTGCCTCATTCTCTCCAGAGTCATACTTCACCCCTTGGAGATAGAAACCACAAATAAATTAAAAAAAAACACCAAAAAAAAAAACCGAAAACTACCTGAGTTTTCTGTTATCAGCTGTATAGCTGTATATGTAGAGCTTATGAGTCAGAGTTAACAGGGTGACTGCAGATTTAGGCTCAGCTGCTCTCAGCTGGCCTGGCTCATGGGGTCTGTGACCGCCATGTTAACTGCCTCCCACCCCTCATGTTGATTGCAGGCTGGCTGGTCCAGGGTGGTCCTAGCTGGGATGATTCCGCCCTGCTCCAGAAGCTCTCTCATGGATTCCAGGACAGGGATCACACTGGAGCAAGGTCACAACTGTTATGATGCTATTTCTGACACACTCTATTGGTCAGAGCAAGCCACAAGGTCACCCAGATTCTAGGGGTGGAGAAATATACTTGATAGGAGAAACTGCGAATTCACATTGCAAAGAGTCAAAGATGCAGGGAAGGAAAAATTGTGGCCATTTTTACAATTCACTACAGCATTTTATAGACACTCTAGTGCTCTCATTCACATTGTCATTTATGATTCTCCCAAATAATCCAGTGAGGAGAATAGTACAGGTATTATAATTTCCTTTTTACATTGGAGCAAACTACGACCAGTGAGAATGACAGATTTTCAATGGGTCACAAATGCTGGAAGTGGCAAGACCTCAAATGTATTTTAAAAAGCATATAAATTAGTATGATCAAAGAGAGGTTTTCAACACTTTGCCCCATGTAGACTCATTGAGCATTATTTAAATAACTTTGAGGAATTGGGACAATCATATCTTAAATCTTTCTGTAAATATCGTCTAACTTTAAATGTTAGCAGAAGGGTATAAATCCAAGTGAAGGAGCTTTCTTGAAGTCCAGTTATTGTGGGGATATTGCAATTCCTTTCAAGGTCCTTTGTCCAATCCACTTTATTTCTAACTGCAGTATTTTTCTTTACAATCTCCTCTCTTGAGCTGTGTGAACAAAACACTTGAAAAACCCACTCACTAGGTGTTTCCTCAGCTGTATTATTCTGCTAAAGATTGGTATGGATGTTGTAGTGGAGACAGAAGTGAAGAAAATCTCCACATCTTTTATTTCCCTTAGGAGCAGCTAAAGTCCATTCATAGATACTTATTCTTTGGGCTTTGCTTATATGTTTATTAATTACATTCTTTGGATAACTGTAAAAGCCCAAATTCCATGCCACATGATTTTACAAAAATCAAGGGGACACAAAATGTCACTAACTGGCCCAAATTTTAGGACTTACAAGCTGAGCTTCGACCTTTAAAAATTCATTTTTTTTGAGTAATTAAATTAAATAATTTATGTGAAATCCCTTAATACACTTTCTGATAACATATCAAAGTATTTCAGTTAAAAAGCAAATGTTGTGGGGAAAGTTCATCTTTCAAAACATTTTCCATTAATAAATTTTCTCATTAACCACCATATTTGAGGCACAACACTGGGATATCACTCATTTGAATTTCATAAAATTGAATTTTGAGGGGTATATTGTCTTAACTTTGTGAAAAAGCAAATTGGACTTAGAAAGAATATGTATGTGTTAGGATAAGCAAGGAAATGATAGAGTCTGGACTGAAATTCTGATTTCTTTGAATCCTAGAACCTGTTCTCTTTCCTCTCCACCACAGTCTACAACAAAGAGAAGGCAATGAGATCCAAGTTGAGTGTTTGGGGAAGGAAAGGCAGGAAAAAGACATTGAACCTGAGATTTAAGGGTCAAAGTCACAACGTTCAAGGGTCAGCCTGAGAGGGACATGGACAGCTACAGTCTGAGGTGGAAGAGCCTCATTTACATTACGTGGACATGGTAAACAGGAAGTTAGTATGCTTTTCTGTTTCTCCTATGCAATGAGAGCTGCCCCTTACATTTCCTATGTATCCCAGCTACTCAGTCTTTCACAGAATCTCTTTTAGTAAGGGTCTATCAATCATTTACCTTTTTTGTCATATATTCTCTACCTGTGTACTCGTATGTGTTGGTTCTTGCCTTTTATAAAAAATAGATTGTTTTCATTGTTGTTGTGTAGATTATTTATTTTCTACAATGGTTTGTTTTCCTAGCTGTGATTTGGAGATGTGTAGACTGTTTTTTGTTCAACTGTTGGTTATCTTAAAATTGTGACCAATTTACCTATGTGGAAATGTAGGGATTGGTGCTTTTATTTATTCCTAACCAATCATTGTTAATTAAGTTGATGTTATAAACCTAAATTCTTGTTTTCTATCTTCCCTTTCCAATGTCAATTATCTGTTTAACACATTGTGTTTGGTGATCAGCTTTGTGTATGTCTAGAACAATTATTGGTATTTAGCTGTATCATTCTATTTCTAACTAATTTTAATGTCAGCTCATGTTTCCTATGACAATTTTCTCATAGTTAATCCTTGATCTCTAGTTCCTGCCCTGTTGTTTTGCACTGGTTTAAAGTAGAATTTTTTTCTAGAAAGGGTATTTGGGTGGATGGTATATTTTCTGAGTCCTTCCATATCTGAGATTGTCGTTTTGCTGTCTTCACATGTGAATAACAACTTTGCCAGATATTGAATTCTAACATTATTCCCTTTCAAGTTATAATAGTAAAGATGATGTTACCTAGTGTTCTCTGCTTAAGTGTCATTGAAAGAAAACTGTATGCAACTTGATTTTATTCCATTTGGGGCCATCTGACTCTTGTTTATTTTTGTAATTTGAAAATTATACTAAATATGATTTTGTTAATCAAGTTGTCTTAGGACATGAAGTG
Source organism: Hipposideros armiger (assembly GCF_001890085.2). Lineage (NCBI taxonomy): Eukaryota > Metazoa > Chordata > Mammalia > Chiroptera > Hipposideridae > Hipposideros > Hipposideros armiger. The sequence continues at coordinate 1,530,167 of NW_017731549.1, forward strand.
CATTGTGAATTTTCAGACTCAGACCTTTCTTCCTTTTATTACTTTTAATTTTATTTACATATAATTTACATAGAGTGAAATGCAAATATCTGTTGATGAACATTTGAGTTGTTTCCATTTGGGGGTTATTATGAACCAAAATTCTATGAACATTCTTATAAAAATCTTTTTATAGACATACATTTTTTTTCTCTTGGAAAAATACATGGGCAGTGCATAGGTGTAATTTTTAATTTATTTTTTAATTTGAGTATAGTTTGGTATACAATCTTATATTAGTTATTTTAGGTTCAGGTGTACAATATAGTGATTTGACATTTTTATACCTTGCAGTGTGATCATGCCACTAATTCTAGTAATCATCTGTCACCTTGCAAACTAATCACAATATTATTGACTATATTCTGCTTCCCCTTTTCACCCATCCCTCCACCTCCTCCCTTCTGGTAACTATCCCATTGGTCTGTTTCTATGAGTCTGTTTTTGTTTAGATTCCACAAATAAGTGAAATCACATGGTATTTATCTTTTCAACATTGTAAGAAACTGCCAAACTATTTTCTGAAACAGTTGTACCATTTTACGCCTCCATCAGAAATATATGAAAATCTACTTGATCCATATCCTCAATGATATTTGGTTTGTCAGTATTTTTTATTTTAGCCATTTTAGTATGCAATGTGTACCTGTTTGGTTTTTATTTTGCATTTCCCTACTGTCTGATAGTATTGAACAAAATTCTCTTTCTTATTGGCATTTGTGTATTTTATTGTGAGGTGTCACAGTCTTTTGACCATTTTTGTTGTATTATTTATATTTTTAGTTTGAATTGTAGGAGTTTCTTATATATTATGGATACACATACCATGTTATATATTAGTATTGTGGATATTTTATCCCAGCCTGTGGTTTGCCTATTCATTTACTTAACTGAGTCTTTTGAAAAGAGGTTTTACATTTAGATGAAGACTAATTTTTAATGTTTTCTTTTATGGTTGATGCTTCATAAAAAAATTTGCTCACCTCAAATATACTTGTGAAAATGTTCTTCTATGTGTTTTTTGTAGACAGTTTATAATTTTACCTTATAAATTTGGACCTGTAATCTATTCTGAATTATTTTTTATATGAAATGGCATATAAGAATCAAGATTCATTTTTCCACACGAATATTGTTATTTTTGCTGTATTTGTTGAAGAGACTCTCCTTGTCTCCACTGAGTAGGTTTTTTGCTTCTGTCAAAAGTCTTTTTTTTTTTTTAAAGAAATTTCCTGGATTTTATTTATTTATTTATTTATTTTAAGATGTTTATTGGGGAATTGGGGGGATGGGAACAGCGCTGGGGAATTGGGGGAAGGAGAACAGACAAGTTGCTGTGGTTTTGTTGGTCTTCAGTCTAGTTGTGGAGGACGTGGCTTCACTGGCCCAAGTTGGCACCATCATTGCGCTCTTCCCGGGTGAGGCAGATCAGTCGCCGCTTCTGGACGGCCGCTCACTGCGGCTGCTGGCCGCTCACGCTGGCTGCTCACGCTGGCTGCTGGCCACACACGGTAGCCCATGGCAACCCACTGCCACAGGGGCTGCAGCCTACGCCGTCGCCGGCGACTCATGGCAGCCCAGCTCCAGGATGAGCTGTTGTTCAGCATCTTAGCTGTAGAGGGCAGTGTCACTGGCCCTCATATGTGGGATCCAAACCGGGGTCCTCTGGCATCCCAAGCCAGTTCTTAACCATCGCGCCACTCGGCCGGCCCGTCAGAAGTCTTTTGAACAAATAAGGTTGAGTCCATTCTGCAGTCTTCTTTCTGGCCCAATGCATTGCTATTGCTCTATCCTTACACCAATACTACTCTTGTAGCTTTATAGGAATTCTTATAATCAGGTAGTGTTAATCCTCCAACTTTTTTCCTTTTCAGTATTTTTGGGGGCTTTTGGGTTCTTTGAAATTTTAATAAATATTAGAAATGACTTGTCAATTTCACAAAAAGTCAGGTGTTTTATTTATGTCAGCAATTTTTTTTCTCGGTTATTGCTTTGATTCTTCCCTCCCTCACTTTCTCCCTCCCTCCCTACCTCCTTTCCTCCCTCTCTCCCTCCCTCTCTCCCTTCCCTTCTTCCTGGGATTCCTATTAATCATAGATTGATGCACCAGGATCTCTATTTCTTTCTCCCTCTCCTATTTTCTCTCGTAGTTTAAATTTTTTAGGACTTTTATGGGATTTCAGGATAAATTTCTCAATTTTACTGTATAGTGTACAGATCTGATTTTCTGTTTGTAACTGCCTTTATTGTGGCTTTAATGTAGTAATTATATTTTCATTTCCAACTAATTTTTACTCTTTGGTTTATCCCTCTTATTACACTACCATGTTAGTGGCCCCTCGAATGTTGCTGATACATAGATTAAATATTTTCTAAAGGTTTATTTGATTTTGGTAGGAAATCAATACCAGAGACAGCCAGGTTCTTCCTCAAAACAAGGAGGTGTCAAGACTGTTTTGTTTTCTCTTTTTAACCTAGCATAGTGCCTGGCACATGATAAGTGCTCAGAAAAATATCTGTTGAGCCAATGGATACGTGTAACTTTTCTAAGTGCTTCCCTGCATTTATAAAGCAGACATTTTTAGGTTTCATGACTTTTCAGTTTTCTTTAACTTCCAGAAGGTTGCCTATGCTTGCCAACCTTTGTAGGAGTTGAGTGGGTTCTGTTAGAAATTGCTATGCTTCCTGTTCTCCCCAAATGTTACACAGAGGTCCTTTGAGTCTAGACAGAAGGAAGTAGGGAAGAAGCAAACAACCAAATCAACAAAAATGTCACAGTAAATTACCAGTATGAGAGGATCAGAGTGGGAGTTGATGCCGCGGGGTATGATGGCACAGAGCTGTCTCTGTGCCATATTATGGATTGTTTCCCATATTGCATGTGTTGTACTCCCATGTCTGCTTTTGTTCTACCTTTGCTAGCCGTAAATCATGGAATCTTCCATTGTTGGCTGTGGGGTCCTGCACTGTTAGTCTGCAAAGGCAGGAAAGAAGAAGTGTACATGTGGTCATGTTTTCTGCCCTGGCCTCTGGATGTTCCCTTTCATTAATAAGGGTTGGTTGAAGTATCTTCTTACTTATTGCTTAATATTTTGATTCCCACAGGAGCATCCCACCCTTGTTTATTTCTGGTGTGGAGCAATGCAGATCTCTTTCAGTGTCCAGTGCTAAGGGAACATTTCCAGTTTGAATATTCCATTAGACACTCCAGTGACTTTGTTCTCATGTAGCCATCTTTCCCAGAAGTCACATAGACTTTGAATGCTCTGGTTGGCCATAACATCTCATTTCATAGCTTGAAATCAGAGTGTAATTAATACTCTACTTCTTTTGGGTCCCCAGCTCTGCCAGAATGACTGAGGATTTTCCTCTGCCTCAAACCTAAAAATGTCATTCTGCTAATGATAAGGCCTATGTTTTTTTTTACCAAGTATTGTCCTGGGTTCATAGCTTGAAATGTGCCCTATTAGTTTTTTCTACAAAATAATATTTTACTTCTGAAAACACAGATATAGATGAATCAGTGACCTCTGTCACAGAAATGTACATTTAGTGACACGTGTCTGATGTACTGGGAAAGGAAATGGCGTCCTTTGCTAGACTTCTCTAACAAGAAAGATGGAATATCAGAACATTGGTGTTCTAGGTCTTTTTCTGACTTTAGCTCTTTTAGTACATCTGTGACTGAAGCAGTAGGAGCAGTAGCAACAAAATAAAATGACTGTACTTTGCACAGAAGGAAAATGTCCTGTATAGATTCATCATAGAGAACAATAGATTGGTTGCCTTGTAAATTACTGGAAAAGATCCTGTTTTTATGCTGCTATACAACTTCTGTGTCCAACAGATTAACTTTATTATCAGTTTCCAACACCAATAACTTTAAATAATTAGAACTTGAGCTGGGAATTTAATCTCCTGACAACTAAAGAAGATTGCATATTGTAGGGAGGCCAATATATCTATTTTATGTGGCAAATGGATGGTCTTATTCACCATGATTCATTTACCTGCTGTTTTGCGTGAACATACTTTTGTCAAATTGATGGGTGACACAAGCTGTTCCACTAACACCAAGGAGAAATTACTGTTTTATCACAATATTCAGTGGCAGTGTTTGTGCTTTATATATCTAAAATTTCATGCAGGTAAAAGAAAGATCAATCAGTAAATATTTATTGAGCCCTCTGGTTTACGTTTGGTGACTTGCTAGATTAAGTGGGGGATAAAAAAAATGCATAAAATATGGTACGTAAAGAAAAGTTAGAGAAGAAGTCATTTAGTCTGTGTAGCTTTATCTGTTCTAACACATTTGAATAAGTGAAGTTCAAGCCTAAATTGAACTTTATCAAGGACTTTTAAATCTCTTTATAAAGGACTTTTAAAAAGCTCATAGTTTGTCTGTCTGGCCAGACTTTTTTTAAAAATAGGGAGAATTGGAGATGTCTGGTTAACAAATAAATGGAACCGGTTTTAGTTGTGGGCTAGTTCTTGTTAAAACTAGTGAATTGAGTATGGCCAGGCATGATAGTGGGTTAGTAATCCCTGCTCTTAAGTGCATTCTGTTTTAGTGAGCAACATAACAAGTCAACCAATAATTACAGCATGAAAGTAGTTTAATAGAGGTCTGCAGACATTTTTCTATGAACACATCACCTAAGTTCATTTAGAGAATCCTCAAAAGCAGGGATAGTTGAACTAGCTATGTCTTGGAACTTGAGAAGACTGTGCTCAGGCTTACATTTGCCACCCACTCCTGGATCTCAGGCGCTTGGACATACTCTGGTCTCTTCTATCTTAAAGAAGAAACCAACCAAGTCCTTCTAGGGACTTCTAAGACCATCCAGCTGTTGCCCCAGCAGGTTCCTCCATTTCACTGCCAAACTTCCTAACCTGACAGAGACTCTTCATTTCAGCACTACTTACTTCCACTTCCACTATTTCATTGAGTGGCCCTTGTCAAGACCACCTAGGACCTAAAGACTTCAAAGGACAATATTTATTTCCCATCTTCCTTGAGCTCTCTTTAGTTTTTGGTATGTTGTATCTGCTCCTTATGATAAACATGCTTTTTCCTTGACGTCTATAAAACTAAGATTCCCTGATTTTCTTATCGCCTTTCTGGCTATTGCTCATTTTCCTTTGGTGGTTTCTTACGTTCCCTCCAGTCTTTAAATGCTGAAGCTCCTTAGGGCTGCGACCTCGGGCCTCTCCTCTTGTTTCCTTTGGCAATTTTATTCTACTCCAAGGACCTCACATATCATGTCTACGGTTAAGACTCTATTTCAGGCTTCTCTCCTGAGAACTCCATATAAATGTTCAAGTGCTCACTTAACATCTCTATTTGGATGCATTGTAGGCATCTCAATATTCCTGTCCAAAACCGAACTCATGATCTTCCCCTTGAAATCTATTCTTCCTCCATGTTTTTTTGTTGAAATAAATGGACCATACCCTCAATTTCTCAAAGATAAAACCTGGGATTCATTTTCAATACTTCCTTCTCCCTTACTCCACACAGCTAATCAAACATTAAGTCTTGAGGATTTTACATCTTAAATATTATTTGAATCTATTCTCTTCATTGTAGTTTTATAGTTTCTATGCTTAGTTTCAATTCTTCTTTTGCCTAGACCCCCACAATAGTCTTTGGAATGGTGTCTTTGCTTCTATTCAGTCCACCTCAATTTGTTGTCCTCATAGAGGAAGTGTGAACTTTTAAGAAGGCAAATCAGGTCATGCACCTTAACTTGCATAGAATACTTCACTGGATACCCATTGCTTATGGGGTCCCCACAACTTGGATTTGCCCCTGGTCCTGCTCTCTCTGTGGTGCTAAAATACCCAGGGAAATGTTAAATCTTTCATCCAGATTTTAATGTACAGAACAGCAAATGGTCAGATTGAACTTTTGAGGAACTTCCTCTGAATTTACATTTTGGCAATACCAATAGGTATTTGCCACATGGTTTCACATTCCCATGCCTTTTATTATATTTGCTCTATCAGAAACCTCCCTCTCCTTTGCCTGGCATCTTCTCCCCAGGAAGTGTTCCTATAACTTTCATGTATGGCAAAGTTTCTCACTTTTGTGTTTCCAAAGAACTCTGCAATTAAAAAAAATTCACCATAGCTCACCGTCATTGAGTATTTATTCTAACAAAAATTCATTGTAACTGATTTAAATATATTTTCTCATTTAATTCTCACAATAGCCCTTTAAGGCAGGTACAATTATTATTCCCATTTTACAGATGAGGAAATTGAGGCATTGGGGAATTAAGTAACATTTAAGTATATAATTGTCGATGAAAAACATCCAGCCTAAGAGGAAGCTTATGAGAGTTTATCTGAGCCAAACTGATGACAATTGCTGGGAAGCAAAATCTCAACACATTGAGAGAAAACGCTCCGCAAAATGGCAATTTGCAGTTTATTGTATACATAGGTAGGATCAAAGGAGGAGGGTTACATGAAGTCCATTGGTGATAGATTAAGGGGGTGGGAGAAAGAAAAGCAGGGAAATCTCTGGGATTGGGTAAAAGTAAATTGGAGAGCCAGGTACTTCTTTCACATAGGTGGGTGCAGGATAATTACTAGTTAACATAGAGATGTTAATCAAGGGACAAGAATGATAGAGGGATTCTGTACTTTCCTGCTCTGGTCCAGAAAAAGGGATTACTGACATTCCAAGGATGTCATTTTAGGTGCAAAAAGACAATAGTCAGACCCACTTAAAGGCACAGATTAACTTTATGAAGGAAGCTAAAGTTGTGACTTCCCATCATGGTCCATTTAGTTGTGAAAGCTGTTTATGCTCACGCCATCTTATGTGGTTATTTTAAGTCTCCTGAGCTTGTCAAGTTTAACCTGTGACACCTTTTCTGTCCACATAATGGAGTTAGAATTTGAAGCCAGGCACATTGACTACCTGTCTGTGCTGACCACTGTGCTTTTCACACACTGAAATGACCTGTTTCAGGGTCTATAATCACCATAAATAAGACTATAAGCATGTAGACATTTGGAACTATACCTTACTCACTGCTCTATCCTTATCTATCCTGGATAAACATCCTTTTTTCCTTGGCTTCCCCACTCTACTGCCTGGCATATAGAGAGTACTCTTAAGTACTTATTGAAACAATGGAATCAATTGGCTGTCTTAACATTGTATTGACAGGATTTCATTCCTCCTCTTGACTTAGAGCTCAGTGAGTATTTAGTGGTAATGGAATTTATAGCCATTATGGAATGTATGTAGTAGAAGAAACTCTAGCATGCAGAGATTATGCATTCTTTGTGAAACATTTTCCATTTGACTGTGGTTTTCGTACCCGTGTTCAAAGGCCTGTGATTAATCTCTGTGCTCATCTCTTAGGCTGCCTTAGGCTGATACTACAAGGACTTTAAAGCAATCATCTTCGGTAGCTGAGCTCTTAGCAGGTCATCTTCATGCTATTAAGAGATACTTGTCCTGATGAGTGTCAGAACAGAGGGAAAAAGTTATCAAATCACATGGATTTCTAATTCATATGGAAGGAAATTGATATGGTTTAAGAAGATGTCTCTGTGATATGTGCGATATGTGCCTGCCTTTTTCTTTTTTTGACAATTTCAACTTACTTAAAAATTTTCTAGTATTTTGGGTAAATAATGAAAATGAACACAGATAGTAATTTTAGAGCTCATAATTACTAATAACTTGACCCTACTTCCTGGAAGCAGTCTAATTTTACACTATTTCAACAATTCAGGAATAGGATTTCTTCCTCCCCCACCCTCAGCTATAGAACATGATCCGCGGATGGGAAAAGATTCCAGGTTTTTCTTTTTACCCCAAAGAAAATAGAAATTTAAGCTGACTAAAACACCCATTACAAAGCACTTTGGGTTAAATCAAGGATCTAACACGCACAGTTATTTGTTACAGTCATTAGGTTTTATTCAGATGTGAATGTGGTTGCAGTCCCATAGCATCAGGACAGCAATGGCTCTCCATATACCAAAATGTTTAGCAAAACCACTTGTTTCCCTACACCTTTATCTTATGCACACGGGAATTGTCAACTGTGAGCTGAGAAAAAAAAAGGAAGAACTTCATAACTGCATCGTATTTGACTTTCTCAATTTTAATTTGTGGAATAGAGATTATGTTTAATAGGAAAAAGAGAGATTAACTTTTGGAACATTTGTTCAGTGTGATTAACGAAAAATAACCTCAACTAACTGCAATTTTGTCAATAACAAATGTGAGTATCATGAACCACATCACAGGTGTTTTATTTGTGCTTCTATTTAGGTAGTGTGGCATATACCTCAGAATGAAAACCAGCATGACAATATGACTTAAGTACTACTGAAAGGCCTCATACCATTTCTCAAGCAGCATGTAAGACCTGACCTTTCCATACTCCTTAGAATGAGCTATGTTTCTTCATGTGATGCTGGGGCTTCCATTTCTGCCCTTGTGGCAGAAGTGGCTAAGTAATCCCCTGTTGTTTCTCTTTATGTCTGTTACTGCTGTGTAGCTATTATTATATTTGGCTAACAAAGTGATTGAATTTCAAAAACCTCCAGTGCAAGGCACATGAAGCAATGTTTCTTTTATCATGAGAAACTTTCAACAGAACCCAAAGTTGAGGATGACTAGCAAGAAGCTGTGTAATGTCAAAAATACCAATGGCCACATTATTAGAATGTAGGTTTGATTGTGCAACAAAGTCCAAAATAACAATGGCTTAAAAAAAAAATAGAAAGAAGTTCATTTATTTTACAAGTAATGGCCCAAAGGTGAGCAGACCAGGGCTAAAGGCTGTACATTATCCAGGACCCACACTCCTTCTATATTGTTGCTCAGTCATTTTTTAATTTATGGTTTTCATTTCATGGTCTAAAATAGATGCTGCAGTTCTCGCCATCATGTCTGCTTCCTAGTCAGCCATTAGGGGAGAAGGTAAAGTGGAGAGAATGCTACTTATATTTACTATTGTGATATAGAAGTTGTACCAGTCATTTTTAATTACATGCTGTAAGCCAGAACTTAGTTACATAAACCAACCTAGCTATGAAGAAATTTGAGCAATGTAGGCTTTTGTTGCATGGTCATCTGACTAGCTAAAATCAGGGATTTTACAATTAAAGGAAAAAAGGAAGAATGGATTTTGGGAAATAACTGGTAGTGCTATGATTACTGCTGGTAAAAAGTGAGGGAGTAGAGAAATAATATGGAATGGGGTAAGTAGATGACCATCCTTTAGCTCCGGCAACCTTGAGTGTATAAAACACAGAGACTAATTATGATTAGCTAAAGTTGAAAAGATATTTGCTGGCTAGACATCATAGAATGGATAAAAAGTTTGGAGAACCAGATACAGGACTAGGCTCAAGATAATGCAGCCACAGACACATGCAAATCTTACTAGGGAATGGTCTGCTTATCGTACTGTCCTTGGTGACATCACTCCTAGACTCAGATTCTTGATTCTGTTGCCAATATCATCACTAGAAACCAGGTACTGGATGCCAAAGCTGGAAATGAATTTTAACCTGTCTTTCCTTCTTTGAATCCTCATGCCAGACTTCAAATCTGAGGTTAGGACACCAGATTTGTTGAGTTTAGCAGAAGAGCATGCCCCCTAGCTGCCAGGGCTCTGAGAGTGTAAGTATCTGCCCTTCTGGGCATTGGCACTGGGTGGTGAAACTGTCTCCACCAAAGATTGACTTATACAGTTGTGGACCCAAAGGATGGAAAGGGGTTCATTTATGAGCTGACATGGTTAAAAATGCCAACGATATGTACTATGATGACCAACATATTTTTCAAATTGGGCAAAAATAACATAAGTGTGTGGTTTTAGAGGTAGAGAAAACTGGGTCTTAGTTTTGTTCTGTAACATTGAGGTGTTTATAATGCCCACCTCCTAGGGTTTAGTAGACAATATATGTAGAGTAGATGCTTAATAAATTGAGAAAAAATGGAAAGATATACATACCAACTTTTTGAAGTTGTAAAATACTTTCTTCCTATCTAGGCAGTCTGAATATTGTTTGTCCACCCATATCATTAACTGATTAGCCATTATTTCAGTTGAACTACCCAAGAAACACATGCTGATATTCTAAAGTTAATTTGGAATCCAAATATAATAGCGAGGTTAACAATTGGGCCAAATTTGGTGCTTACTCTAAACTTACCCATATTTATAAACTAGATGAAGAAAATATTGTACATTACTTTTTATAGTGGATTAAAGAGAGCAAACTTATCCCTACAGCCTATAAGTACAAAGAATAACATCTGAAATACATATTTCAATAATTGTTCTCTGTAGATATTAAGTGACTGGCTTTTGTTTCCTTCTCTCAGAAGTGCATTCTCCTTGACAGCACTTTTGCACTGATAAATAAGCATTTAAAACTTGATCATTTCTACCAACCACTTCAAAGTTTCTCCTCTGAAAAACATCTCAAGCAGCATTACAAAGAATGACAAAGGCAGGCTTAAGTGCCTCTGCAGGATGCCAGAAATACAGGTTGGATGGTGTTCAGCACCTGGGAAATTCGTTAAGACCATATGGACTGTCAAAAGTTCAGTATACTAGAGAAGAAAACTCTGTGCAGTGACAGCATTTGAATAAAAAAATCATCGTAAACAACGGCTCTAGGGGATTACTGTGATCATTCAAAGAGTTGCAGGTTCTGCTGTTCACAGAACAATTATAAACTAAACTATAAACTCAGTTGTGGAAGTGGCAACTAGAGGAAGGGACAGAACTGTAAAAAGTTCTTTGGGCAAATGAGATCAACGTCCCTTTCCTTGACCTTAGTTCTTAGGAGTCTTAGATTTACATATGTATTATGTCCATGCATGTAAAAGGGCGAAGTCAATGTAGTGAAATAAAAGTAAGCTGTTTTTGTTTGTTTGTTTGATTTCTGTTATTGTTTAAAAGACAGATCACTATTTGCTAACATTTCTGTATAAGTAAAATTAACACAAAATATGAATGACCTAAATTATGAAACTATTTTAAGGTAACACAGATAGCTTTTTAAAATTACAATTTGCGCACTGCTATTTGAATAATTGTTTCTGAGCTTTCTGGAACAAAAGAGTAAGCTCTATGAATATTCCTTTTATATATTTCCAAGATTAACTTAATTTATTCATTTTCTTTAGATTCATTAGATGAAACTTGCCAAGTGATATGGGAGATCTATCTACCTACCTATGTATTTATCTTTCCTTCTAAGTTCTGCATGATGTTATTAAAAAGCTGGAATATACACCTGCTTTTGTAATTTCTGAGAATATAAAAATATGGTAATGTCATATACTGGCTAAGTAAACCTAGGGTGTTATTGTAATAGCTCTCTGCCATCAAAGAGTAAGCAGAGGAAAAGCGATGAGAAATTTGTAAAATGAAAGATGAAAATTATAAAATGAAAAGAGGCAACATGTATGATTTGTTAAAAGAGGGTAAGAAAAAAATACTTGATTTGTAATTGTCCCACAGAGGAACCTTAATTTTAGATTTAAAGAAGAAGCTATAGTATGCGTGTGTGTTGTTAGAGTGCTAGGTGCTCTATTTATTTTAGTGACGTGACCAGCATCTCACCTTTCTCTGTATTCTCACAATAAGGTGTAATAGAAGCTTTGCAGAATCCTAAATAATTTTCTAAAGATCCATTATAGGACACTGTTACCTATAAGAAATTCCGCTTCAGACAGTGAGGAGTGAGTATTTTTCAAATTAACTTTCTTTTTTTCAAGTATAAAAATAGCACATTCTAATTGTTTAAAATTTATAAAATACAGAAAATAAAGATGCAAAGAAATATCACAGTAAATTTGCCATTCAGAGTTAATCACTACTAACGTTTTGGTTCACTTCATTCCAATCTTTTTTTTTTTTTTCTGGTATACATATAATGATGCAGAGCATCCATTAAAATGTTTGTGAAGAAATTTGGAAGGCATGGGAAATTGCTTGGAAAAAAATAGACCATTTAGAACTATTTGAACAAGTTATTCTGGAGTGTTTTTAATATTTAGTGAACATTTGGCAGAGCAGCAGTTCTTTACTTACACGCAATCAGCAGGGTCCTCTTATTAGGCATTCCCATTTTAACAAAACAAATTACCTTTGGTAGCTGTTGAGTTCCTATATCGCTGTCTGCTCTGTGATGGTAGGACTACACAGTCATCAAAGAATGGGGCACTTGACACTTTGGGGAATCAAAGCCACAACTCATGACCCCAAAGTAGGACAGATTAAGTATTAAAATGTGGTATTGATTATTTGTGGAATAGTAGCTCAGAAAATTGAATATTTGTTGTGGACCCAAGTATTTGAGAGAAAGCTTTATGGTTGAAATAGAGACAGCTGGGCCTGGAAGAAAGGGCAGATTTGGCAAAGGCAAAGAAAAGACCAAAGAAAATTTTACTGGACAGATGGGCAGGTCAGGGCACGTTAGATTATGGAGGCTTAATTCCCAAAGGCATTTGGATTTAGTGTTGTAATTCTGGGATGTAAAATAGGTTTCAACTTGCATGTGAACTCTGTTTGACTGGTAGTGGCTCTCAGGTGGGGACCATGCTGAGGGACTCTAAGCATTGTCAAGGGCTGAGGGCCCAAGATGCTGTGATCAGTGATGTCTGCCAAGGGCATGGGAGGGGCGGGGTTGGCACAAATGCTGCGAACTTGTCTACCATCCTGTCAGCAACAAAGCAGTGGATTTTTAAAAAACCAAGTCACCTTTAAATATGATTTTAAAATATACATTTAACAAACATTTTGTTCCTATAGTATTTCAAATGTAGACAATGAAGATATGAACAATATTGATCAATACCAATACTGTTGAACATGATACAATGAAGATCAAAATACACCTTATATACTTTGTGAGGGATGAAAAGGATAGCTATTGCATTGTTTTGTACACCTGAAACTAATAATAATAATAAAATAAACAAATAAATAAATAAATAAATTTAATTAAAAACAAATAAATAAATATTTTTTAAAAATACACCTTAAACTTATATTCTTTAGTTGATATAGGAAATTAATTTGCACCAAACATTTTTTTTTTGTGGGGGGAAATAGTTTAGTTGATATTTCTAAAATAACACAATCTCATTTAATTCATCGTGTATGAGGAAGGTAATTTTTTCCAAACTTTATTAAAACCTAAGATATTATTGTATTTATTTGTAAGATATTTATATATCAAAATATTAAGTACTATTTTAGCTTCTTTAATTAGTAGAGTGATCAGTTGGAAACAGATGTTGTTTATTTTCCCAAATAATTAATTTATTTACCGTAATTTCTAATTGTTCATTGGTAGTATAGAGAAATTTGATTGATTGTTGTACATTGAATTTGTATCCTGTGTCCTTGCTCAGTTCAACTTATTAATTCTAGTAGCTTCCTTTTCTGTGGATTCTTGGGGATTTTGTACATAGACAATCATGTTTTCTGCAAATTAAGACAGTTTGATTTCTTCTTTTCTGATCTGTGTGCCTTTTCTATCTTTTCCTTGCCTATCGCACTTCCTGGGACCTCCAGTATGATGGTTGAATAGGAGTGGTGAAAGTGGACATGCTTGTCTTTTCCCCAATTTTAGGGAAAAAAACATCCAGTCTTTCACTATTAAATATGATGTCAGCTATAGCTCTATTTATTTTGTGTTTAATAAGCCCATAGATCACTGAGGGTTTTTGCAATCTTTAACTATAAATGTGGATTTGTTATTTCTCCTGGCATTTAAAAAAATTATGAAATGTAAGATGACAATGACCATTTGTCAGTATGAATCTATTCAGAATAGAGACCTACAGGTGAAAGATTGGAACATTAATTTCCATGCCCTTTGGGCTCCTTTGTCTCTTGGGAACATATCTGCTGACATAGAACTTGACATCAAGGCCACCTGAAATAGTTTCTTCAAAAATGACAGGAAAAAAGCCTATTATCCTGCCCTTTCTGTGTGCTGAATGGTAATGCCCTCAAATAGCAATACATCCAGAGCAACGTAGGGTTTTGTGAGCATTCTTAAAAGAATGACCAAAGTCAGTGGCAGACCAAAAATCAAAGCGTGATCAGCTTTCCCAAAGAGAAGACAGAAATTAAAAATGGGTACTTTTTTTAGGATGAAGCTTTTTTAAGGAAAAAGTAAAAAAAAAAAAAAAGACAATGTCTTACTATAGCTCCTCAGAGAAAGCAGCAAATGTCACTGTTGTGGAAAAAAATATTTGAGCTTTTTATTGTACTTGTTATTTTTTCACTATAAAAAATGTACTTATTTTGAAAAGTATAAGTTTGTATATAAATGAAAAAATACAACTATCTGTAACCTCACTATGCATTGATAACCAGTCAATATACAATTCCAGAGTTTTCCTTTAGATCTACATCTATATCTCCTGCGACATCAGCCTCTCTCTAAAGATCACGCTGTATATACCAAGGGTGCCAAAAAAAGGTATACACATTTTAAGAAAAAAAATTTGTATTAAAATTGTAATACTCAATATATACAGATAACAAAAGATGAATACAAGTCTTGTGTATACATTTTTTTGGCGCCCCCAGTATTTTATTATGTTTTCTTCTACATAAGGCGATATAGTGAAATATTTCTCCATTGCACCAGAGAAGGCTAGTTGAATTCCAAAGATCTGAGCTCTCCTCCCACAGTGTAGACATGTTGTTGGGAAGCAGCTACCTGGCTGAGGACTGCATTTCTCAACCCTTTTGTAGCAATAGGGGGCCATGTCACTGGTTTTGGTAATGTGGAATAGGAACTAAAGTGATATGCCACACCTGGGCCGAGGTGGTTCAGTGTCTGCCTGCTTTTCCCATTCTCTCATTCACATCCAGGATGCACTTGGAGGCCACTCTTGCATTTTTTCCATGGCCATGAGCAAAACATGACCTCAAGATAGCCTGCTGTTCCCAGAAGAATAAAAGACACATAGAGCAGAGCCACCTCAGCATCCCCATAATGTGAATCAGCGTGCTGAGCAAAGCTGCCCCAGATGACTTGCAAACTGGTGATTGAGAAATAAATGATTGCTGTTTTTTTGCATTTAGTGTGCTTCCCAGAAGTCGATGTGCACGGAGTACACATAATTGAGTCTAGAAAAAGAGATGTTGTCTCAGAAAGCATGAAAGATGTGGTGTTTGACAAATGGCCTTGATTGGAATCAAATACATACACACCTTCCAAAGTCTTTGAGAAAATTGTATTGGCAAACAGACCTAGCCTGGACTAAAAGGGACTGAGACTATTTGATATATGAAAATGACCTCTTAACATTCCATAGGCAGGAAGCAGGCAGAAAAGGCTACTCAGGATTCAAGAATGGTGCATTTTCCAATGTCCTTTATGGAGAGTCAAGGAAGAGAAGGTAAAAGGAAGAGAATGTAAAAGGAAGGATCTCCACCTCACCCACAGAGGGCTTTGTCAGCAGTGCTGGAGAATAATGGGCTAGGAAGAGACTTCCAGGGATCAGAACTTGGGCCAAATCAAGGAACATTTCTTCCTTCAGGAGAGCATGGCACACATTTACAGCGCGCTTTCAGAATTGCTATGTATCACGTCTTCAGGGCACCAGATATCACGTCTTCGAGGCCCCACATTGGGGTGCCAGATATCATGTCCCACGTGACAAGGGCTGGGGTTTCAAGGAGGGGCAGTGATGGGTTAAGAAATCATGAGTCAAAAGTAGAGTTTCTGTGGGCCAGGGGTCTCCTCTCTTCAGACTGAGAGAGTGAGCCCTGATACTGGAAGGAGTAAAGGTTTTATTTACAACGGTCACAAAGAGGTCAATTTGAATATCTATACCCAGTTAATGGATTCAATTAGACTGGCAGCTGCTTCACCAAAACTCACTGTGATTAAGCACCAGTTGTGCTTTCACACATGCCTATTGTGCTTTCACACAAGCCTATGATCCCCGGGATGGCATCAGCATTCCGAGACCACCTGATAAGGAAGTTTTACCTAGATCATTCCCTCAGGTCTCAGCATTCCAAGACACTTCCTTATGGCTTCAAAGGATCAGTGCTCAGGAGCATTCGAATCGGCAGCTGCAAGGTAACAGCTGTGGACCATCGATTGCCAGGTTCCTCTCATTCTCCCCTTTTTCGAATGGGAGTGTTTATCCTGTCCTTGTTCCATTATTGTGTTTTGGATGAGATAAGGGAGATGATTTGTCCATTAGATCATGTATCTCTAAATCAAGAGGAGACACATCTAGACTTGAAGTAGGTCATGAGATCCTGGACTTTGAGTTTGATATTATCAATGGATGAGGTTTGAGGGAGAACTTGAGATGGGGGTGAGTATTTTGCATATGAAAGGAATACGAATGTTTGTAAACAATAGGACTATGATAGATTAGATTATTGTTTAGAAACATTCACTTTTCTCCCTCATCTCCACCTTTCCATATAAGAATATAGTTCTCTGCATTTTAACCTTGGGCTTGGCCATGTGACTTGTTTTGGCAAGTGCTATGTTAGCATCCATGATACAAGCAAATACTTAAAATGTGCTTGAGTTGTAACTCTTGCCTTTTTGTGCTTCTGCCATCTTCATGAAAAGGACAAGCTCCTGATAATCCTCTGGTCTCAGGAGAAGAATAAGAGGCAGGTGGAGGAGAACCTTCCAGGACTGCCACCTAAAACAATGCTGTCACAGGTCACCAACAAAACTGAGCAAGAACTACGTGCTCATTTTTATATTTCCAGTTAGTTTGAGGTTGTTTTGTGAGGCATCTGTATACATTTGTTTCTTAACCTCTTCAAACTTTTGCCAAAATGTCAACTTCTTTTAGCAATGACTCACCATTTTCAAAATGACAACCCTCCCTCTAGTTCAATACATCCTATTTATTTCCCTTTGTATTCTTCTCCATAGTAGATGCCATCTTCTAATATACCACATAATGTACTCATTTTAGGGGGATTATTATCTGTCTTTTCCAAATAGAATATAAGCTCCATTATGTAGATATTTTTGACTATTTTACTGCTATATTCTCAGCACCCAGAACATTGCCTAGCACATAGTAGGTACTCAATAATTTTGGTAAAATGAATAAATTAATCAATTTATACATAGAAAAAGATCGAAAAAAAGTGCAGAAAATATTAATAGTGGTTATTGCCTGCTTCTGTGAATATGGTGATCTTCATTTTCTTCATGTTTTCTGTATTTTCTAAATTATACACACCAAATATATGTGATATATTTAATGAAAAGAAAAACAAGTTTTCAAAATTGATTTGACCAGACAGAAACTTCATGGTTTTTCTTATTTTAATATTATTGAGATTGTCCATTTATTAGTATGCATAACTCTTGTCCTAGAGTATATTGTGACATAAGGATCTGTGGGCAGAAGACAACTCAAAACAGAAGGCAAGTGGGCCAAAGAGAAAGTTGAGAAGCTGAGTGCGTTGAGAATTGAGACTGGATAAGAAAATCACATCCCAGAAATGCATTCCGTAAGTGTATGAATCTGGGCAATCTTCATTTTTTTCATCCTCCTTTCTCTCATGCTAAAGTGTTGCCAAGTGGTCCTGTTTCTAATTATTCTAGAACTTTAAGAGAAGTTCAAGTGATGCCTCTTTTTAGACATTTTAATGAATTATTTTATTGCACCTATACATTTATGATAAAAGTACACTAAGGAATCTAATAAAAAATCCCCTGGTTAAGAAATATCACTGTGCTATTCTGTATGGTACAAGTCAATATTCTGATATAATCATAGTAGTAGCAATATAAGTAGAATGGTCTGGTATTTGTCAAATTATTACACTCCAATTAGAGGAGCTGGAATAATTGCATGAAATTTTTTCTCCAAGGTCGAATGATAACTTCAAGCCTGACATGACCATGAAAAAGGAAGAGACTGGCCGTGCAGGATAAGAGTTGTTGAATGACGTGTTTTCTCCACACATCTACCCCCTGTTTTGCCCCCACCCTCACCACAGTTGGAAGAATGGAGAGGCTGAGCAATAAAGTCTGAGAGCTGGTGCCAGGTAAATTTTTCTAAGAAGAAGGTGACCTGTCTTGCTTGCTATACGTTTCTTGGGATGCACACGGTGTGCCAAGAGTATGGATGAAAGTAGTATAGCGTAGGGGTAAAGAACATGGGGGTTTGGGGAAAGATGGAATTTGATTTGAATTTCAGCTCTACCATGTACTAGCAGTATTCCCTTGTCAAGTAACGAAGTATTCTGAGCCTCACTTTTATCATCTGTAAATGGAAAAGACAAGGATTAAATGAGATGCCATTTGTAAAGTGCTCACTATTGTATATAATCACTATCACATATTTAACAAATTAAAGCTGCTTTAATACTATTGCTACTTCTACGACTACTATCATTTTCTTACTAATACCTGTGGTTCTCCAGTAGGCAGGCTGGCAAGTTTGTCTTCTGGAGAATAAAGAGAGGGAAAATTTGTAAAAAATAATTTAGAAAGAATATGTCTAAAGTCCCCAGCTTAACACTAAGTGATGGTTGTTGATTGCATTTTCATTTTGAAATTTAACAGCAGAGCATCACTGTATAACTACCACAGTGTCATTAAACTTGGTACATCTTGACCTTGAATGATGCTACACTAGTCAAGATGTTCTTTGAGTGTTCTAGAAATCAATACATGTGCTGAATCTCAGTTATGGTGATCAAATCTATATATTTTATTTTTTCATAAAAAAAAGCTAGAACATCAGCAGGGTGGAAGATTGCAGATATTTTTTCTGTTAAGCATGTAAAACATAAAATTCAGTGGATGAGATGGCCAGTTAGCTCATTTGTTACAGCGTGGTGCTGATTAATACCAAGGTTGCCTGTTCGATCCCTGCATGAGCCACTGTAAGCTGTGCCCTCCTTTAAAAAAAAAAAAAAGCAGATAAAATTCAGTGGCTGGACAACAAAGAGTTAGGAAACACCACTATAGACCATGAAAAACAATATCAGGGGAGACGCTTACACATTCATGTTATACATTTGCTTCTCCTCAAGTTTCCCTCTGATTAAAAGTATAGTGATGAGTATCGTAAACATTTATGTGATATTAAGGAATCAGTCATCCTTCCCTCTATGGTGGGCCTTTGCTACCATACTGCTCTTTTTTTGTTTTTGAATCCGGTCTCTTTACATTAATAACTCAAAACCTCAGGCATGTTAAAAATAGATTGTAAGAGAATTGAAAGCAGCATTTTCCTCCTCCCTCCCACGCCTTTTCTCGACTGTAATATAATGGCACTCGAAAGAAACAGTCTACGGAAATCAGGATTTTCTCAGCAGCTTGTGTGGGAAGTGCAGACTATTGTGAGCAAGTGTTACAGCCTGCTGCCTGACAGGAAGTCCTGGAAAAGTTAACTGAACAAACACCTTCCATTGTCTACAGAGGTTGAAAGTCCAATGAAATCGCCTTAATTCTATCTCTGAGCCAACTTGGTGACTGTTAATACATTTAACCCTTTTGATTCTAAAGGCTCAGGTGTATTCAAGACTTTTTCCCTCAATGCTTCTTAACCTTTTCAGATTCTTGGACTCCTCTGAGAATCCAGTGAAATTGAACAATAAACCATGTGTTCCTTTCTCAGGGGATCCTTGTTTCTTTCTCCACTCCCATCCCCAATGTCGAATTGTCCTGTAGCCATTCTGAATAATCAATGGTGAAGGGAAAAACTCTAAAGAGGAGAATGTGAGTCTGCCTTCTCTCATGCCACTCCATTGCATATTCCTCATCTCTTTCTTTGCAAGATTTTTTTTAAAAAAGGCTGAGCTTCTTACAGCAATTTTTTAAAATTAAATTTATTGGGGTGACATTGGTTAATACAATTATATAGGTTTCAAGTCTATATATTTCAAATCTATATATTGCTTTATATATTCACCATTCAAAGTCTAATCGTCTGTCACCATATATTTGACCCCCTTTTCCCTCTACCTCCCTCACTCCCCCCTTACCCTCTGGTAAGCACTAAACTGTTGTCTATGTCTTTAAGTTTTTGCTTATTTGTTTGTGGCTTTCGGTTTTGTATCCCACATGTGAGTGAAGTAATATGGTTCTCTACTCTTTCTGTCTGACTTAGCATGACAGTCACAAGATCCATCCATGTTGTCACAAAATGGCATTATTTTATCTTTTCTTATAGCTGAGAAATATTCCATTGTACTGTTGTCGGAAAGTGGGCCCTTTTCAGTGCGAAATCCAGGTCCTTGGCAACTCAAGCAAGGAGTTGAACGAGCTGCCAGAGTAAAGCACTGAAAAAGTAGTTTATTTGAAAAGATAGTACATTTCAAAGAAGTAGAAGTAGGCCTGATCAGTAGAGATGGCTCAAGGGCCTATTATTAGAAGAGAAGTTACATTCCAAAGAGTTTGGAGCAGGCCACGTGCAAAGGTGTGGCTCAAAAAGGAAGAAGCGGTAAAAAGACCAGGGCGTCCAAAAAGGGAAAAAGGGAAAAAGGCTCGAACTTTCCAGGACTTGGGTTTTTATCCCCTTTCTCTAGAAATGGGCTGTTCCCCTAAGGGCGTGGGACCACTTGATTGGCACCTGTGATTGACAGGATGTACTGTGCAGGTGTGAGTGACTGGTCTGATCTAGTTGCACCCATTTGTTTTCCCACAGGGGTAGATAATTACAATACAATGGGGAGCTTTGGGTGTAGAGGGGATGTCATCAGGTAGTGCACTTTGTGGGATGTGCAGGAATGCAAAGACCCAATGCCTGCCTCTAACTGCCTGCCTAGTTTTCCCTTGAGAGATGTGATCCCCATGAAATCTCTATGGGAAGTTGAGGGACAGGAAGTTTCTTCTTCTGTATCTGCTTCCTGCTGGGCAGGGGTGTAGAGCTGTCCCTGCCTATTGGGGGGTTCACGGAACTCTCGCCCTAGCTGATCTCAAGTAAGAGGAAGGGGTCTCGAGATCTGCCTGGAAGACCATGTTAGCTTCTTTTGTTGTGACCAGAAATCTTGTTGGGGTATCCTCTGTATCCCCAAAGTCCCTGAATGAGGAAAAATAGGTTTTAATTAATAAATCTGTTAGCTCTCATGAAGCCTGTTGCCATTCAGCCTGTTACTCAGGTGGCATCAGTTGTCTGGGCCCAGAATGGGTTTGGCATTCAGCTTACTGGCCTGGGGGGATATTAGGAAGTCACAGGCTTTCAAGTAGTTATCTGAAGCAGGAGTGGGAGACTTCTATTGTTTAGGATTCAGAAACTGATTTACAAAGCAATCAAGAAGCAGGGGGATAGAACTTTAGGATTCAGGCTAGGAGCAATCTTTAGTCTAGGATTTACAAACTGGTTAGAAAAGTAATCAAAGCCAAGAGCTAAGGAACTAAGAAACTAGGGAGGAGACTTAATTTCTATACTTAACATTTCTATAGGAAAGAAAACTTAAAATTCTTTGGGGGAGCCTCTCTTGGCCAGTAAGGTAACAGTACGAGGTCTCACAATTAAGTTAGCGAACTTGTTGCAATGGTATTGCTAACCTTTTTTTTAGTCTCCATTTTTTTTTTTTTTTTTTAGCTGAGCCATCCTGCTACCTGTTGGCAGCTTAGTGGCTGCTCAGCTCGGGCTGGACTTGAGCCACTGTTGCTCAGAGCTCAAACTCTTGAGCGAGCTCTTAATCAACTGAGCCACTCGGCCGGCCCGCTAACCTTTTTTTGATATCAGAAGGATTATGCATTATGAATTTGTACCAACTGGACAAAGTTAACCAAGTTTACTATTTGGAAGTGCTGAAAAGGCTGCGTGAAAAAGTTAGATGACCTGAGCTTTTTGCCAACAATTCATGGCTCTTGCATCACGACAATGCACCAGCTCACTCGACACTGTCTGTGAGGAAGTTTTTAGCCAGTAAACAAATAACTGTTTTGGAACACCCTCCATCCTCACCTGATCTGGCCCCCAATGACTTCTTTTTGTACCTGAAGATTCAGGAAATATTGAAAGGAAGACATTTTGATGACATTCAGGGCATCAAGGATAATAGGACGATAGCTCTGAAGGCCATTCCAGAAAGAGTTCCAAAATTGCTTTGAAGGGTGGACCAGGCGCTACCATCGGTGCATAGCTTCCCAAGGGGAGTACTTCGAAGATGACCATGGTGATATTCAGCAATGAGGTATGTAGCACTTTTTCTAGGATGAATTTGCGAACTTTATTGCCAGACCTCATATATATATAGGTACCATTTTTTCTTTATCCAGTCATCTATCAAAGGACACTTTGGTTGTTTCCATATCTTGGCCACCATGAACAATGCTGCAATGAACAGTTTGGGGGTAGATACCCAGAGGAGGGATTGCTAGGTCATATGGTAATTTTATTCTTAATATTTTTAGGAAACTCCATACTATTTTCCATAGTGGCTGTACCAATTTACTTTCCCAGCAGCAGTGTATGAGGGTTCCTTTTTCTCCACAACCTCTCCAACACCTGTTATTACTTGTCTTGTTGATAATAGCCACTCTAACAGGTGTGAGTGGTATCTCATTGTGGTTTTGGTTTGCATTTCCTTAATAGCTAGTGAAGCTGAGCAGGTTTTCATATATCTGTTGGCCGTTTGTATATCTTCTTGGGAGAAGTGTCATGACAATTTTAAAAGCTGTTAATCACTTTCATAACCTCAGTTATTAAAGTGATAACATGTAGGCTTAATTTCCCCCCCATTGTAATAAAACTAAACACACATTAACGTTATAAATGAGTACACAGAAGAGTTAGAATAGGAAGGCAGAGAAGGAACAGGCCATGTTTAACTCAGGCATGACTGTTATGACACTGTCTAAATGTTTGAAGGGCGTTGTGGTGATGTAGAAGCCATAGAATCATCATTCTATCTTGTTTCAGAGGGAAATTGCAGAAGAAGTTTTTTTTTGTTTATTTTTTTAGCATGCTTTGAGTAAACCTAAGATCCTAAGAGTTAGCTGTTCAATCATGAAACTGGCTGACTTAGAAGGTAAGCAGTTTGTCGTCATCATTGGAAATATTCAAGAGAAGGACGCTACATTATCTGTCAGGAGAATTGTAGAAGGCATTTCTGTTCCCTGTGGCTCGATAACCTCTATGACACCTTTCCACTAAAAATTCTACACGTGTCCAAAAAATGTAGTTGGTTCATGGGAAGAACACTTTTGAGATATCTTTCTTTCATTATCTTTTTCCCTGTGCCCGTGCCCAAGAGAGTGGTTTTGATTAGTGTTGAGATGGAGTTCCAACTCTCTGACATCATTTATTTTCTGTGCCGCCTTAGATAACTCTGATGCTATTACGTGAGAACTACAACCTCCTTCCCAATATCTCGAAAGTAACAAAGTGACCTGTTATCCACTGGGTATTGATTGCTGTCATTTGGGAGAATGAAATCACACTCTGACCTTCAAGGAAAGAGTACATCAGATTTAACTGTTTCTCAAGAAATTCCTTTCTCAAGCATTTTCATTACTACTATTTGAGAGTTTATATATAAAATTATTGTTTTTTTTCATCTAAGACCTATCATCTGTTGTTATATGTGTTGAGTGTATAGGCTGTGAACTGTCAAGTTGAGAAAATATGATGGCATTTGGCACCAGGATTGTTTTCCAAATGGATTCCTCATGACCGAGGCGCCGCACACTCTAGAACCCCTGACCCTGAACAACAGAAATTTATTTTTGTCACAGTTTTGGAGGCTGGGAGTCTGAGACCAGGATGCCAGCCTGGTCAGTTTCTGGTGAGAGAGCTCTTCCTGGCTTGCAGATGGCCACCTTCTCCTGTCCTCAAACGACCTTTCCTTGTTGTATGTGTGCATGGTGTGTAGGGAGGAAAGGGTGGGGGGAGAGGGAAAGAGAAAGAGAGAGAGAATGAAATCAATGAGTGTTTTTTAACTGAGTAATTGTTACTGAGTAATTGTTACGTAGCCAGGTGTGATGAAAGATGCATCTTCTTTTCTCCACAACAAACAAACAACAGCCAGAAAGACATTGGCTTTGCCCTCAGGGGTTTGGAATTTATTTAAGGAGATAAGACCTAATCAATGTACAAATGAAAAGTATTTTAAAATGAGAAGCCCATGTGTATGAAGCGATGAGTGCTTGGATTAGGTAAGAGGTACAATTAGTGTTCAGGGGATCATTGTGGGGTGAGAAGGTCAGGGGAGATTCTGATCTAAGGATGTAGGACGAAGGATGAACTGGGCAGTGATGGAAGTTCAGGATTTGAGGAGATCAGAGAAGGCTTCCTGGAAGAGATGATAGATGAGCAATTAGGGAAAAGAGAATGGGGGGAGGGGGGGGGGGGGGGTGGACCTTGGGCAGTTCCGGTAGCTGGAGGTGTGAGGCCAGGCAGCAAGTGGAGAGAGAAAAGTAGTGTAGCTGGTCAGAGGTTATATCACTAGGGCTCAGTGGGTCATGTTTTAACCTGAAGATCACAGGTCTTCAAACTGCAGGATGTTTTCTTCCAATGGAAAGCTTATGTGGGGTCTTAACGTATATATGAGAGGTGGGTAAAGCTGGTATAGTTAGGGCCAGGGTGAGGCTAGAGCCCTGCCTCCTCAGCACTGCCTCTGTCTATTGTCATCCTGACAGTGATCCGTGCAGTTCAACTGGCGTTCCCTGTCACCAGGATTACAGCAACAACCTCCTATTCCATCTTGTCCCTTCTTTCATCTACCCTTCACATGACACCAGAGAGCTTTCTAAAAGGCAGGTCTGAGTTTGCCATTCCTCTGTTTAAATCCCTGTAGTTGTTTCCAGCTGCCTATGGGAATAAGCCTAAATTCCCTAGGTCCCACCTACTGCTTCACTTTCCATCCTTGCCAAGTTCTTCCCATCACATTTGTACTCAGGTTGATGTCCTAGCTACATCACAAGCTTGCAATTTTGTCATGTCCATCTCTTGGTTATACTGCTGCCATTGCCTGGAATGGCCTTCATACCCCTCCCCCAACACACACACCTTTAAGCCCCAGCTCAAACATCACCCTCACCACAAGGACTTTTCTAACCTCCTTTGCCCTCAAGTGGACCTGTCCTTACTCGTCTTTATACCTACCTGTATCCATAGGTATAAATCCTATTATTGTAGCTGTGTATGGGGACAGATATAAGAGATGCTAAGAAATTCGAACCAATAGGATTCAGTCAGAGACCGGATATGGGTGAACGAAGGATTTGGAGGAGTCTGGGATGACTCCCAGGTTTGTATCAGGATTGGCATGTACGGTCACAGAGACTATAGGTACAGAATGGTTTGGAGAGGGAAAGGCGAGTTCCATTTTGGTGAAGTTAAGTTTTTGTTGCCTGTGGAGATTCAGATTGAGATGAGCAGCAGGCTGTTAGATATATGAGCCTGGAGTGCAGGAAAAGTCTGGAGGCACGCCTTTGGGAATCAGTAGGTAAATAGTTGGTGTATCCATAGGAACGAATAAGGTTATTCAAGGTCAGACTGTAGTGGGAGAGGGAAAGAGAGATGAGGATGAGGTGATTCGGGAAGAAGGTGGGGTGGGAATAGATGTCCCATATCATCCCAGTTCCGTTTTCCCCATGATTTTGGTCCCTGGGACCACAAAGATAATTATGCAGCTTCATAAAAGCTCTGTAAACAGAAAAGCTGTGTTTGTTATGCAGGGCCTTCAGCCACTCCAAAGCCCAATGAAATATTTGATGGATCTTCTAAACTACCAGATGACCTATCCTGATGACTGTAGTGAGGGAACTCTCTCTAACCTCATCCATCATCTGTGATTACATACAATACCAGTACAGTTATGATTCAATATTTAGAAAAAGAAAAATTAGTAAAATTATAGCAGGACTTTGAGTTTTGGGGGATTTCTGGTTATTAAAAACTCAATTCTTTAAATAATTTAGAAACTACTAAAGCACTATCTCTGACTGTTATTCTTAGATGTTGCAAAAGATTCCCACCAGCAATGGTTTTTTCCTAATTAATATGTCACAAAGCACAGAATACATTTTACAGCAAGAGAAAAGTAAGCACAGACATATTATTCAAACGATTCTCTCTTTTCTTCACCAAAGAGGAAGAAATATCTTCTTGGTCACAGGAAGAGAGAGAATAGTAAATGTATGATTATAATGTATAGATGAAGTTACTTCATCTTGTGATAAATGAAGGTGAATAGAGAATTCCCTTGAGTCGAGTGCATAGTAAGTTCAATCATGCAAGCCATCTACAACGGCCCACATGTGACTTGGTGCAGGCATTTCTTAGTGTTCACATTTCTCATGTCCCCTCAGACTTATTCAAACACTGCAGAGGACCTCCTTACCAGCACAGGAGGGCTTTTTTGCTTCCCGGAGCACTATATTTCACTTAGTATTGATAGAAATGGTACCTTTTTTCACATTTAGAAAGTGAAAGCTGGTCTCAGTTGTCCAGGGCCCTGGGCAGGGGCCTCCTTTCCGACAGTGGGTCAATGAACAGGCAGGGGAGAGGGAGAGGGCAGCTGCCTCTTCACCAGAGCAGTTAGATCAATCTTGGCAAATCGAGTAACATGTCCCAACCAGGCTACCCTTCTTATCTCTATGTGGTCAATTAGAGGAAGATCTCCCGAGGAAAGAAAAGAAATAAAAAGAATGATATAATTTCTCGTATAGCCTTCTTGGCATGTTTCATCTGAATATTTATGATGACACATGGGATGTATATGCATTATCAGATCTGGGCTAAAATGTAGAGGCACCTTTGTAAAGAAAGTACACAGTTCAATATGTACTATATATTTGTCTGAAGGAGTAATGAAATATTCAGAGCTCATATAAATTTGGGACGTAAGCATATGCCAAATTGTTTTCAAATGTTTATTTCCTGCTATATACCCATAATTGTCTAATTTTGGCAGTAATGTTTTGTGTTAAAATGAAATAATACTTTCAATTCAAGTGAAAAATTATGTGCAACAACTTCCAGTTACTTTTATAATAAAAAATATCTATTTAGCATTAGGTGATATAATTTTTAAAAATAATTTTCTTACTTTTGTAACTAGAACTATATAAAAACAGAAGGCTAATGCTTTCCCTTCATTGAACTGTATGTTTACTTGTTTATTTTTATAGAAATGAAGATTTTTCCATGTCACATTTTCAGATGTCTTGGGGGAAGAGATTTTTAAAAGTATTTTAAAGCGTTCATAAATATGTAGCAAGTCTTATTTTACATATTTTAAAAATACCGATTTTACTGATGAACAAATTAAATAGGGGAAATTTAAATGACATTTCAAGGTCAAAGTAAAAGTAGGAAGAAAATTGGGACTTACTTTTCAGTTCCCTCCAGCCCTGACTCTTCTATTCCAGGCCTGTATGTGAGCTCCATGTGGATGTCTAACATCCCTACATATTAATATGTTACTAAAAGAACCCATCGTTATTTTCTCGCAAACCTATTCCTGCACTACTTTTCTTTGTCTTAGACTGTGGTATCACATCCATCCAATTGCTTGGGTCAAAGAGTTGGGTTCATCTATAACTCTACTTCCTTCCTTCATTCTTTTTTTTTTTTTTTAAGCTGAGCCATCCTGCTACCTGTTGGCAGCTCAGCGGCAGCTCAGCTCGGGCTGGACTCGAACCGCTGTTGCTCAGAGCTCAAACTCTTGAGCGAGCTCTTAACCAACTGAGCCACTCGGCCGGCCCCCTTCCTTCATTCTTAAGCATTTTTTACTATTCCATAACATCCTTCCTAGTCTTAGGCAGCAATACCTATCACTGAGGCCATTGCAGTAACCTCCAACTTTACTGAAGGAGCGACACAACCTTACCACTTCTGTGTGATTAAGTTACATCTCTGAAGCTATCTCAGCATTATGTTTGCTCTCTATTTTCTACTCAGTGGCCATGTGATAGTCACTGAAACAAACTCACAGCCAGTCACTGGCCTATCTAAAGACCTCTGCTCTTGAAAGAAAATGCAAACTCCTTAACCTGGCCTATACGTCTGTGTGATTTGTCCTCTGGTTTTCCTCTCTGCCCTGTCCCTTCCCATTCTCTTGCTTGTACAAGACCTTTCTGAGTTGTTCACCACTGTCCACAGCAGAGTGCCCAGCACCAGTGGAGGCTCTCATTACATTTTTGAAATGTATGAACAATATTTTATATATTTTTCTGAGACTAAAAGCATGTTCTCCCTTGGCTTTGGTGATAAGCAGAGCTCAAACTAAATCCTGAGGTGAGCGTTCCTGTGAGATTTGGGGACCAATAATCAAGGAATGAAAACTTAGGGCAGTCAGGGCCTGCTTTGCAACCTGGACTGTGACCCTTCCTTGACGTCTCCTGTGGGCTTAGCTACACCTGGGCTCTGAGGCCAATACTGAGTTAAGAAATGAGTGATTCAAGGATCTGTCTTTTATCAGCAGGTGACTCAATCTGATGGTGCCTTAATACCAGCTCAACTCTGACCACGTGAATTTCTGCCTTATTTCTGTACCCAAGTTCATATGTTGATTCTTGTCTTGGTATCTGAATTTCTGCCTGTTTCCTTCTGCCTGGACAACTGCTCAGTAATCCCCTTCTTCCCTGTGCAGGACCCACCGGTACTCTCATGTCCACCACAGGTGACCTACAGTCAACATCTTACCGTATTAAACAGTACCGTAGGTCTCTTCCAAAACTGATTTAGCGTTCTAGTTGAGACCTGATGGCACCACAGCCATCTATACAGGATGAATGAACAGCCATAATGTTGGAATTAAGCCTTTAGAAAACACCCAAAGCTGTTCATGTGTAAATCTTGTGAAATCTCTCACAAGCAATTAAAAAACAATTACAGCAAAATCCCCATAGTGTTCCACATTTGCATAGTCCCCAAATATTTCTATATCCTTTAGAAAAGAAAAACTAGAATGGGGAAAGAATTTAGAGCAGCTTTTAAGGTTCTGAGAGGCCAGTCCTTGTTACTGGCCAAGATGGCAAAGCTAACAGTAATATTATTGGAAGTTGCTCCAAGAAGTCTGGCGCATAGTGGGAGCCCCATAAATCAAAGGGAATGAATGAATGAATGAATGAATGAATGAATGATTGACAGACTGAGTACCAGCACTGAAGATCTCCTTAAGTGGACCAAGGATGGAGACTGACAAAAAATATATTTTTTGAGGATTAACTAGGATCTGACTTTGCTATGGAGCATGGCTCAGAGATATGAAAATTGCTACTCAGATATAGTTATTTCTTAAAAGAGCATATTTAATGAAAATGACTGAAATATTTTAAGTGAGGTCTTTCACCACTCCAGGCTGAGTTGATGGAAATGTTCCAGAATTTTTCCTTTTTTCAAATAAGGCCTTGCCCAATTGCCTATGTGGTTTGGGGAGAAGTATTGGCAGGATCTTTTGTGATGAAGGTAGAAATCTGACAGCAGTGCCTCAAAAGGAAACTGAATGTTGTTCATAAAACCACCTCTGTCTGGTACTTATGGCTGGTCATTTTATGACATGTTTTGAGTGTCAGTGCTTTTAAAATATGTGATTTTAAAGATGACTGCATCATTCTTAAGTGTGAGTTTATTTAGAATCCATTTTAAGTCACAACTTTTGATCAATAATATTACAGCTGAAATCAGATGGAGCTGAGAGGGATCTTTAGCAGTGATTCATAACTTGTCAAATAGAGATCTTGATTGTCCCTATCAGAGAACCTGAGACCCACCATGATAGACTATACCCCATTCTTTTCTAAAAGGGTATTTATTATATGTTTAGAAGCATTTAGAAGCATTCTACTATTGGAGATATAATTTATGCCTTTTATAGGAAATAAACATTCCAGTTAGTTGTTGGTAGTTATTGGTAAACTTTAATATACAAACAAACCAAAACAGTAATTACATTTGTGTTTTAAAATGGAAATAATACTTTTGAGTATACAGTTGAATGCTATGGTGACTTTGCAAACACAAATACAATAAATTACAGTGCTAAAATTAGGCATGTATTTTATTGTTATGGTATAAATATGAAAAAACACACATTCAGAAGAGAGCAAATTTTATGAAAGTTCTTCATTCCATCTAGTAGACTTCACATTCTACAATTGATAACTTATCATCAGCTGAGAACCATGGGTCTCAGAATTAAGTTAGTGTTGTGGGTTGAATTGTGTCTCTCCAAAAGATGTTGAAGTCCTAGCCCCCAGTACCTGTAAATGTGACCTTATTTGGAAATAAGGTCATTGTAGATGATCAAATTAATATGAGATCATCAGGGTGGGCCCTGACCCAATGTGATAGGTGTCCTTGTAAAAACAGGAAATTGGGACACAGAGTCTGACAGGTACACAGGGCGAATGACATCTGAAAACAGAGGCAGAGATCAGGGTGATACAAGCCAAGGAATGCCAAAGATTGACAGTGAACCACCTGCAGTAGGAGAGAGGCATGGGACAGATCCTCCCAGCCCTCAGAAAGAAGCAGCCCTGTTGACACCTTCCCCTTGGATTTCTAACCTCCAGAGCTGTGAGATAATACATTTCTGTTGTTTAAGCCACCATGTTTGTGGTACTTAGTTATGGCAGCCTTAGCAAACTTATAAAGCTAGTTATCTAGCTCTCTAGATTGACAGTCTATCATCTATGTATCTATGTATCTATGTATCTATCTATCTATCTATCTATCTATCTATCTATCTATCTATCTATCTATCATCTATCTATCTATCATCTCCTGTCTATCATTGATTTACAATTTAACAGCAGTAGAACTATTTCTTACTCAAGTGCCTACCTGAAAGCTGTGCTGGTTATCGTCTGCTTGCCCCTTCTGATCCTCTTATTACCCCATTCCTCCATGCCCTGTACATCAGGAGGTACCTCTCTAAACAAAATCAATGGACTCCCTTGACTTCTGGCTTTCACTTAGGCACAGCCGATGGGAAACAGCAGGAAGAGATCCAGACGCAAAGAGGAAAGTGAGGTTGAGGCATTCTTTTCCTCGTTTCCTCTGCTGCCTTCTGGCTGAGTCCCTTCTGAAGATTAGAGTTCTTGTCAGATGTCCTCCTCCACACAGTACAGCTCTCTCTGCGACCACTCCCTTCAGGCCCAGCGTACTGCACTAAACACCATAGGCTTCCCCATACGCTGTTCACACAGGATTAAATCCTCCTCAAATTATTCCTCCTTCAATAAGCCTTTTGTTTCCTGCTGGAAAGCCCAGTATATAAAATATATAAAAATGAAGCCGATTGGTTTAAAGTAAGGCATATGGTCTGGAGTTCAGTTTCCTGAACTATCAACACAAATGCCCTTGAATCTCTATGGTGGTTCCGTGTTCTGGTTCTGTTCAGGCTGGAGTTATAAACTCAAGTGCCCAAGAGGGCCGGTCAGGTGTTGAAAATGAGTGGTGTGGTTGGTGAGGGGAAGGACATTGGAGATTTGGGACAAGCTATTCTCAAGGGGCAGCAGCTACCCAGCTCTAGCTCTTTTCTACTTGGGAATGTAGTCCTGTTATTGCCAAAATTAATTTTTTTTTATAAAGAGAAGCCAGAAATAAAGATTTTTATGTGGAGGCTCTTGGTTTCTCAACATTGGCAACTAGTTTGAAAAATATTAAAACACAGCAAGCCAAGAAAAATACTGCAGTCTAGATATGGGACACAAGCCACACATTTGTACCTCAGTGTCAGCTCTGTCTTTGGTTCCTCTTAGATCACCAGAAACTACCTGGACCATGTTACTTCAGACCCTCCAGAGGAATGACAGTGTAATCACATACCTAGATTTTTATTAAATTAAAGGTTGAGATAGAAGAAAATATCTCTATCTTTTGTAAAATCTACTTTTGTAGACATTTTTCACTAGATTGTTGTTCTTTTCTTAAAACTGCATGAAATGAATCCCTCCAAGAATTTAGCTCCAGGACAAGAAGTCTATATTGCCCTTGAAAAGCACATACACCTTATTTACTGGTTAAGGGAATAAGTAATGGAGTGGTTTCTATTTCAGGCAGCATACTTGGTATTTTATTTAGAATAGGCTAGGCTCCCGCTGTGGTAATAGATAACTCTAAAATGTCAGTGGCTTAACACGTAAAGTTTATTTCTCACTCATACAAAGTCCTCTGTGGGTCAGGGGACACTTCAGAGTAGCTTTGTGATCCAGGCTGTCTGGATCTGATGCGTCCACTGAATCAGTGTGAGCTCTGTGGAGGGGTGCGTGACTTTGCACTGCCTCAGCTCTGAAGTGACACATGTCATTTTTGTTCGCAGTTTATTGGTCAAAACCTGTTCTTGCCCCTGCTCATCTGTGAGGGGGTTGAGAGATGTATTTTTCCATGTGCTTAGTGAAGGAGTTAAGATTAGGAATGATGAACACCAGTAGTATCCTCTATTAGATATTAGAGTCTGAATGCTATGAAAGCCATTGCAGCTCTTTTTTGCTTTGACTACAGGATGCTCAGAGCTGCTAATTGTAGACTAATTTTTTTTCCTACATACCCTCTAGATATTTTTTCTATCCTTCCTTGCTATATTTGGTCATGTTCTTTCTTATTTTAATCGGGCCCTATTGTTTCTATACTTTTTATTGTAAGCTGCCTATAATTCATGGGGGAAGAATAAGGAGGAAGAATAGTAAATGAGCTAAATTAATGGAAAGGAACAAGAAAAAGTTAAATATACAGGTGTTTGCTTTACAGCTGTAACTGATCCTGACCTGAGCCACTTCAGACTAAGGAGAGCAGATCATCAGGGGGCATGGGTAGTGACAGTGGTGATCATAGCAGCAGCTTAGTGCTACACCCAGCAGGGCTGGACCCTTCCCACACCTTTCCTCATCATGGATGGCTCATGCCAGGCCACCACCACAGGTCTGCCTCCTTGTGGGTCCCCTTGGACACAGGGAGCCATTGCTGCGCCCCTCCCTGGTTATGGCCTCACGCTGGTACCTTGAAGTCTTTGTCCAAGACTCCCATTCATTCTTTTCTCAGGTTCCCAAAGATGGTGGCCTCATTCTGAGAGTTTTCTTGTAGCCCTTCCTCTGCTAGCATAGTTTCCAATACGCATCTCCAGAGGCTTTTTGTCAGCCCTTGGTAAGGATCTCTGGGAACACTTCGATAGCTTTATTCTTTATGGCCAGGAGTTTTCTTTCAGTTGCTTCCATTTCCCAATCCTGTCCCACCTCAGGGTGACTTCTTTGACTACAGAGGGTGTCCTCCTAGTGACTTTTATTCTCCTTCCTTAAGCCAGTCTCGAGAGATTCTCCCAGGCGATCATTAAGTTTGCATAGACATGGAGGAGGAGACTGGGTAACTGCCACCAAGTGGTGTGTGTTTGTGGAAGAACAATAATAAAGGTATTTTATTATTATTATTATTATTATTATTATTATTATTATTATTACTATAACTGGTAGTGATGACTGCATATTATGTGGCAGGAGCTCTTCATATGTATTTAACCCCTCACAAAG
Organism: Hipposideros armiger; assembly: GCF_001890085.2. Taxonomy (NCBI): domain Eukaryota; kingdom Metazoa; phylum Chordata; class Mammalia; order Chiroptera; family Hipposideridae; genus Hipposideros; species Hipposideros armiger. The sequence goes on from NW_017731549.1 coordinate 1,563,659, forward strand.
ATCTGTGAGATTTATAGTATAACCCACTTTGCAGGGGAGGAAGCTGGGTCCCAGAGAGGTGAATTCACGTGCAGTCAGACAGCTAATACCTCAGCACAACTTGGAAATGAGCAGCCATCTGTGGAATGTCTAAGAGTGTGCTGTTCCATTGCTTCCCTACTTCCTTGCCTCCCAGGTCAAGGAGTAGGTTTGCAAGGTAAGCCTTCCTCTGAAACTCCAGATACATGGCAATATATTTATTCCATGTGCAATAATTTACAGTATTCCACTATGGCTCATTTGTGTGTGTGTGTGTGTGTGGGGGGGTAAGTTGTCAATAAATCAAATTTCTCAAGACCTCCAACTTAAGGGGATAAAGAGAAACTGATTTTAATGAAGGTGCATTATTTATAGAAAGCTAATGTAGCTAACACATTTAGAAGGAATAAAGTCAGCTGTCTTCTTTCTGATACTGCAGCTAAGATTTCCCTCTTTCCGGGGTCTGCAAAGCATTCTCAAGCTCAGCAGGAAAATAGTGAAGTTAAGTTTTCCTATCTCTTTTGAACCTTATCAGATTTTCATGCCACAGAGAAATGTGAACATGCTAGCGAGACAGGAATAAATGAAAAGTCCCCTTTGGTGAAGAGGAAGACTGGTCACTCTTAGTACTGTAGTTTTGTTCTTTTCTGTTGATAACAACAACAAAAAATGGCTTGTTACTGTGTAGGTAACCTTTGTCTCGTAAGGGAAATATGGTGTTTGATTTGTTTATTCCCAAGATAAATGAATCTCTTTTTATCAACCACTGACTTCATTATTTAATCCTATCATTTAAAGTTTTCATCCCTTTTGGTTTTCCTTGAGAAAAAGAATAAGAATCACAAGAAATAACACTTTGGTGCTTGTAGTAGTCTGCTTGGGCTGCCATAACATAGAATGGGTGGCTTAACCAACAGGAATTTATTTCTCACAGTTCTGGAGACTGGAGGTGCCAGCAGGGTCAATACCTGGTTAGTGAGAGCTATCTCCTTGGGTTGCAGACAGGTTCCTTCCTGATGGATCCTTACCTGGGCTCTCTGTGGTACACGTGGATGGAGAAAGAGATAGACAAAACAAGCTTTGGTATCTCTTCTAATAAGGGCATTAATTCAAGCTTTGGTATCTCTTCTAATAAGGGCATCAATAAAGCGGGCCCCACTCTCATGGCCTCATCTGAACCTAATTACCTCCAAAAGGCTGACCTCCAAATACCATCACATTGAGGGTTAGCACTTGACACATGAACTTGGGGTTAGAGGGCAGTTCAGTTCATAGCAATCCACATCTGACCCTCTAAAATTCATGTTCTTCTCACATGCAAAATTCATTCATTTTACTCATATATCAACAGCCTTCAAAGTCCTTATTTATTTCAGCATCAACTCTAAAATCCAAAGTCTCATCTAAATATCATCTAAATCGCATGTGGGCGAGATTTGATGTATGATTCATTGTGAGGCAAAATTCCTTTCCAGTTGTGATCTTTTGAAGCTAGACACATTATGTATTTCCAAAACGCAATGGTAAGATGGGCACAGGATAGAAATTCTCTTTCCAAAAGGGAGAAAAAGGAAAGAAGGAAGGGTGACAAGTCTCAAGCAAGTCCAAAACCTAGCAAGACAAATTCCATTGTATCTTAAGGCTTGAGAATAATCCTCTTTGGCTTAATGTCCCACCTTCCAGCCCTCCTGGGTTGGCAGTGTCTCTCCCCATGGCTCTGCAAGGCAGCCTTGCCTCTTTGGCTTTTTCTTCTCCGATAACATGTTCCTCATTTCCATCTGAGACTTCACCGGAATTACTCTTACTGTTCATGTTTCTAGCATGCACCTCCCAACTCTTTAACCACTATCCACTGCGCAATTCCCAAGCTACTTCCACATGTTTAGGCATTTGTTAGAGCAGTGCTCTGTCACATAAAATAATATGGTGAGACCTTTTGATAATGACACCTGGGAGTTTATTGTAGTCAAGATAGTTTTAGAAAACGTCCTATTATTTATTTGTATGTGCCCAGAACCTAGTGAATACAGAAGGAATAAAATTAATCCAAATCTGAAAAAAAATGTGGATTTCTAATAAAGTATTTTCTCTCCAAGTAATAGGATCTATGCCTTCAGAATGATATAAAATTGGGGCTACAGATTCTTTTTTATTTCCTTACAAATTAACATTTAAAAATCAAATTTATATGTGCATACAGTTGAATTAGTCAATTAATCCTATAAGATTTATTAAGACAAAGCAAAGATCTCAGTTTCCTCCCTCAACTTAGGGGATGCTGGTTACATTAATAGATACTGACAGATGATAAAAGAAGGCAGAGCTAATTAACTCCTGTTTCTCTTTTCTCTGATATAAACAGGAAAACATTTATTAAGGAATATAAATAATAAATTATAGGTTTTTATAGGTTAAGATGTAAAGAGAAAACAACCTACTTTAGACGAACTCAAATGTTCAGGCTTTGACAATTTAAGGATGCTAAAGAAACTTTTTAGGTTCATTTTAGAACTCTTTGAAATTCCAAGCAACCATTGAAAATGAGAGAGTGAGAGAAATGGAGAATGATACAATGTTGAAAATGAGTTACTGTCCTAATGTTTTTAAAAAGAGAAATGTTGGGCCGGTCGAGTGGCTCAGTTGCTTAAGAGTTAGCTTAAGAGCGTGAGTTCTGAGCAACAGGGCCGCCGGTTCGATTTCCACATGGGCCAGTGATGCTGCGCTTGAGCTGAGCTGCCACTGAGCTGCCAATAGGTGGCAGGATGGCTCAGCTGGTGAGAGCACGTGCTCCTAACAAGGACACTGCCTATTCAATGGTGGGTTATGCCTTCCTGCAACTAAGACTGAACTCGGCACCTTGAGCTGAGCTGCCGCCCGGATGGCTCAGTGGATAGAGTGTGCCCTCTTAACAACAAGGCTCCCTGTTCAACTCCTGCATGTGATGGTGGCTATTCCCACCCACAACTAAAATTGTAACACAGCAACTTGAGCTTAGAGGCCACGAGCTGCCGACGGGCAGCCAAGATCACCATGTGGCACCCTCCACAACTAAGATTGAAGAACAACAACTTGGCTGATTCCCCTTCCCAATTCCCCAACACTGTTCCTCTCCCCCAATTCCCCAATTAAAAAAAAATCAGTCTACATTAAAAAAAAGAGAGAAATGTCTGGCTAAATTCTAAGGAGGATTTTCCAAAATGTAACTCACAAGCATTTAAAAGCAAATGAGTGGTTGTTAAAAGCCAATCTGATTTTCTTCTCTATCTAGTGTATAACAGAGTATAATGGTGGCATTGCTTCTTTTTCTCTGCTCAACATCCTAGCTGTCAACACCCCTTTGGCTTATCCAAAGACTTCTCAAGAAAGTTCCTTGAAATAAGTTTGGAAACACATGCTGCAATGATGACATAGCGTGGTTTCAGTAAAGCAGAACATCAGGATAGCTTTGTGAATAACATGGAGAAATGTAGGCTGAACGATAGAATGGTGCAGTGATCGCGTGGTTGGTTGAGAAGCTGTACTTCCTCCTGACCCTTCCTCACCTCAAAAGGTTACTATGGGAAGATGTCAACCATCAGCACCACTGGGTGAATCACGATTGTTGAAATTTCAGGCATCAGGGAGGAAATAGGGAGATGTTTTCTGCAAGGGTATTTTTGGCATCCCCTCAAATAATATCAAGTTGGCAACTTCTTGGTTGTAGTTCCTGAGGATAGTCTCTTTTGAGTAAATATTTTTAAAGCCACAAAATGAGCTTTGCAAAGAATGAGAAAAGCAAAACAAAGGACTGTTTCATATTTAAGATTTAAATCTCTGTTCTTGGACCAGTGCCTTGTTCTATCAAAACAGCGGTATCCATCCAACAAATCTATACACACTTTGCTATAGTGAATATCTACGGAAACACTGATTTCCAAATCAAATTATTAATCCATAATTGAAAAACTACTTTATTCTTCTTATAGTTCCTTTAAAGATCTCTTTAAAAAGTGAAATGTGCCATAGAAGTGTCATCTCAGAAAACATTTCATTTTTACCATAAAGTGAACAGGAAGATGATTTTATTTATTGTAATGTTTTTACAAATGACAAATAAAACTCTGCAAAACATGAGATGACCCAGATGACTGAGTGAAGAAACTGGTAGGAGATCAACATTTCTCATCTTCTTTTCTTGTTTCTCTCATTAACTTTTTGGGTTTTTTTATAATGAACATTTACCTTAAAGAAAATACATATCTGTGGGCTACTGGCATACAGAATGCTTTTTCACCATGATATTTTGTTAGATTTATAGAAATCTTGCAGCTATTCTCTGATGATTTCAAAAGAGAGGAAAAGGCAGTTGGGTTCACTGTTTAGGGTGTTACTTTATTTGGTTGTGGAGCTTTAATAAATCCTACCATGTTGAGGTTCAGCTTTATTTAGTTTTGTGCTCACCCAAACTCTTGAGAATAAACCAAATTGCTTTCTCTCTGTAATGCTGTATTAGCTCTGTGCCGTGAATGAAAATTAAATGCAAATGCTTTCAGTGCAGTATCCCCTTGTTAATTTATCACGTTTAAACACAGCAACATATTGGAAAACCTTGTTATTTCGTAATCTTCAGATTTTTTTTTTCTTTTTGCACAATGATATTAAGAACAGAATAATGAGTAAAGATAAGCCGATGGGAAGCACATGTCTACAGGGCAATTGGCAGCAGTCCCACAGCCATTAGTCTGTGGTATCTGGTGAAATGGCTGGAGCCAGCTTGCATGCACTCCAACTGCATGACAGAGCAAAAAAAAAAAAAAGAAGAAGGAAGAAAAATATCTCCAGAATTAGAGGAGGTGAGCAAAGCATCGCTTTCAAGCCTTGGTTATGCTCTCAAATCTCAAATAGTTTATTCTCGCCTTAAAAATGTTTTGATAAAACTCATGCCCTCCAGCAGATATTTAGTTGAAAGTTAGTAACAAATAATTAATGATAATGATAAAAACAATATAGAGTGTCAACTTCCAGGAACGGATGAAGTTAGAGAAGTGGTTTTCAGGATATCATACAAGAACTCGTACTAGAGCATACCCAATAAATGTTGGTGGACTCGACCAATGGGGTGTGAGGGCAGTGAAGGGAATTAAGTTGTTTTGTTGTCTTGACATACTGAGTGTAGAAATTCTAATCATAGCCAGATGTTGCTGATCATCTGGGGTTAAATTTATGGTTGATCCCTATCAGTGTTGTTGTAAGACCCGTTCTTAGATAAGGGGGCTCCCCAAGACCGAGCCAAGTAACGTATGTTATCAAATACCAGAACTACGAAGGTGTCAGTACATTTCAGGTGGAAACTGTAAAATGCAGTTTAGGAATTGAGACAGGAGTGTCTGGAGCTGAGAGTCTCACAAAAGTGGAAAGGTGAAATGGGTCAGAAGTGAGATAAACAAAGGCAATAGGTAGAGTCAGAATAAGGCTGTCTGACATGAGGTTGGGAGGGAGAAGCCTGCTCAAGAACCGATCTGAACACATTCAGGCACATGCCTTTTAAACTGTGCTCGAAACAGCCAAACCACATCAGACAAAAATCTACCATCCGCCTTTTCTGGTATTTCTCATTTTAAAGTGCACAGTCATCTTCTCCCAAATGTTCTCACTTTCAATTCTGAAGGTTAGAATCACATCCACTGCTTCCTTCTAAGAGTAAGACACAGGTTCAGATTTCACTAATATGACTGAGTGTCAACTACCCCGTGCAAGATCCCTTGCATCTATAGATCTTTTAGGGATTAAATTGTCATCTTGGCTAAGGCAGAAGCTCACATCAATAGCTTATACTGCCACAGTTTAAAAGCCATGTGTAAATTTCCTAAACCCTCTTGTGTGCAATATTTGCTTAATAGTTTGTCTCATCTGGAATATTTGAAAATTTAGCCCTATATGATTTAGACATGGTGTCAGAGAATGTCTTCACAACTAATTTTCTTCTATGCAGAGAAGGACACGTCTGACATCATATAACAAGTCACATTGCCAGGGTAAAAATAAATTGCAAGCTATAAACAGATATGAAACCAAGTAATAAAATGAAAGAATGCTGGAAATGTGGCCAAACACCGTTATTGTTGAGAAGCCTGAGCCTGGCATTAAATGAGGCAAGTGGGTGTTTGGCTGTGGTATGATTACCGCCTCTGAGACTGGTGTTCCTACCTGCATCATCTGGGTCCTTAAGGCCCTTAAATAAGCTAGCAGGTTCAGAGAAGTATTTTCAAAATTTTAAGAACCGAAAGAACATCTTACACTTATTCTTCCGGGTCAAAGCTTTGTATCTTTGCCTTTAGCATCATTTTCCAGCTGCACCATATTATTTCTGACTGCCTTGTCTGACCTTGAAATGTCGATATGTTTCTCTAGTCTCAGCTCTGCCTCACTTTTCCAGTAGGGTGGATGCTAGTTATTTTATCATGAACTAGTACTATACGTTCAAACCAGAGTGTATAAGTGAATCAGTGGTTACCCACTACCTGATGTAGACTCCCCGTTGTAGTCCCCACTGGGAGTGGGCCTGGTCCCCTGGAGAGATGAGATGGGGAGGGAGAGCAGCCAAGTTTCCCCATGCCTGGATGTCAGGAGAGGGAGCACCCCCTATTCCCCATTCCAGGGTTCTCCAGTGCCCTTCCTGGCGGTGATGCTGCTGTGTACATCAGGTGAATCCATGTAATAGGCAACTGTATGATTTATTTATTACTTGACCAGGACCAGTAGGAGAAATAAAGTTCCCATGAACTCAGAAACTCTGATGTGCACCAGAGTAAATTAATACCTTTATATAGCAGTCATATTCTTCCCTTTCAGGATGACATTCTTTGTCTGTGGTCCAAGCTTCCTTTAGAATACTCCCAAGACCAGTATTTTTCATCTTGGGATACTCATTAGAATGAGCTGGGGGACTTACCAAAATCAACATTTAAATAAAGCTCCCGGGTAATTCCAGTGTGCGGCCAGCACCACTGCCTGGTCCTTTCCCCAGGTTCACACTCACAAGATCAAGGGTAACCGTGCCTCTAATGATCATCTAATTCTCAATTTGCACTTTCTTAGTGTAATGGCGTTACAATCGGGTGGAGGCCACCAGGAGTGGACTATGCACACTGAGCTTAACGAAGATCTTTTGGCTTCTCCTCGGAGAAACTGTATTCTTGGCTACTCTCATTCTTGAGGTTAGAAGAATGCAAACCATTCCACATTTCTGCCGGTTTGCTCGTGTTTTGTTCTTCTCCCTCCATGAGATCTGGCTCTCTCTCTCTAGAAATTCTGGCTGATGTACAAAATGACCCAGAATTTACTGCTTAATGCTTTGATGCCTTTCCCACGTCTTAAATACTTGACTTCCCTCTCTTCTCAATAGTAGATACTATTTTACAAAACCAGGTCTGATGGAGAAAGAGAATAAAAGAGACTTTGGGTGATGAAAGGGTTGGCGATTTAGAAAGTGTCTGTACTTTGGTCAGTGATGGAGGGTGTTATTACCAGGTGTTGAGGGTTGAAGGTAGCTTGGGCCTGCTTCTCAGGACTGCAGACACTTCTCCCTGGCCTGAAATTTCTACTCAGAAACGTCTGTCAGTGCTAATCAGGACCTTTGCCAGAACTGGCCTCAAAACCCACAGACCAGGCCCCCGTCCCTGAGAGGGACTGGCCTGCTTTGACCTGTTGATTTCGAATTAGGTCATATATTGCTGGCTTCCCAAAAACTTCAACTATATCTGGGATATCAACCAGTATTCATACTGAAGCCACTTGCACCAGAGTTCTCTTTGAAACATCAGCGTTAGCTCATCCCTTATGTCCCAGTGATATTCATTTTTTTTTAAAGATTTTTATTGGGGAATTGGGGGGGATGGGAACAGTGCTGGGGAATTGGGGGAAGGGGAACAGACAATTTGTTGTTGTTTTGTTCTTCAGTCTAGTTGTGGAGGACATTGCTTCACTGGCCCAAGTTGGCACCATCATTGTGCTCTTCCTGGGCGAGGCAGATCAGTTGCTGGCTTCTGGATGGCCGCTCACTGCGGCTGCTGGCCGCTCACGCTGGCTGCTGGCCACACATGGTAGCCCATGGCAACCCACTGCCACAAGGGCTGCAGCCTACACCGTCGCCGGCGACTTACGGGCAGCCCAGCTCCAGGTTGAGCTGTTGCTCAGCATCTTAGCTGTAGAGGGCAGTGTCACTAACCCTCATATGTGGGATCCGAACCAGGGCCCTCTGGCATCCTAAGCCAGTTCTTAACCATCGTGTCACTCGGCTGGCCCTATATTCATTTTTATGGTTATCTTTTGTCTGGCGTCAGGATCTGTGCTCCTCGTTATGAAAAAGGACCCAAACTTCACTGCTCCCCCATCCAAGCTTCTTCCCATGATAAATCAGCTCTCCTATGTCCTCACATTTTTTACATAATGCTCTGGCTTCCTCTTTACCAGAACTAAAATATGGCTTTCCCATGAATGTGTCATTTCCGCTGCATCTCCTCGAATGCAGGAAACCACAGAGTTGAAGGATGTTGTCAGTTTACTGCCTTCTCTACAAAATGGCATCTATAATTCCATTTTTCTTCCACTTTTATGAAAAAAGATTCTGCCATCCAGAATAATGACATCCTCCTTATTCCCACCATATACTTTCTTATTAGTTAGTCCTTTGTGTTCATTAAAAATGTGGGCAACTATTTCACCAGCATCCTGACCAACACAGATCCTGCCATTATCTTGGCTATAGTTGCAAAGACATTTTGTTTGCAAGCCCAGAAGGGTGCAAATTTATGCACTATATTTAACATGTGCAAAAACTAGAGTTTTTATAATTGACCTCATCTTGCACTCTAACCTCCATTTCCCTCATAGTGGAAAAAATAAAACCAGAAAACAAAACCCTCAAAACCTTAAGTTTATCTTCTTGACGTATGGAGTCTTTCAAACTTCAAACAGTATTGTTTGTGTTGTTTCAGAGTCATCATTTGGGTAAAGGCTCATTCAAGTCAAAGTTATACTCCTTCTTATCAGGGCAGTTTCTCTCCTTTCTTACTCTTCTTTTCTTTTAAGAGAATCTGGGTATAGGAAGATGTTAACAGACCCTCTGGCATGGAAGTCCTGTTCAGAGATTTCTCTGGGCCATTGCTAGTTTTGGATGCAGTGTGGCTAAGTTGATCTTACCCTGGGCATGGGTGTTGGCTGGGGTGCACCTGATCGCATCTGGTCCTTTGGGAAAGGTGTCTTGGTATCCTTGTAAATTAGTGACGCCCACCACAGATTCCATTCCTATGGACTTTGCATTCTGTGGCCTCTCATTCCTACCCCAGGCTCACTTCTGGTTTACTGGTTCTCTCAGCACCTCTGTGTACCCTTTGGGGGGCATGGCAGGAAACCCTCAGGTGCTTACTCTGCACCACGCCTGAGCGTGTGTTGCTGACCTTCCGCTTACCTTTCTCAGCCCTTTCTAATCCCTTGTCACAGGTCTCCATTCAGACTTCCAACCAGAAGATAAAACGCAAACCCCCTTCTGCTTTTTAACTTCTCTTTCAAATCCTCTAATTTCTGTAAGGGCTTCTGACATTTGCATCTTCTTTCCTCTTACCTGTACTTCTCAAAAGAGTGGCTTCTGCTCCCACCATGTTACTGAGACTGCTCTTCATAAGTCCCCAGGTAATCTTCTCACTGCCCAAACTTTTTAATATTTTCAACATTTTCTTTCTGGACCTCTCTGCTTCATTTGACACCCTGATCCTTTTATTGTCCCAAATACTATTTCCTGGTTCCACACAAAACTTTTTATTTCCTATATTGTTTTCCCTCTCAATGATGGTGTTTGTGGAAATTCTATTCTTGAATTGTTTTTACCCTTAGTATGGCTAAATCCAGGAAGAGGGGACATTCTCCCTGGGTGATTGCTTTTATTCTTATATAAAGCAGTTCTTTATACTGCTGCTAAAACAAACAAACAAAAATCCCAAAACCAAAAAAAACAAATATAAAACCAAACCAAACCAAACCAAACCAACCAAACACTTTATGTCTAGGTCAGAACATTATTCCAAGCTTTAGACTCATGTATTTAACTATCTTCTGGATATTTCCAGGCCTTTCACACTCAACAAACTCAACATGTGCAGACTGAACTCCTTATCCTTCCCTGCTTCTCAGGATGTGTTTTCAGTCCCGATGGACGCCATCTTTTCCTCAGTCACCGGAGCTAGAGAACCTGGGAGTCATCTTTGGTTCCTCTAATTCTTTTATCTCCCACGTTTAATGAATCACCAAAGCCTGCCAAGTTTCTTCCTTTCTATACTGTAGTCCCCCCTTATTCACAGTGGATACGTTCCTGAAACCCCAGTGGATTCCTTAAACCACAGATAGTACTGAATAGTATATATACTGCTTTTTTCTGTGCATGCATATATACGTACATACATACATACATACATACATACATACCTTTTACAGCCTCTCTTTAGCATATCTGAATTGCCAGCATCACTACTCTTGCACTTTGGGTCCATCATTAAATAAAATAAGAGTCACTCGACCACAAGCATTGCAATCCCATGCCCATTGATCTGATAACCAAGACAGCTGGGGACTAACTAAGATCTGACAACCAAGACTAAGGGACTAACAGGCAAATAGCATGTACAGCAGGGATGTGCTGGACCAGGGGTAAGTTTACATCCCAGTCAGGACAGAGCAGACAGCATGAGATTTCAGGACACTATTCAGAGCAGCATGCCATTTAAAACTTATAAATTGTTTATTTCTGGAATTTTCCTTTTAATATTTTTGGACTGCTGTTGACTGGGAAACTGAGACCCCCAGAGAGTGAAACTGCAGATAAGGGGGAACTACTGTACCAATTTGTCAATGACCTGTCAGTCATCGGCTATGTATATATGTATCTATCATTATCTATCCATCATCCACCATCATTTGTCTACAGTGAAAATGGGTCCCTAAAAGTTTATACAGAGTTAAATGGTTAAATGTAAATACGAATAAACATTTAGGAACAGAGTAAATATACATTTTCTAGAAGGGAAAAAAAGAAATAAATATGTAGCTTGTAAAGACTCACATTGGTAACTTAGTGGCTATAATTAAGCCTCACATTTGTTACCAAACTTTGGGTCGCTAAAGTGAAAAATGAGACTAGGTCAGTTTCCTAATTCTTATTATAGAATTATAGAGAAAACAAAGGAATTTTCACAGTTTAATTAATAAACTCTGATTAGCTGAAGCTTTGTGTTGATAAAGCTTTGCCTATCTTTCCCTTTAACTTATAGATCACCTAAATTGGCCCTTTTAAATAATTTTCTCTCTTCTAAGGCAATCTGTTTTGAGCATTAATACTCCTTGAGCATTTTAAAAACTGTGTTTATAGAAAAGATCCTTTTTAATTTTTCCCAGTCTGGCTGTCCCAAGCTTAGGACCTGCTGTCTCTGTTTATGGTACCCCTAGTCCTCCTATTCATCCCACAGTTCTGTTTTGTACACTTGTCTCTCTTAATGCTCAGGTTTCTTTGCAACTCAGCATTTTAAACCATCAAACTAGATTTCTTGCAGATTTATATGTGTCAGGGATTTCAGTTGGTGTCTAAATTGCGGATTCAGACATGCCCAGACAACTTCATGGGCCCACTGGGGCTGGCTCACCAGGGCTTTATTTCATTAAATGATGGAGGAGTCTGTGATAAAGAACTGTGCTTGCATTAATGCCAGTGGTGAAATGTGGAAGTACTATTTACAGTTATGAGTTATGAATGAAGCAAACATAGTAGTCTTTGCAGCAGATGCTTCTTAGCCTACACCTAGACACAGAAGAAGAAGATAGCAATGTCTCCTGACATTAAAGCAAGGAGTCCATGCACACAGCTGTGGCATCCCCTCCACTGGGAACAGAGTTGGCTGTGGTGTGCTTTCAAGGAGGCCTCTCCATGTGTTGTGGTGTGGAGAGCCCAGGTTGGAGTGCCAGACACAGACCTGGATTGAAACCCTCCTTCCTTACATATGGCTTTGTGCAACTTCCTTCACCTCTCTGAACCTGTTCTGAGAATTAAAAATAAGTCATGTGAAGCACTTGACATAGTACTTGGCATATAGTAAGTGGTCAATAAATGGCAGTTAGTATTATTATCATCATCATCATCATCATATCAGACATCACCATAGCAATGAAGAGCAAGGGAGGGGGAAAATGACAAGCTACATGGGTGATGAAAGGATGGCAGGATGGCTTTGGGGGACCTCAGGTGAGACACACTTTAGGGGTTTTGTAAACTAATTGAGGAAAAGAAGTTTGAGGAAATGTACAGAGAGCTGAAGAGCCTGTGTGATTTCATTTCCTAGCCACAAGCTTAGGGGCTATGGTAGTTTCTTCATACACATTAGGTTGAAAAAGCCTTTCCACGAGCTCTCTTCCACCTCTGGTAGAGTCGTACAATGTGGATTCTTTTTGTGTGTGTGTTTGTTTGTTTAGGTTTGTGTGAGTTTAGGCTTTTATCCTGAGAATACTGTATAATCTATTAATACTGTACAGCCATACTTGGCCTTATTATTGGGTTGTCAGAAAAGTCATGATGTAATTTTGCAATGAAAAACATAGAAAAATATGTCATCACTTTTCTGACAACCCAGTATAATATTTTACAGAGTTGACCATTCTCGCTTTCTTGATGTTGTCTCCTTGCTGGACTTCTATACCAGTTTCTCCTGATTTTCCTCTTTTTTTTTTTAGTTGAGCCATGGCTGCTCAGCTTGGGCCAGGACTTGAACCGCTATTGCTCAGAGCTCGCACTCTTGAGCAAGCTCTTAATCAACTGAGCCACTCAGCTGGCTTTCCTTCTTGGTTTTCCTCCTGGAAGCTAAGTTTTGTTTTTTTTCCCCCTGGGGTTTCTCTCTCTTTTATACTCTATATTTTCAGGACTATGTTAGCTCTTTGGTCTTCTCACCTTTTCATGATCTCTGGCATATTCAAAACCCATGCTTAAAGCACCTTTCATAGGTCTATGACTTGCAAGTCTCTTTTAAGAGCCCAGACCTGTCTCTTGAGCTACTGGGTCTATATACCTCAACATCGCAGCATTGGCAAAGAAGCCGTAGACAGAATTGTTGGGACAGAGCTGCATGTATGAAACAAATGGGGGGATTTCCATTCATACAGGTGCCCATTTGGCCCCTAACATGTTTAAGCCTCCGGTCTAGGTGGAAGCATCTTGGTGAAAAGAGTGCAGGCACTGGACATGAAAGATAGGTCAAATGATTTCTACAAATTGTCAGTTGTGTAACATTAGGTAAGGTACTTAACCCCATGAGGTCTTCATTTTTTTCAACTTTAAGAGAGGGAGAATGTATACACTTTTAACTTCTTTTGGCCTCTTAACCCAATGGATACTTACAAGACATACATACAAGATCAGACAATTAAGTTAAAGAACGCATCCTAGAAAAAGTACTACATACCTCATTGCTGAATATCACTATGGTCACCTTCGAAGTATTCCCCTTGGGAAGCTATGCACCTACGCCAGTGCCTAGTCTACCCTTCAAAGCAATTTTGGAACTCTTTTTCTGGAATGGCCATCAGAGCTGTAATTGTATTACCCTTGATGTCTCGAATGTCATCAAAATGTCTTCCTTTCAATATTTTCTTTATCTTTGGGTAAAGAAAGAAGTCATTGGGGGGCCAGATCAGCTGAGTAGGGAGGGTGTTCCAATACAGTTATTTGTTTGCTGGCTAAAAACTCCCTCACAGACAGTGCCGTGTGAGCTGGTGCATTGTCATGATGCAAGAGCCATGAATTGTTGACGAAAAGTTCAGGTCATTTCCGTCTAACTTTTTCTTACAGCCTTTTCAGCACTTCCAAATAGTAAACGTGGTAACGTTTGTCTAGTTGGTACAAATTCATAATGAATAATCCCTCTGATATCAAAAAAGTTTAGCAGCATCATTGCAACAAGTTTGGGAATTTAATTGTCATAACTTGTGTTGTCTTCTGTTGTTAGATTTTTAAAAAACTTCTGTTTTGGTTGAATTATAACTGACATACAATGTTATATTAGTTTCAGCTGTACAACATGATTTGATAATTGTATATATTGCAAAATGATCACCACAATAAGTTTAGCAAACGCCCGTCACCATATATAGTTACAATTTTTTTTTCTTGTGGTGAGAACTTTTAAGATCTGCTCTCTTAGCAACATTGAAACATGCAATACAGTATTATTAACTTCAGTCACTGTGTGTTGTGAGATTTTATAAACTTTCTTCTTGGAGTATTTTATTTTGAAAGAGAGAGGGTCCTATATACAATTATGACTGTGTTGAGTAGTGTGTTTCCTTGACACTATTTCATTTAAAATTGCCTCTTCCCTATGGGTTTAATCCAGCTTTCTAGAGCACGTATTGTTCAGTAACCTTGGAAACCCAGCCGTTACACCATTGGTTAGAATGTCCCAAGGTTGTCCATTATATTCCATCACCTTCTTACCCTCAAGAAAGAAGTATCCAACATGTTAGAATTAGCCTCTAACCTCTAGCAATTTTTTACCTACACTTTAAAATTTGGTGTGGTTTTTTATTCCTAAATTGTCTTATAGATTTTCTTTTTCTTTTTGGCATAGAAGTAGATTTTTTTCCTCCACAGTTTTTCTCTGATTGCTAGTCTTTGTGGTTTCTAGTTTTTATGATCAAGGGGTATATTTTCTGTTGATAAAAGAAATAATCCAAAGGTGCTCCCTTCTTTTCAGCATGCTAGCTTTAGCAGTTCAAGGTGGGTGGACTGTCCCTCTAGAGGTGCTACTTTGCTCAAACAATGAAATAGGTTGAAAATAGAGAGTTTTAACCAGCCATCTCCAAATTATATAAGCCAGTTTTCCCTTTCCTTACCATTCTGCCTCTTAGGGAGTCTGATTTCCTTGACCTTAGTAAAAAGACGATGATAGCTTTCCAACCCTCGATATTAGCCATCCTGATGCTATTCATTGTTAAATCCATTTGTTTTCTTTAGCCCTAAGCTCCACAGGTATATGGTCATGTACTGATGTACATGTCTACCTCATTGCCTTTGAGAAAATCACTTTCTTCACTCTTAATTATTGCTTTATTAAAAGATAGATATTGATAAACAAAATAAAACACTAAATTAAAACTAATGTTCCACTGGGATATGCAATTGAATCATGTTAAAATTATAAATATGTCTATTCTTGTTTCCTTGTGAATATAATCTGCTCAGTGCTTTTTTCTAGCAATCTTGTTTTCCAAATGATTATATAAGTTAATCTACATATATAATAGTCTCCAAATATGCCTTTTAGTTTTTTACCATTCAGTTACCTTAAATAGATATAAATTTGAGGCATAAAAATGCTACTTAAAATGCTACTTAGATGGATGAAGTACATGTGATATTTATAATACTCTGAGCCAGATTCTCCTATTGGAAAAATGAAGTAGCACATAAAAGAAATGTAATGTAAGACATGCATATACATATTGCAGTTGCTTTTGAAGTGTTCCGCATTATCCTGTCCTGTAGTCTAGAGAAGAGAGCCAGTGTGGTCTCAGAGGAAGCATTGCTCCCCCAGTTGGCACATCTACGTGATCCCAGGTGAGCTATGTACCAACTTTGTGACTCTGAACCATTGACCATCATCATAGGTCTCAGCTTCCTCCTTCTAAAACGGACAAAGGTTAATAACATATTTTCTATTTTTTGAAAGTATTATTATAAAGATTTGATGAGGAAAATCACTGTAACTCAAAAAGAATATGGAAGGAAATAAGAAATGCTGGGTATAAACCAGATCATGTAATGAAGAGTTTAACAAGTCCAGGGAAGAATAACAAGTTCAAGGCAAGAATACCCTTGCCTTGAAAGTTTCCTTATTGTTCGAAGAGAAACCGAATTTTGCTGGAGCTAGGCCTACATGTCTTCTGCTTTCAGCATCTCAACTCGTCTCAAGCATTAAGGAGGTTTCTCAGACTCTTGTGAAACACACCTGCCTTCTGCATTCTTTTTCCTCTACAGGTGGGTCTACCATGTGAGGGGCAAATGTCCTTTCCAGGTTTGCTTGTTCTCAGCATTAGTTGGAGAGAATTTTTCCATGTTATATGTTTACTCTTTCCTCCTGTGTATACCTAGATCCACACTTGAAAAGCAGAGTGCCTATGTTAAAAGAGCACTGGACTGGTTGAGATCAGGAAGTAGGTCTTAGACACAGTTCTAGCAGTAACTAGCTTATTAACATTCACATGTCATGTCATCTATCTGTGTCTTATATTTGTTTTCGTTCTCTCTTTTGTATATCTTGTTCTATCTAACAGCATCCTGGTCCAATTTCACTGAAAAAATCTTGAATTGAATTGAAACAAGGACTGTATGAGCTTAGTGAGCAGGTGAGTTTAGTTCTGAAGGAGCAGAAGATATAAATATCCTAGGGTGATGTTATATTTTTGGAGTTGTAAAAAAAAAAAATCAGGCTGCCAATTTATATTCTTCATTTTTATCAGTTGGTTATATATAGCACACCTGGATCAATTTTGATCATATTTGAAGCCAAAATAATTCACTAAGTTATGTTAGAATTAAACATTTATTAATTTATGTTAAATGTTAAAAATCATTTTTAACATTTATTAATAATAATTACAATTCAGCAATCATAATTTTCCATGTTTGTTTTCTTTACCCATCATGAATGGTTATTATAGCATATCTTAGGAATCAAAGATGCTTAGTGTTGATTCTAATTGACGAAATTTCTTTCAACCTTTTGCTTCAACACTTGTAGAAACAGCAGTATGAGAAGGCAGTGTGGAAATAATATTTACTAATGATTATAATCAGCTTCCATAAGAAAACTAAGCAATATCTTTTATTTGTGGCCAAAGGTAGCCACAAAACTAGGAAGCTTTTTTTTTATTTAAAACTATTCTTATGTAAAAGGTTATATTCCAAAAATATTTGAGTGACTATCCAGTAAATAATAGAAGGGTACCATAGAAATGATGAGGGATACACAATCTTCCTTAAATTCTAGATCCACAAGAGCTTTTCGTAAAGTATCTTCATTTTCCCAGGGATAACTCTTTGTTCCATGAACAAAAAGAAAAGATTATTTTTTGAAGGGCACTGAAGAAAATACACTGTGCTGGTCAAACTGAAACCCAGCAATGACTATTTTGAGCATGTGAATAATTCTTTTCAAGTCATCAGTGTTAATTGTGCTGTGATCTTTTTTAATACCTGTCATATAGCAATAGACCACAGTAAATAACATTAAGACTCTTTTGTGCCTTAAAAGCAGGTAATAAAAGTAGGATCTGATATATAGTTAAAGAGAAAGAGAGAAAAATGGACAGATATTTTTGCCTTGGTCCCCATCTTTTTCTGTTTTGCCTTTAGTCTGCATCCTACCTCTCACCTTCCTGTCATCAGGGATTGGTCTGGCATAGGCCCAGACTGAGGCTCCAAGCAGGATTTATCCTGAAAATGAATAATTGCTTGGATAATCTAGCCCGTGATCACCCTTCCTCAGGACCTCTGGGAGACTGGGGTATTTCACTCATTCAGCAAATATTTATTAAACACCTATTATGTACCAGACACTGTGCAACTTTAGGAAACAGGAAACTTTATGTAATGGACCTACATTATTGCTGGCTGCCCAGCATTCCTTTATAGCTCTCGACAGCGTCATAATTTTATTTTGGGGAATTACATCTCTCCCGTGGGTGTAGTTTTGCAAGGACAGGAAAATCCAGATTTATACCTCTTTCTATGGAGCTCAATGGGGCTAGAGGTTCTCCTCATCCTTGTTTGCCTCGGAGAAGGCATGTGACCTTTGTTCGGCTGGTTGAAGGTCTTACTGCGCTGGCCCTTTGAATCTTTTTTTTTTTTTTAAAGATTTTTATTGGGGAATTGGGGGGATGGGAACAGCGCTGGGGAATTGGGGGAAGGGGAACAGATAAGTTGCTGTCCTTTTGTTCTTCAGTCTAGTTGTGGAGGATGTCACTTCACTGGCCCAAGCTGGCACCATCATTGCGCTCTTCCCGGGAGAGGCAGATCAGTCACTGCTTCTGGATGGCCGCTCACTGCGGCTGCTGGCCGCTCACGCTGGCTGCTGGCTACACACAGTAGCCCATGGCAACCCACTACCACAAGGGCTGCAGCCTTCACCGTCGCAGGCGACTCATGGCAGCCCAGCTCCAGGTTGAGCTGTTGTTCAGCATCTTAGCTGTAGAGGGCAGTGTCACTGGCCCTCATATGTGGGATCTGAACCGGGGTCCTCTGGTGTCCCAAGCCAGCTCTTAACCATTGCACCACTTGGCCAGCCCTGAATCTTAATTGAATCAAACAAAGAAGTGAGCTTTGGTGCTCACTCATGATGATGTGGATGTCCCTAATATGAGGCGACTGCTGAGTTTTTCTTCTTTGCCCTCCAAACTCTCCCCTGTCCAGAACACAGCCTTCTGTCAATTCTGTGAATATATTAATCATACCTTCATATTCTTTCAATACATTTCTTATGTTTAAGTTAGGCAGAATTTGTTTCAGCTGAGGGCCCTCACTAATGCACCCCAGCTCAGAGCTAGTGACCTCCAGCATCCCAAAAGCTCCATGGATAAAAGCATGCCTTCAGATTGGTTCGAATGACTGAAGATCACCCTGGTTTGTAGTCATACCTGAACCTACCCAAATTGTACCAGATTTTGGGTGGCAAGGACTCAGAGTTTCATTGACATCCTAAGAACTTAGGCAAATTCATGCAACAGCTTGTTTTCAATAAAGATAACAAGGTGATAGGAGGCTCCATGGCATTAAAAACTACCAGGAGAGGGGAGGAGGCAGAGGTGGGGATAATATACCTTCCAAGCCTGTGCAAAAGAGCAGCAAAACCTAGCTCGGCCTCAGGATGAGAAGGGCTGTAGGAAGTGAACACAGACATTGCAATATTTTCCAGACTCGGAAAGAGAGAAAAAAGGAAAAAATGAAATTCCCACAAGTCTTGAGAGGGTTGTGTGGGAATATAAAGGAGATAACTGCCAAATTCAGACAGTGATATGCCCAAGGCCTTGTCCCGGGGGAACCCATGAGCCTATTATCAGCCGTGCTTTCTTGGGAACCATTTTCTTACACAAAGGCTCCCCTTATCTGCCCCCACACAGACACTACAGGCCTTCCTTGTTCTAGGCCAGATCCTACAGGGGTTGTAGGACAGGGTCCTTCCAGAGAGACAATGGAGAGGACTGAGCTCTAACTTCTCAGGACTTCAGTCTCTTCCTTAGAGAGAAAACCCCTCTGGGGTTTCTTATTCAGTCTCCCCAAATCATCTCCTTTCCCTGTCTTGCTGCCTACCTGATTATTTTCTTTGCTCCTTCAATCCCAATATATTTGCCTCTTTGTTTAACTATTCATTTTGCTCGTATCTCCAGACCTTTCCTTTTACACTTTTTGGAGGACTTAGACAAAGTCAATTCTTGCTCATTTCTTCTGCCAACTAAGGCATTATCCTAATATGCTATTTGTTGAGAAAGCTATTCTGGAAATCTAATTTCCCTACCAAGAATTGCGTAGCCGATTTGGGAGCTTCAAACATCTGTAATTCTAGGAAAATTTTAGGGATTAAAAAAATAAAAATGTAATTTTCAAAACCAAAGTGAATGTCTTCTCCTTTTAGATATTTTTATCTCTTCAGTACCGTTTCACAGTAGCTTTTCCTTACTATTCTTTTCAGA
Source organism: Hipposideros armiger (assembly GCF_001890085.2). Taxonomy (NCBI): domain Eukaryota; kingdom Metazoa; phylum Chordata; class Mammalia; order Chiroptera; family Hipposideridae; genus Hipposideros; species Hipposideros armiger. The sequence continues at coordinate 1,583,435 of NW_017731549.1, forward strand.
GTTTTTTTTGCAGTTACTGATTTTTAGTCTTGGTGTCTTTTCAAAGAGGCTTTTCTGGGGACTGTTGATTTCAGGCCATTTCAGCTGCATGAGTTATGCAAGTGTGAAAAGTTTTTTCATGCTAAAAAAGATCTCCAGCCTAGTTTTTGTATTTGTAATAAAGGCAAAAGGATAAAGCGTGAAGTTAGGCATTGGTGGAGTCTTTGCAAGAAAATGAAGAGCTAAGAAAATTTATATCCCAAATCAGTATCACAATCAAAGCTAGAAATGAAGGACTGACAGCAAAACAAAGCTTCAAGTTGTTCAGTGAATTACATTTTCATTATGTTTATATTTACATTTTTTATTAGCAGCACCCTCTTTGGGCTTCCTCAGATATTTAAGGAAACACAAAGTAGAAGAGTAATATGTTATATGACAACCTAGATACTACAATGTATCTGTAGTATAAAATGAATATTTGAGTTTTACAGCTTCCTTTTGTTCAGTTAGTATTAATTCTCCAGTGAGTACACTGCACTATGGACACTCACTGCCTTTGAGAAATTTGGAATCTAAGGGGGATTTAAAATTTAACTGTGTGTGTCTCAGTGTGTGTACGTGCATATACACTCACATATTTAAATGAGACCATAAAACGTAAGTGAGGCTCAATATATATGAACTATCGTTTAGGAAATTTCTAGGCATTAATGAATTCCCTGATGCCTCTTAGAAACCAAATATCTGTTTCTAGTAAACTTTTTGATATAAATGCCAAATGAAACAAAATGTCATAGGCAAGACATAGAACTGAAGAGTTTGTTGACTATTTACCAATGGTTTTCCTTCTCTGGTATTGCTTCTACTAATGAAGAACACATGATCTCTGACACTTGATTGCCGAAAACTTCATTATCAGGGGTAGAAATTGCACAAACATGAACCCCTGATCAGGGGCTCCCTCCCTCTCCTTTGTTTACCAGAAGAAATGTATCTCTTGATCTCCTCTTGCCCTTCCATGGTGGTTATTGCAAAGTGGGCAGTGACTCTCCGGCCATAGAATCATGGAGTCTTCTTTCTTTTACAATCTAAGTCTCTCTACCAGTTATGATTATTCAGCTGCAAGTAACACAGTTCACAACCAAGAGAGACTAAAAAATAAAGCCCTTTAGTTTTCGTACACAGTGAGAAGTCTGGGAGTAGGTTGTTCTAGATTTGGTAAAGAAGCCCGAAGTTCATATCAAGGAAGTAGGAGTTTTCTGTCTTTGGTCATTCTCAACTTGTTGATGTTTTAGTCCTTCAGCTACAAGATAGCTACTAAGGAAGCATCATGGCCTCATGATATCATGTTTGACTCTACCCCAAATCTAGACATATCTACCCCAGAGGCTCCTTATTAGACTTCCCGTTGTGACTCGTTGGCAAGAACTGGATCACGTTTCCCACATCCCCACAGCTGCAGAATACTGGCCATGTGATCAACTAGCAGAGGAGAATAGGACTGCTACAATTGAATTAGACAAACCAGAGTCGTCTCCTGGGGTTGGGTACATTGATGCATCCTCCTCCCTTTGGCAAAGAAGGAGAGGGGAGGGCTGTTGAGTACTGAGTTTTCCTTTCCCAGGCTGATATGACACCTCCCTCAGTCTGGGATAACTCAGCAGGGTGAATCTTCTGGGGGTTTATCTTGGGTTCTAATCCTCCAGTGAGAAAACCTCCTCATTGTGGATTCAGAGAGAAGGGCAGGTGTAACTCACCATTCTAGAGCTTGTGACACATAACTCCTGACTTTAGATTTCTGTGATTGCTCAGCTCTTTTTTTTTTTTTAAACCTAAGAGGTTCCAGCTTCAAAACATGTCTTCATCTTTTTTTTCTTTCTCCCTCCTCTATGGCTGTTTCTATCTGGTACAAAATTGAAAGGGAGAAAAAGTCTATTTATCTGGTAACTTTGGTTATCTCCTCTAATTTCAGGACCTGGAAGCCTCTGTCAGGGTGTAGTTTGTGATGTAGGATATCTGTGTTCTCTTGTTTTCACTTTTAAACCTTTCCCATGAATGTTTAACTAATATGTATAATGATCCAGCCAGAATTGATTTTTCATTATAGGGGTCATTTTTCAAAGAGATTTGTCACTATTTTAAAATCCTATTTTCTTGTGTTCATAAAAAACAGTTCTGAATTCAGTTTTGTATGATAGTTTCTTCACAGACAGAAGAAAGGGTTTTTTGCTTTTTTTTTGGTTGGTTTGTATGTTTGTTTGTTTTTTAGATATTTCACATTACTTATATGTTACTGATAAGTTGGAAGGTTTGAAACTGTCTGTTTAGACTTTATTTACATTTTAACATTGATTTATAAACAATTGAAAATACAGATAAATTGGCAAGTTATTCATGTTCAAGAGTGATGTTTACAAATTAATAGTTTCCCACCATTATAATATATTCCATCTAGTCAACAATCCTGAATATTCCTGCAATCCAGGATGAAAAGAAATGAGATATAAATGAATATTAAAGTCTTAGTTTTGAAATGGGTGCTTCTTTTATCTTTTTTTGTATTAATGGTCTTTCTCATTTGGATTTTCATTGTTCTTTCTCCTCCCGTCATTTATTTATCTTCAATTTAACTATCATTGCTAAATGAATAATTGGCTTTCATATTACATTGCCTCATTGTTTTGATCATCTGAAATCAAGGATAAGTGTTATAGTTGGTTCTCAGTTGGGAGGTTCAGATGAGGTGGGTGGTGTTGAAGAGAGAAATGACTATAGAAGAAGATCCAGAATTGCCCTTTATGGTAATTTAATTTAACATTAAAAAAAATTACGGCTCTTTTAATATGGGGGGGGCGCATCTTCATCCCCTATTCATTCGCAAAACAAAACAATCAAAAGGACTTCCAGAAAGAAAAGACATCAGTTATGCTTCATTAAGTCCTAAATCTTGCTTGCAGATCTTCATAATGAAATGAAGGAGGAAACAACAAGACATTATTTCTTTGCCTTATGTTCTTCAGAGTCATATATCCCAAGATATCAAAGAACTTAGCAAAATAGCTTGGGTACTGATTGAAAAGTCAGACACAGAGTCTAGAAATGCAAAATAACAGCCCATATGCCAAACCACATGCATTAGAAGGCTTGATACTTCTGAAGGAAGACTTAAAAGGCGACAAAGAATTCCAAATTTGGAACCCCCAGAGACAGCTGGTATCTTAGAACTTTCCACTCTCCCTTGGCAGATATTTCTGCTAATTTTACCACCTTGGTCAGAGTGTATAATTCTTTCTTAAGCTTATTCCAATTTTAACATCTTCTCTCTATCCCACTGTTACTGAGAAATGGCCCTACTCTCAGGACCAACCATTTAGTTTTAGCACTTAGATCATTTAGCGATTCCTTAAAAGAACAAAATAAGGGGGTAGAATTTAATTAACATAATGGGTACACCATCAACTTTTTTTCTGTTGGTGGCATTCAGGCATATTTTTAACACTTGGTCTTCAAACCAGATGCATGTGAAAAAAAAATGACAGATGAATCAAAATGTGGAAAAAGCATTGCATTTCAAATGGTGTGTCATCATCAGTGTGCATGTGGGAGCTCTTCAGTATCAAATAGTGAGAACCAAAAGTATCCTGAGCGGTGTCCTCATTGTGCTGCTTGCTACTTACAAACCAGCTGCTAGGAGTTGGTCTATGTCTACTTGAAGAATTCATTAGTTTGGGTCCACATGTGCCCAATGTGGATGGTAGGATGGGATAGGGAGTTGAGTAGGCTGATGAGGCTTTGTGACAATTGCTATGAGGAATGTACTAAGGGGTGCCTACAAAGATGATTGAGGGGCAGTGAGGGCTCAGTTGAAATTGAATGGTATGACTATTTAGTATTATAATATCAACCATCTCTATTTAATGACACTTAGCAACAGTATCATGGAATTGTGTTCATTTTAGAAAGAGACCATTATATTGAACTCTCACCTGCCAGATGAAGAAACTGAGGCACAAATAAGCTAAATGAGTTGCCCAAGTCTACACAGCAAATATCAGAGCAATTCTAACTTCTAGACCAGATCTAAGGATAGTATTTATAGGGATTTCAAAGTATGAATAACTTTAAAATAACTGAATTTTGGAATTTTTCATGTATTTCCTCTCTCTCTCTCTCTCTCTCTCTCTCTCTCTCTCTCTCTCTCTCTCTCTCATTCTGTCAAAGAAAAGATCTTACAGGAATTTGATCAAAGTAATTTCTTCAATTTGTAATAAGCGTTTCTTGAACTACGTGTCAAGTCTCATCAGAAACAAGAAAAAATGACAAATATGGAAATGTATGTGCAATCAATCCACCTGACCAAAGATCTACAATTAGTAGATGATATCTTTTATTTTTAATATCTATATTTCCCTCAATCAACCAATTGACAAATTCAATTTTACCATGTTCTAAGTACATTTAAAATGTTTTTCACTTTCCTAAGAACACTTTAAGAAATGGAATGAAGAGTTGGTAGTGTCAGAATCCCTGTATTTTAATTACCACCAATACCACTGGCATAGCTGCAAGATCCTTGAATGTTTGCATTTACTTTATTTAATCCTCACTGTGAGAGATGGCATTTTATATTCCCTGTCTAAACAATAAAGAAACTAAAGCTCAGAGAGGTTAAACAGATAATTAGTGGCCAAACGAAGTCCTTTTTCACATAGTCTAATTTTTTATGCCTGTATCCTAAGTAGATTATATATCTGACCTAGTAACTTTTAAAGAATAATGTTGATGATGCTTTAAAAATCGAAAACAGTTTAAGATCAATTTGCCTAAGGAAGCTTTCATGGAACAAATTGCAGTCTATGCAAAAGTCTTTCGTGAGGTTGGCCGGCCGTTGTTACCAACTGATGACTTCCCTGGAGACATATTCAACCTGAAGTAGAATTGACAAGTCATTTATTTGACCAAGTTGTTCAGGAAAAGTAGTCCACATAAACAGGAAATAAGATAGGTATCAGTGTACACCTGGATATTCCTAGGGGCCACCTAAAATAGTCCTTAATGGTTTCTGGTTCAAAGTGTAACTACATTTTGCTGCATTAGTAGAATGTTTTCCAGTAATGGCCAAATGGACAAATGTACCTTTAATTAAAATAATGAACATCACGTTCGAAAGACATGGTGGCCACATTAAAATATTCTTGTAAAGTCTAAGCTTGCAGAACTGTAGAATTGTCCCACCCGAACCTTCTTTTTCAGCAAATTTTACTGAAACTAAACTTATTTTTCTTATTCAAAAGGGAACACAACATGAAGTTACTGTTATTCAGATTCTGTCATGTGTTGTCATCAGATAAAGCAAAGGTAATACTAATTGGCTTTCTGGGTAAGGTAGGTAAAAGAATTATTGTTCTTACTTCCCACACAATTTTTTTATAAAGTAAACTATCAATTAGTAAGGATTATTAGAGTCTCAAAATGGCAGGGTTGTTTTTTGTTTGTTTGTTCATTCTTTTTTAAAGAAAACTGCTGGGAAATCTGCTTTGTTTGGCTTTTTTGTCCCTCCTAAAGTTTAAAAAGGCATTATAATCATTCAGGTATAAAGACCAAGGAAAATACAGGCACTTAATGTCTCTTTTCTTACATCTGGCCTGCTTCATACTTTTATGTCACCTTTTTGAGCACTGGTAGACATTAGAAACTGTCTAATGTGGCTGACCTTTGGATATGAAACCTACCCCACTTTCTAAAATGTAATATGCTCTGGGTCAAAGTGATAGTAATCAATGCTGCGTTATGCTATGACTTAGAAACTCTCTTATAGCAACACTTAACAATATGGAAGGATGTTTTCAGTGTGAAACACAGTTTATAAAATAGATATACCATGCAGTATCTCTTTAATTAAAATTTTACATTATTATTATTTCTGGGTGTTGAGATCACATCTATATATATTTTATATGTATATTTCAAATTTTCTACAAAAATGAGTCACATTTTAAATTAAAAAAACACAAATATTCCTTTCACTAAAAGAGTCAAAGAATAACCAAATAACTATAAAAATGAAAGCATAAGAAAGGAAATCTCCTTCTTCAAGGTAACAAATAACATTAAACATTGTGGCTCGGTTCTTTTTCTGGCCAGAACCATGGTGGGTGCAGAAGAGAAGAAGAAGGCTCCTGCTGTGCCAGAAACCCTTAAGAAAAGGCGAAGGAATTTTGCGGAGTTGAAGATCAAGTGCCTGAGAAAGAAGTTTGCCCAAAAGATGTTCCGAGAGGCAAGAAGGAAGTTTATCTATGAACATATAGCTAAGCACTATCACACAGAATATAGGCAGATGTACAGGACTGAGATTCGAATGGCTAGGATGGCAAGAAACGCTGGCAACTTGTATGTGCCTGTGGAGCCCAGATTCATATTTGTCATCAGGATTAGAGGCATCAGTGGTGTGAGCCCAAAGGTCCAAAAGTGCTGCAGCTTCATTGCCTTCGCCAGATTTTCAATGGTACCTTTGTCAAGCTCAACAAGGCTTCTGTTAACATGCTGAGGATTGTGGAGCCATACATTGCATGGGGGGACCCAAATCTGAAGTCAGTAAATAAAGTGATCTACAAGCATGGTTATGGCAAAATCAACAAAAAGTGAATTGCCCTGACAGATAACACATTGACTGCTTGATCTCTTGGTAAACATGGTATCATCTGCATGGAGGGTCTGATTCATGAGATCAATACTGTTGGAAAACGCTTCAAAGAAACAAGCAACTCCCTGTGGCCCTTCAAATTGTCTTCTCCATGAGGTGGAATAAAGGAAAAGACCACGCACTTTGTAGAAGGTGGAGATACTGGTGACTGGGAAGACCAGATCAACAGGCTTATTTAGGAGGATGAACTAAGGCATCTACCATGCGTATTTTTGTAATCTGGTCAGTTAGTAAACAGTGACTGTTTACAAGTTGAAAAAAAAATTGTGGCTCAGAGAATTTGCATACTTTTAAAAGAGCGATGGTGGTAAAAGTGACTTTATACTTTTCTGATGGGTCTTTACTTGTCTTTATTATTATTTTCTCACATAGAATGGTTTATATAGAAAGTGTTTTTATAGGTAGTATCCCATTCGATACTTACGGTATAAAATAGGCAGGGCAGTTACTTTTAATGCCCATTTAATAAAAGAGAAAACATACTCCAAGAGGGCAAATGATCTGCTAAGGCTGAAAAGGTGGATTGATGTCTTTTTACAACTTGATGGTAAAAGCACCTATTTTATATCTTTGTAGTTTCCTTTTCTCATTGTCTTCCTGTCAACTAAAATGTTACCCTTATTCATGATATATTTATGTTTCCAAATCCTACTTTATTATTCAACCTCTTTTGATTAAAAGCAAAGGTAATATTTAAAATATTATTACATAATAAACAATCAGAACAATGTGGGCAGCAACTGATCAAAATGGTTGTTAGAACAGGCACCAATTCATCAATATGTCCCACAAATAAAATGGCATGACTATATAGGTGTGTTTTAGCTAAATATCAGCCCTGTGACAGAAAACCCAACTGAAACCATTTTAAAGAATTCAGGGTAACTTTTGATACACATTTCTGAGCTGTCCAAAGGTGGGCTGTTTTTAGACATAACAGGATCCAAGAGCTCAAATGATGTTAACTTTCTATCTCTTAGTTCTTTTCTGTGTATTGACTCCATTTTCAGGAGGGCTCTCGCCTTGTGGTACAAAATGACTTACAGTGGCTTCAGATACACACTGTATTTTCTCAGCAAAAATGAGTGTCCCTCTATTGGTTTCCCAGTAAAAGCCTTGGGACTAACTTTGAATTGGCTCTGGTTAGCTGCTAGCCCTGTGGCTTAGGGGATGTAATGCAGGAAGCACTGTACTTGGCAGCCAGCTTCCCACCCAAATGATTAGACTTAGAGTGGGGGAGGAGGGCTCCTGAGGGAGGGCGAAATACTAACAGGCAGTTACGACGTGTAAATGTCCACTCTGCTCTCTCTTTCCTCTGAGCTCTCATACAACTCATACAACTTTATTACTTTAAGTATTTTTCTAAATCATAAAGAAATGTACTCTCATTCAGGAAACTTGAAAAATAAAGTAGGGCCGGCCGAGTGGCGCGATGGTTAAGAGTTGGCTTGGGACGCCAGAGGGCCAGGGTTAAGATCCCACATATGAGGGCCAGTGACACTGCCCTCTACAGCTAAGATGCTGAACAACAGCTTGACCTGGGCTACCGTGAGCCAGCGTCGGCAGGTGGGTTGCCATGGGCCACCATGTGTAGCCGGCAGCCAGCATGAGCAGCCAGCAGCCGCAGTGAGCGGCCATCCAGAAGCCGGTGACTGATCTGCCTCGCCCGGGAAGAGTGCAATGATGGGTCCAACCTGGGCCAGTGAAGCAACGTCCTCCACAACTAGACTGAAGAACAAAATGACAGCAACTTGTCTGTTTCCTTCCCCCAATTCCCCAATTAAAAATATTTTTTTTTAAAAAGAGAAAGATAAAGTAAAATCTAAGAACAAAATTTATTAAATAAAGTATAAACATAAGACGTTACTAAGTTAGAAATGAAGAAAAATAATTATAATGTCTATAGCATCATGATTCACTGAAAATAGTGAGATATAGAAGAATTAGACAACTTTTTATAAGTTACGAACAGCCAAATTTATTTTATTCTACTCCCCATTATCTTTAACCTTTTCTTCTATAAAACAAATTAAAGCCAGGTTTTATTATGGCATTGTAAAATAAAACCAATAATTACAAATAATTTTCTTCACAGTGTTACCAGAACTTAGTGAGAATTCTTAAAATAGAAAATAAAGTAGGATAAAGTGTAGAGTATGTGTACTGAAATATTAAGTAAGTATGAAGTTATATATAAAGTACAAGTTATTACATGTTTTATATAATGTATGTATTAAAGCAGGAGACAGAACAGATAAGTTGCATACAAAAGAAAGTTGGTTCCTAAAATTTCAAGATGCCATTAAAGTCTTGGAAATTGTATTGCCATAATCATACATGTCTTTGAAAACAAAACATTTTTACCAAATAAACCTAATATTGATCCATATGCTAACTCTGTTGGCCTAACACTTAAAATTTTTAACCAGTGTTTTTGGGCTTTAACCCAAATGAGTAACCCTTTTCACGGAGTCAAAATGAACAGCCATGAATGACTAAAAATTTTTTTTTTTTTAAAGATTTTATTGGGGAATTGGGGGAGGGGAAGAGCGTTGGGGAATCGGGGAAGGGGAACAGACAAGTTGCTGTCATTTTGTTCTTCAGTCTAGTTGTGGAGGATGTTGCTTCCCTGGCCCATGTTGGTATTATAATTGCGCCCTTCCTGGGTGAGGTAATCCCTCACTGGCCATTGGACGGAAGCTCACACCTCCTGCTGGCCAGCCCCACTGCAGCCTACGCCCGTTGCTGGTGACTGACAGGAGCCCAGCTCCAGGTCAAGCTGTTGTTCACCATCTTAGCTGTAGAGGGCGCAGCATCATTGGCCCTCATGTGGGATCCGAACTGGGGTCCTGCTGCAGAGCTGGACCTCCTAACTAATGTGCCACTCAGCCAGCCCAAGATCTTTTATCTTTGACAATTCACTACAGTATTGTTCAATAGAAATATAGTGAAATCCACAAGTATAAACTACAGATAGCATTTAAAATTTTCTACTGACCGCATTTAAGAGAAACAAGTGAAATTGACTGTGATGATATATTTTTTAACCCAATGTGTCCAAAATATTATCATTTCAACATGTAATCAATATAAAACATTTTAATAACATATTTCACATCCCTATTTTAATATTAATTATTAAAAAATCCAGAGTGGGTTTCATACTTATAGCACATCTTAATTTGGACTAACTGCATTTCAATATCCACATGTGGCTAGTTAGCTACCTTATTGCACTGTACAGATTACTAGAATAGGTCACAGTTGTTTACTCAGTAAGCCAATATTTATTATTCTTATTGTTATTATTGTATTACCTGAATTCCTAATGTATTCCTTGACAATCTTTGTCCTCAGTCTGACTACCTATAATTGGACTGACTGTATGAGATTTGACAAGATTATCTGTTGAAGTTGTATAAACGGGCTACAGGGAACCTTGGTATCACTGTAAATTACTCTCATGTATTTTACTTATCCTGAATTTACACATCAGCTTATACTTGTAAATTTCAGAGGCCTACCATGGTTTAAGCTCATTGTCCTTACCCTTAGTCCCAAAGCGTGATGATCTAATGTGAAGAGAATTGTTCATGACATACCTAATAACAGAAAGGGAAAGTTCAAGGTCTTGGGAGGTCAGTAATATGCTTCAAAGCTGTTAGTAGGGTGTTCTTTTCCTGGTACAATGGCACTTCATAAAATTTATAATCAGTAAAGGTACAGTTAGGGAAAGGCTTCCACATGTTGGTTTATTTAAAATGTGCTCTTTTAACTATTGTTTCACTCAAGTCATACAAAAAAAATTTCAGTATAAACCCGTACCCAAAAGTCTTGGCAAGGAATGAGCTTGGTCCTGCACCACAGGAAATCTGGGGAAGTATAGGAAGCTCACGTTGGTTTTGTGTATTTTAAGAAATTAATCTAAGGTAGTTAGGTGGATCAATTACTTAAACAAATTTCTTGGTTGCACTTTAACTATATTAAATGGGAAGTAAATGAGACAGGCCTATATTTTAACCTAATCTATAAAATCAATAAATACCAAGTTGTTGCTAAAAAATGGGTTCTTGGTGAACGCTGCAGGAAAGAATTCAAAGATGCACTGCATAAACCAAGCAATCGGTGAATTTATTAAAATAAATAGGGTAGGACACTTCCGAGATGGTGGGAGCGGGTAGGCCAGGAGAAGGGCAACTGCCCTGAAGAACAAAGAATCCTAGGAATTTATTCTTTTCAAAATGAGGGCATGAAATATTCAAGTTTGGTTTTTTTTTTTGGTGGGGGGGTGTTAGGGGGGTGTTATAGGTGTTCCTAGGCAGTACTTACTGACCACTTCTTTACGTTGGGAGGAGGGATTCTTTTATCCGTATTTGGCCCTTGGTGGAACTGTCATGGCGACATAGGGGATGGAGATTTTTCCTTGCCTTGAAATGCTGATAATTTTAGAATCCATTATAATTATCTCAAGTTCACCTTGAGGGGCAAGATGGCATCCTGGATTCTCTCTCTGCCACTGAAATCTAGTTCTGGCTGCTCAGGTAGCTGTACTTTATCTTAAGAATGACCTCATCTCCTTTCTCCTCTGTCTCCCCTTCCCTCCTCCTTCCCTTCCTCCCACTCTCTACCCACAGCCCCATTCTTTCTGCCTATCGTAACAAAGTGACTCTTCAGCCTGAATATATTTGTAATGTAATGACCACGTTCTACATTTATCAAAGTGGTTCTCATTCAAATATTCGTATTCCGTTTGTACCTTATTTTTGGATTAATAAAGATATTCCATGTCTAAAGTATATCTTTTCTTTCCCCTCAAAAACAAACAAACAATACAGCTTAAACTTATGGAAAGATTTCCAGGATAGGCTCAGTGGTCATGAAAATTTTCCACATCAGATAGAATTTGGAGCCAAGAAAAAGTGTTTGTGTTTGACATGATTTTCTCCCCAAATTATTATCGTTGTTTAACAGGATCTAGTGTAGATTTAGATTATTATCCATTGACTACAGAGAAAGTACATGGACTTCATTTCTATATTGGGAAAGGCATATCACAAGTGTTGCATGTGATGTGCTAGCATTTATCATGAATACTTGAAGTTACCTGAAGAAAGCCATTTATGACAGAAATCAGGAATGCTGATATTGTATTGACTCACCTATATTAGACCTCAATAGAAATAGAGAATACTTATCTTGTAATTTGTGGTACTTTCTGAATGTGACAATGAAAAACAAGAATCCTCACTGAGTATGAAAAATTATCCCTCATAATTAAATTTTGCCTCTTTCCAATTATCTTTATTTTCTTCTTCTGGAATTCCAATAATACATACTTTCACCATTTTCCTCGCCTTGACTTTTGTTCTCTCTTCAGCATGTGTTGGTCCTACATTCTGGATGATTTTATCATCTAGATTTCATCTGCTATTTCTTTTATTTCAGCTCTGCTTAATGTACTTGTGTAACCCATACAGTTTAAAATAAATATCTGTGAAGACCCTGTATGCTGGGTCTGTTATATGGTATCTTGTTTCTTTTTCTCTTTACTTAAAAAATTATCATGAAATATACATACATGCATGCGAGCATATAACTTACTAATCATACTAAGTGTATTTTTCAGTGAGTTGCTTTTGGGTACTTCTTTTTCAATATTTAATTATTTTAACATACTTTCCTATGTTTAGAAATTATATGTCTCCTGGCTAATCATTTAGTGGTTACCACACACACACTTACCCACACACATACACATTTAATTGTGGTAAAATAACATTAAATTTGTCATCATAATCTATTTAATCACAACTGAGTATTTATATTTCAATTATTGTATATTTTACTTCTAGAGGTACGGTTATGTTCTTTTTGGTCATTCTTTGTTCATATATTTAAGTTTCTAATTTAATTCTTTAAATATGCAATTATAGTATTTTTATTAGTCTGATATTAGCAATATCTGATGTCTTCACGGATTTGTTTCTGCATCTGTTATTTCTACTTGTTTTCATTCATGATACGTTGCTTTTTTAAAGTGATGTTTGAGTGTGAGCTACACTATTCCTGGAACTTTATCTGTAGGAATATTATGAGGCTCAGATTGAAGGTGAATTCTTCAAAGAGGGTCCTCATTTGCCTTAGCCAGTCATTTGGGAAACATTGTTAACCCAGGACCACTTTAACTTTTCCATTTAGGGATTTTTTTTAATGATATAAGTATATGAATTTACAACAAAAACCTACATGTGTGCTGGCTTATGGATACAAATTTTTAGGAGTATTTTTTTTTTCTCCTCCACCAAATGCAAAGACTGAATCAGGGAAATTTCCTGGCTCTCTCCTTATATGTGATGGGTTTATTTCTAATTCATTATTCACTTCTAATTCATTATTTCCAATTACACTGAAGGGGTAGCCTGTGGAGTTGCAGTTTACCCAGGATTCCTTATTAGATTCCTAACTCAGGTGGGCCCAAGACTCCATCTCCTATTTCCTGACAATCTCATGCAGAAACTGAAGTGAAACTTCACGGTTTTCAGGGGAGCAGCAGAAATCGTCAGGGCAATTGTCAGTTTGGGTGTCCCTTCTATTTTGGGATTTCGATTTTCAATGAGTTTTGAGGATGTGCGGATTCTTTGCTTTTATGGCTGTGCAATGATGTGCTAAAAATATTTTCTTTATATTGTATCCAGCATTTTAGTTCTTTCAATCAGTGGATCATTCATTGTATCTTGTCTGTCATAATCTTAGAAAATAAAATGATCTTTTATTCTTTCCTGATGTTTTCAGTTCCATATTTTATTTCTCATGTATTTTGAACATAATTATTTTACAGTTTGTGTCCAATAATTCTGATATCTGAAATTTTTGATGGTCTAATTCTGTGTGTTGTGCTATTGTTGTTTCTTGACTCTTGTTCAAGGGAGACTAGTTTTCTCATGTGTTTTGTAAGTTTGGACTGTGAAGTCATGGTTACTAGGGCTCCATATGTGGGAGTCTTGCGAGGGAGGCATATTCCTCCGTGTAGGATTAATATTTTCCTCTTTTAGGTAGCTCAATCTTTTACCAGTCTGGGACCACTTTGAGTTTTCTTGGTTTGGCATTTGTTGTATAAAATCAAACACCAAACTCACATGAAGGGGCCTGCAGTTATTAATTCTTTGACTGAGTGTTATACCTGTGCTCAGAGCTCAGGATGGAATACAGATATTTTCTTGCCTTGTTTTGCCGGTAGTAGGAAGTATTTCTTTTGGTTCATGCTTCCTTGAGGGTATAGCTTTCCCAGGTTTGTGAGGTGGTCCCAATTACAAGTCCCTCCTGGCTAGGCCCTAAGGCCTTGCTTGCTTATCCCTCCGGTGGCTTCTATATCTTAGCCTCTTGGTTTCAAGATCAGGAAGGTATCCAAAATGAGCCATAGTTTCAGGATCAGGTCACCTTGCCAGCCTGCTTCCCAGTAACCTGGTCTTCGGGGCCTTCTTTTGGGTCGTCGGAAAAGTCATGACGTATCTTTCCTATATTTTTCATTGCAAAAATGCGTCATGACTTTTCCGACAACCCAATAATTCCCTTCTATTTCTCATTGTTTATTTGTTTTCTTTTTCTCTATTTATATTTGACAGAGATTTGTTTCACTATTTTGATTCAAGAATCAGCTGTTAGGCTTACGTTTTTATTCCACTGTTTTGCTGTACTCTGGGTCATTAATTTCTGCTTTTAGCTTTATTTTTTTATCCTGCTTTCCACTGGTTTGTTTTTATTTTGTTGCTGTTCTTTGTTTTTATTATATAGAATTTCTACACTTTTACTTGTAAGCTTTCTTCATCTTACCGTTTTGGATGTCTTTTGGTACCATATATTGTATATCTTTAAGTCAACAAAGTGGTAGCATTAAAATGTGATATATACCTAAAGATGAAATTAATTAAAACTGTTTATGTCACAAAATATTTAAAAACTAAGTGCAAGGAATCATAAAACCTACTTTCATGGAAGGGAAAGAAATGGATGTGTTGTTTTTAATTAAAAAAATTTTTTTTTTACCTTATGACCCAGCAATTCCACTTTTGGGTATTTATCTGAAAAAACCCCAAACACTAATTTGAAAAGATATACACAGCCCTATGTTCATTGCAGTGTTATTTATAATAGCCAAGATATGGAAGCAACCTAAGTGCCCACTGATAGATGAATGGATAAAGAAGGTGTGGTACATATATATTAATACAATGGAATGTTACCCGGCCATAAAAAAGGATGAAACTTACCATTTGCAAAAACATGGATGGACCTAAAGGGTATTATGCTAAGTAAAATAAGTCAGACAGAGAAAGACAAATATCATATAATTTCACTTATATGTGGAATCTGAAGAACAAAATAAGAAAATAAAAACAGAAACAGACTCATAGATACAGAGAACAAATTGATGGTTGCCAGATGGGAGAAGGGTTAGGGGGCTGGGTGAAAAAGATGAAGGGATTAAGAAGTACAAATTTTCAGTTATAAAAATAGTCAAGAGGATGTAAAGTTCAGCATAGAGAATATAGTCAATAATATTGTAATAACTATGTATGATGCCAGATGGGTGCTAGACTTACAAGGGAACACTTCATAAATTATATAAATGTCTAATCACTATGTTGTACACCTGAAACTAATCTAAAATAATATTGAGTGTCAGCTCTAATTGAAAAATTTTAGAAAATTAAAATATTTTTAAAAATTTAAAAGAAGAAAAATGGGATTTATTATCTACAAATTAAAGAACAGGGAATGATTTGAGTCTTAATTGTTTAGTATAGAAGTTTAAATTACTTATATATATTTATACCTGATATGTTTCTTGCTTCCTGTTTTTTGTTTTTGTTGTTGCCTTGTTACTTATTTTGGTTCTGACTTTTGTTATTTAAACTATAGTTTTACTATTTAGACTATACTTTGTGACTAAGACAAGGATATGAACATTTTTATAAATATTCACTTGACACTTAAAAATAAAGATTTTTTACATAGCTAACTATATAATTATTTGTTCAATGTAGTTAATTATATTATTCATTTTCCATATGTTACTTCCTATATTTTTTACATATGTCAGAGGCAGGAAGAGATATTTTAAAGTCTCCCTCAAAAATATATATTTTTTGTCTTTTTCTCCATTATCTCAGTTTTTAATGTGTGTGTGTGTGTGTGTGTGTGTGTGTGTGTGTGTGTGTGTGTGTGTGTATTTATGTGCATGTGTAAGTATGTATTTGGGACCAAACTATGCAGTCTGATAAGGTTCATGATTTTTGTATCTTTATTGAATATTGTATCTCTTGATTTTTAAATCTTGAATTACATAAGTTTTACCTGAAACATTACTGTACTTATATTTATATCCAATTATAAATGTTAAAGTATCTCTTATAAATTTTCCTTATGAGAAATGAGGAACTTCATCTACTTTTACTTGCTTTCATTCACTCAGTCAAAAAATACTTCTTGAGTACCTGTCATGATTTTCTTGGCAATGTTCAAGTTGTGAAAAATAAGGGTACAAAACTCTGCTTTTTGGAGCTTAATTCTAGTGAAGAAAGACAGGTAACAAACAATAAGAAAATGACCATATTTCATTGATTCAAAGAGGTACATTTTCCCACAATTTAGCATCTTTTATATCAGGATGCCTCTTATAACTGGTGTGTATCATGTTTAATTGGCCATGCTTTTCTGGGTAGAATATTTTTTTTAAAAAGTGAGCCTTATCATTAATGATGTTTACATTAAATAAAATAGTGTATGTCAAATGGTGATAAACGTTGCAGAGAAAAAGGTGGAGAAGAGGGATGGAAATACTTCCAGAGAAGTATTGCATGTTTAAGTAGAATGAACCAGGGATGGTTTCCTGAGTAGGGGTCTTTTGAGTAAAGACCTGAAAGAGATCAGAGAATGAATAGGACCACTGTGTGCAGTTGTGCGGGTCAAACAACTGCTTCAATTTCAAGATTGCCATTCGTATGTATTATGTGAAGAGCTTTACAACCATGGTGGTGTTTATGTGAGGGAGCCATGTAGATATCAAGGGGAAGAGGTGTCTAGACAAGCATACATCATATGCAAGGATGCTGAGGCTGGAGTGCACCTGGCATGTTCAAGCTGCAGAGTCAGTGTGGGGAAGAGAAGTCGATGACATCAGAGAAGTAAGTGGGAGCCAGCTCTTACAGGATCCTGTGGCCACTGTAGGACTTTGGCTTCTATCTTGAGTGATATGGGAAACAATTTGAAGATGTATAAAAGGCAACAGATAAAATCTGACTTATATTTTCAAAAGGACCACACTAACTGCAGTGCTGAGAAGGACTACAAAAGCTGGCAAAATAGGATATGGCAAGATGGGTTAGGAGGACTTTCCAATAAACAGCTGTGAGATGAAGGGGCCTTGGTGGAGGAGGTGAGAAGTGACCAGGATCTGGGTATACTTATGAAGGTGTGTAGGGCCAACAGGATTTGCTTATGTATTAAATAGAGTGTGTGAGTGAGAGGAGCCAAAGATGCTTCCAAGTTTGGGGGGCCTAAGCCGTTGTTCTCACTCCTGTTTGTTTATTTACATAATCTAGGGTTTCAAACAATTTATACATATAACATTTATTTTTAATAACATGTATTTTCATTAAAGTACTATCATTGATATTTATTTGTTTATTTTTAAGATTTTTATTGGGGAACTGGGGAGGGGAACAGTGTGTTTTTCTAGGACCCATCAGCTCCAAGTCAAGTTGTTGTCCTTCAATCTTAGTTGTGGAGGGCGCCAGCTTAGCTCCAAGTCCAGCTGCCACTTTCGATCTAGTCATAGGGGGTGCGTAGTCCACCATCCCGTGCAGGAGTCGAACTGGCAACCTTGCTGCTAAGAGCATGATCTCTCACCAGCTCAGCAGCAGCTCAGTTTGCACACAGCTCACTGGCCCATGTGGGAATCGAACCAGCGACCCTGTTGCTCAGAGCTTGGGCTTAACCAACTGAGCCACTCGGCCAGCCCTCATTGATATTTATATTCAGTTTTGTAACCAAATTTATTATGCTTACATAGCATTCGGTTGAACTGGTTTTACTTCTCATCTGTTTTATTACCATTCTTGAGTTCTTGATTTTGAGCTTGAGCTATTTCCATATCTTACCTCTGTCCACAACATTCTACTCTGTACTTTGGTATTTACAATTTCCAGTTGGATCTGAGACAGGACGTGTAGGCCATGAGAAAAGGACAATGACACTTTGATTTCCTTTGTCTGTCTATCTGGTAGAAAGATATAGCTGCTTAGTGTTTTCTGATTGGTATAAACTTTGTGTTCCTAAACCAGGGGAAAAACAGGTGATGGAAAGGTGTCATCTGTCTACTTATGAGGAGGCAGGTCTGCACTCTTCTAGTGGTGCAGGGTAGGTCACTGGTTTGATCTTTCAATCTGGTTCTGTTGACCTTGCAGTGAATAATTTTCTCTGATTCTGGAAGCTGAGTGATTATCAGGAGTTGTTTCGGGTGTTCCCATTCCTTTTTTGTCTTGTTCTATACCTTCATACAATATATGATGATGGTACAATGTGTTTCTAGGGTGGCTCATTAGGCATTATTTTAAATGGGGATTCAGAGCCTTTAAATTTAAAACTGATATAACAAGCTGCCTTAGTTGAAGAAGGCACCAGCTGAGAATAACTTAACTTGTAAAAGAGACTTTATCTCTATTGGACTCAGTAGGGTTCTGATTTCTAATAATATCTCAAAATGACACTATTACCTTTATATACAATTATCTCATGGAGCATTTGTGCGAAATGATGTCTTTCTTGTATGACATTGTATATATAACACCTTACTCCTTTCTGCTAAATAGGCATTCAATTTGTGTCTTTTTGAGCAGAATTTGAAAGCAAAATCACTCCTATATAGGCAAGACCACAGCTTGAATCCTAATGGAGGTATATTGCTTTCATGTAGACCCAGAGAATTAAGATAATTCAGAAATTTGTGAGGTAACATTTAAACTGTGTAATAATGTGGCTTGTGACCAACACCCTGCTCTGCCTCGATTATTCTGTGCATTGTCACATTGTGGTGTATTTATGGAAACTGCCTGTATCTGAGCTTCTTACACATTTCAGGG
Source organism: Hipposideros armiger (assembly GCF_001890085.2). Taxonomy (NCBI): domain Eukaryota; kingdom Metazoa; phylum Chordata; class Mammalia; order Chiroptera; family Hipposideridae; genus Hipposideros; species Hipposideros armiger. The sequence continues at coordinate 1,602,260 of NW_017731549.1, forward strand.
GAACAGCAAGAAACACTGGCTCTGTGCACTCCCTAGAATAGCATCTCTAAGAATATAGCTTTTATAGCAAATATATACGTATATATATGGACAGTCAGTTCCTATATATTTTTATATGTCTTTTTATTTCTATATTATATATAGGAACAGTAAAGTGTTCTGGTGTGAATCTTTATAGGCAAAATAATATTGTCTCTTTTTAAATGTTGGGCGAAGCTAGTGCCAGCCCACCAGGAAGGCCTGAGAGCCTAACCATCTGTCAGCAGCAGGAAAGAAGGGGTACCAACTGAAAGAGAAAGGGTCTTTGACTGAGGGAGTTTTTCTTAGGATATACTAGTCATGCTTGGTGAGTTTTGCTTCATTGAAAAATAAAATCAAATGCCATTTTGTATACTTGGTCCTACTTTAGCATGTCTCCTTGATGCTGCAATGAAGATTTTATTTTAGGGGTGGTGGTGGATTGTCAGCATTCTACTGAATGATATTTTAACATAATTTAACCTTAAGAGGGTTAGTCAATTTGTACCTAGCTGTAAACCTAGCATTGTTATTCCCAGGATAATGTTAAGAAAATATTTTCGTATCTGATGGAAATAGCAAATAGCCTATGCTAACTCAGTAAATAGCCACTCATCTAGTGGATATTAACAGTGGAAGTTGAAAAAGTATAAAAGATAATAATTTATTTTTATTTCTTTACTCTTCCCCAGGAAAGGACATGCGATTAAAAAATTGGGTGGGTGGTGCAGTTTTAGGCCAGTCTATGAAATTGTTCTCTGGATTCAGCAATATTATTACAAATAAAGGTGTTATTTTTAAGCACCTTGTATTATTAATGCTGTTTTCTAGGTATTGTGAGAAATTAAACAAAATAAACAAATCTTATAATAGCAGGGGAAATGTCATGTTCTGTCCAAACCATAGTAGAAAAGAATCTGGATCAATTTGCATTATCATTCCTGTCTGGTTGCTAAAGAGATTATTTTTTCTTGTGAGAATGTGGGGACTAATGTTTTATAGTCTTTCTACAGAATATGATTAACTTTCTAACACTAAAACAAAAACAGTAAACCTAAATATTAGTGTTATAGATCCGTCAAGTACTTTTATCTTTATTGCGTTCAATAAGCAATATGCATAATCTTTCACAAATGTCTTTTAATCTCTGTAACTTTTAGGATGAAAAGTTGTTACATTTCACTATTACACACTTCAAATGTTTGAGGCCTAATGAATAACTCCACTCATGAGAGCAATACGGACATAGTGTAGCTCACTCTTTTTTGTCAATATTAGTTGAAAGGGTTGTGGAAAGGGGGTAAATTAAACTAGATTTTTCTAAACAATAGAATTTATAAGAATAAATTGCATTTACCTTTGGGAAGCATTGAGGTACATGCTTAGAAAACAAGTCCATTCATTTCTCTGTTCTTTAACCCGAGTCTCTATTGGTGTTTTCCCCAGCTTTCATGTCCAAGCAACCTGCTGAGGTCTCAGGTGGGAGAAGCCACAGTTGCCCAGCTGTTCTAGATAGCCTGCAGAATTCATTATCTACCTGTGGGCAATGTAGAGGCCCTCAGGATAGCCTTCTTTAAAAAAAACCTATGCTACAGAGACAAACTCACAAGGCAACCTTGTAGATCATTATTCACACTATAGGGGATTTGTGTGTGTGTGGAAGGGGGGCAGATTTGCAAAAGGAATTGCCCTGAGATCCCTGCCAAATCAATCTCCCATGTGCAACACAAACAGACTGCCACAATTTTTTTTTTAACAGAGTTTTCAGGAGGACTTATTAAGAAAGTAAGTAAATGGAATTCTTTCTAGTCATTTTCAGGCAGGGAATTTTTACTGTAATTGAAATTGTTTTCCTTATTGTTTTCCTTTCCTGTCGCTCAGATCTTGGGCAGCAGTTTTAATTCCAGATATTAAATATTTATTAATAGTCATTCCTCTATTGAATTGCTTTCATTACTGCCAAAGAATGGATTTTTGTCCGGGAAAGTAATTGTTACAGATTTTCAGTGGAATGATTTACTGGTTTATAATATGAAAAGAAGAAACCTGTGTAACATTGAGTGGTTACTCTTATAAATGTTACTTATGCCTGTAAGATATTTTGCATTTCAAATTGTAACTGCTTTTATTCTTTGTGTTCATGGGCTTGTGTGCGTGTGTGTGTGTGTGTGTGTGTGTGTGTGTGTGTGTGAATCGTTATTGCAGTGGGGATAACAGCACTATATTTTCTCAGTTTTAAAAAAAATAAAGGGAGGGGATTTTCATATCTATAACTTTAATATTCATATAGATGAGGTATGCATATGGGAATATGAGCTATAAAATCTTTTATTAGCAGTTGCTAGATTGGAATGCTTTCTAAAGCCAAGTTCAGATCTCTTCTGCAGCAAAGAAAGTTATTTACCTTAAGAAGCTAAGGCACAGGAGCTCAGTTAGAGGTTGTTTGCTGCACAAATAAATGTTAATGCAGTGGAATGTTATTTGCGTCAGTCTACTGCTAAGTACATTAATTTTCTCTTTTGCTATTCCAAATGCTCAATTAAATTCTTCAATTTTTTTTTTCCTTCAGGAAAATGGCTCAAACATAGAATTAGATCCATCTGAAGCACGACAATATTAACTTGTTATTTCTGGGCTACATTTGTGTATTTTGCATACTAATTTTAAAATGATTCAATAATGAATTTGCAAATCACACATAAAGTAATCCTATTAATGCACTGAAATATGGTTTTAAACGAATGCTGACTTTTAAACCAAGATTATCATTGATGGTTTATAATCAAGTTTTTCCTAACTATACATTTTTACAGTTTCTTTTTTTTTTTCTGAATCTATTTTCATATATATTTATGCTACTAAAAAGAAACTAGACTGAATGGAAAAAAAATGGGTATAACATAAAGACCCAGAGGTAGGGCTATGCAGACTGGAAATATAAGAAGACAGAGTACATGTGTCTTTTTTATAAAGCTAATGGTAAGGAGTTAGGATGTTATTGTTTTTGCATTTTATAAATTAAAGGACACTGTTATCATTTGAATAGTACTTTGGGTAATGCTTACCACTTGTTTCTGAAATGTTCATTTTCTACAATATTAAGGATTAACAAGTTTATGTGGCAATAATGGAGTAGAAAAATAATGTAATGAATGCCATCTATCATTGAAATAAACTTTCCTTTTGAGAGCTCATATTGGAAAATATGTGAGAGAGTGATGTAAACAATATCTATAAGCACTAAATTTATTATAGAAATGATGAATTTTCATTTTTATGGAACCAAACTCGAAGGCTAAGAAGGGAGAGTTTGAGGTCTGCAAAATCAGGGCCACTGCCTCATATAACTGCCTACTTCAGACAGCTCGTGAACTTTATTCCTTTCTTCAGTCTCTGCTGAAAGAAATTCAGTGCTTTAATAGGAATTTGATGCTCAATGCAACCATTAAATTCTTGCTTATATACAAACAAAGCAAAACATCTCTTTATAATTTAATTATGGGAGGTAAATATATAACAGTAACGTATGTAGTTATATGTAAGTTATTATTTAAAGGAAAAATACCTGTGACATTTAAAAGAGTCCTCAGAGGGCTCAAATTAGTAAAATCAGAAATGCAAGTGGCGAAGTAACAACAGACTCCACAGAAATACAAAAAAATCTTAAGAAATTACTATGAGCAATTATATGCCAACAAATTTGACAATCTGGAAGAAATGGATACTTTCTTAGAAGTATACAACCTTCCAAAGCTAACTCAAGAAGAAACAGAAAATCTGAATAAACTGATTACCACCAAGGAAATCGAATCTGTAA
>NW_017731549.1:1608449-1641337 GCF_001890085.2 Hipposideros armiger
GGGGAAGGGATGAGACAATACAAATTGGTAACTACAATATGGCCTCAGGGATAGAAAAGACAGTCTGGAGAATATAATCAATAATGTTGTAGATATTTCTTGGGGGCCCAGATGGACTCATGTCTTGTTAGGGAGACCACTTCATAGTCAGTGTAGAGGTCTGATCACTGCATTGTATATCTGAAGCTGATGTTGAATAATAATGTATGTCAACTATAATTATATATATACATATATTCACGGGACGTGGAGTAGAGTGCGGGAACGGATTCAATGGAATTGTAATAGATAAGCATGATATGGGGGTGGGAGGGCAGTGGATGGGGGGAGGGGGGTTGTTACTTTGTGAGGGTGAAAAGGATAACTATTGCATTGTTCTGTGCACCTGAAACTAACAATAAAAAAAATTTTTTTCTTAAATAAAAGAGTCCTCAGGGACATGTGACATGTGGACCTTGTATGGATCATCATTCAAACATCCAGGTCTAAAAGGACATTTTCAAGATAACTGGGAAAACTGGGCATGAATTAGAATGTAGACAATGTGAAGAAAATTTTGTTAATTTTGTGTGTAATGATAGTATAGTGATTATGGTTCTTTAAAAATTTTTTAATTCCTTATGTGTTAAAGATAAATACTGACATAATTCTAGGAGAAATAATATAGTGCCTGGAATTTGCTTTAAAATACTCCAGAAAAAATTTGGAAGGAGGTTCATGAAACAAGAGCAGGAGAAAGCTGCTAGTTGCTGAAGCAGGGCAAAAGCATTTGAAATCTTCCATAATAAAGAGATGGGGGACAAAATTAAGCACTCATGTCAGACTGTACACATTCATGGGAGTATTATCTTAAAAGTAGCCATCCTGCAAGATTTGTATGCTTATTATATACTTTTTCCAAAAGTAACACCACTAGGTAAAATAGCTTTGATACACATCTTTTGAAATTATGCTCATAACAGTGGAATATCAGCATGTGGGTTCCATGGCTCATGTCAGGGGTTAGCTGTTTAGGGGGAGCAAGGTAGGGTAGGTTGCCCTTTGTCAGAGAAATATTTTAAGTCAGAACTTGAAGAAATAGCAGTTCAAACATTGGGGAAATCATTGCTAACACCTGGTTCAAAGAACTAACAATAGAATCAAGTTCTGAATTCAAGTTCTATGAGTTGGGAGTAGGGTAGATTTTGAGAAAAGCTGAAAAGTACTGCTGAACTGAAATAAGCTCAGTAATCTGGTGTTAGTAGATAAAGACGAACACTGGTATGGTATCTATTGCTGCATTCGGTGTTCTGGTGGTTGGCAGGAGTGTAAGCTGAGGAGCCAGCATAGAAAAATCAATGCACCTCGGTTTGGAACCCAGATTATATCACCCAGTTTGGTCATCTAATTTGAATCATTGAATTTAGCTCTGAATGACTTTTGTATATTTTCATAAATCAGATATACACTGACTGAAGAGATGAAGCTTTGCTACTCTGGACAATATTCAAAAGACTATGTCACAGGTTGTGAAAGCCATTTCAAAATAAGAGTGTGCCAAAGACTGGCCATTGGAACCCTTGAAATAAGCATAGAACTTCCTTTCTTAAAAAGGACAAAATGTATTTATATAGTGTAAAATTCCATTATATTAAAAATTCATCCATATTACTTTGTAGTTATAGCTCTGCTCATAAGTGTTATTGATTTCTAATTTAAAGTGTTAAGATTGAATAACATAACTAAATTCTAATAATTCACAGGAAAAGGAAGGGGGAGAGATAGAGATAGAGATGAGAGAGAGAGAGAGAGAGAGAGAGAGAGAGAGAGAGAGAGAGAGACCTTTGCTTCTGCCCCTAGCAGCCAGGCAGTTCTATCCCCTTCTCTACTCTAATGTAATCTATCTTGGTTCTCATAACAATTGACTTTGCCATCGATTCCCGTGAAAAGCATCACTGACTCCCCTAAAAGGTTGCCATTTCATTTATTAAATGCCATTCGCCTTATCATACACCATGGCATGAGAACACCTTACCTGACTGCTGGGAACACTGAGAATAAATACAATCACTTCCTTTCCTTCCCTGGGGGCCTTGACCACTAGCCAGACAAAAATAAGAATGTACCTGATAAACGAACATCTTATGTGGATACACACCCCCACTCGCACACTAAGCAGATGAACAAGACCACTTCAGCAACTGTAGTCCATACAGAAATCACTGCAAAGGTGCCCTTGATCCTCCAGGTTCCTCTTCTGTTGCCACCTGTACGAACTGGAGAGTTCTCTGCTAGTCACACTACCATGGGGAGAGGAGAGAGGAAGACATTAGCACATGCTTCTTCTTTTCTTCCTAGTAATCCTCAGTAGTCCTGCTGTATACCTGACATCTGGCAACGAATGCATTTTCAAGTCATTTGTCCTGTCAAACATGTGGTTGACTGTATCTCAGTTTGTCAGTCCTCTGTAGGATGGAAGAGAAGAGGGCAAGTGTTAATGCAGTTGCTTTAGGCGTTTCACAACTAATATTGGTCCTAATTAGACTGAAAAAGGGTTGCTATAGACAACCTGGAAATTTAAATAATGCAGCTCATCTCATATATTTTTCCTAAACAAATCAGCAAGAACCAGAGAGAGGGAAGGAGGGAGAGGGAGGGAGGGAGAGAGAGAGAGAGAGAATATGATAGAGAGGTCTTAAAACAATACTGGATTTTGCTTTTTCAAAAAATAGGGCCAAAACCCCACTGAGTTTTTATTTGCAATTGATGATGTGTCTTAAACCTTAAAATAGTATTTTGAGTATAACACATGCAAGGAGCTTACAGCAAGTATCCCCCAAACAACGTGGTTACAACAGAAATTTGAATGGATCACTAGAAACACAAAGTTAAACTGTAGAAAAGCACAGACTCTCCGAACAAGGGGCAGGGATGGGGACTGAAAGCAGCATGGGTTCTGGCTGTGTTAAGCCTGGAGAAATAAGAGCAGAGGGGTCGTTTGTCATAGGAGCTTTAATGAACTCTCTTGTAGCAGCTACAGTGGAGGTCCTTTGAAGTACCCAGAACCCTCAGAAGACATTTGGAGAGACACACAGACATTTGCAATAATCAATAGGAACAGTGGCAAAAGCATTAATTAAAGCTGCTGCAGTTTCTTGCAATCCAATGAAGTTGAGATTTTGGATAATTGTGGTAAATGGAGTAAAGAGACCGAAGCTATTTGTCTCATACTCAGGCCAATTTTCCATGCACAATCAAATTTTAGTTCTTCTATTCCCTAACAGCTGCTCTAAACCCACAGAGGGTTTGGAAGTTATTATACAATATTAGTAAGAAAATTAGAGTGGTAGCAAATCATAAGTTGCTTTCTGAGCAACACAGTAGGAGGTCAGTTAATATTAAATATCCACAGCCGAAGCACACACACTCACATTTCCTAGGAGAGTCTAAGCAAAATACAGCCTTCAGGGATACACACTTAGTAGCTTTGCATAACAATAACCGAGATGCTGATACCAGCTAATGAAATTCTGCTGCAGAAGAAGGGCCCCCAAGGCTCAAAATAAAGCCCTCTAGGAAAACAAAAATAAACTCCTTGTCTAAAAAGTAAATAGTCAATCTCATTTATTTATTCATGCAACGGATAGTATGTATTGAGGGCCTTCTTTCTATCACTTTGGATAGGCCCTGAAGATGTCACAGTGAGAAAATATAGACTGCCCCTGAGCTCATAGAGTTTAAAACTAGAGGGAGACAGATTTTAATGAAATATTCACATAACTCAATGTATATTTACAAGCTATGAAATTGCTTAGAAGTGAAGATACCTGGTGTTATAAAAATGTATAACAGAAGGAACTGACCTTGACCGGGGAGGATGAGCACAGAATGTGAGGGATGACTAGGAATTATAGGAGCAGAAATTAAGAGAACATTTGTTAGAAGGGAAAGTAGGTGTAAATGGCCTGTGGCCTGAAGGAGCATAGTGCTTTACAAATATTTGGAAGGCAGAGAGCAAGGAGCAAGATATGAAAAGAGATTGATACACATAGGCAGACACCAGACCATGCAGGCTACAAGAATTTTTTATCCTATAAAACAATGGGAAACCATTGAAATTTAGGCTGACGGGTATCCCAAGACTTTTGAAGCAATCACTCTGGATAAAGTGTAAAGAATGAATTGGAAAAAGTCAAGAAGATTGTTATAGTCAGTGGCCCAGGAAAGAAAATGGCAGTTTGGACAAGGATGGTAATGGAGTAATGCAGAGTCATTAAGAATTCATGGAGAAAATTCGGAAGTAAAATAAACAGAAATTAATTAAGTTTTAGATATGGGGGCTGGTAAATGATAAGGCGGTGTTGATTGAGGATGACGCTTAGATTCTGACTTCCATAATAGGGTGGACAAACAATGATTTCCTTGAATAGGGAAAACTGGAAAAGTAATTGGTATATTACAGGTACATTTTGGGGCATTCATTGAGTTTGGGGTAACTTTGATGCATGCAAGTGGAGATTTTTGACTCCAGTTGGATATTTGGGTCCGGGTCCAAGACAAGAAGTATGTAAATTTGTGTGTCATTGATATAAAGCTGGTAATTGAAACTATGGGTGTACATGAAATCAATACAAAAAGTAGCAGTGAAAAGTGATGACTATGACTAAGCCTGGAGGAGTTATAATATTTAAGACAATGACTCAAAGTGTAGTCCCCAGACCAGCATTATCAGAATCACCTGAGAATCAACTGGAAGTGCAAACAGACCTACTGAATCAAAAATTCTGGGGGTGGGGCTCAACAACATGCCCAACAAGAGGTCTTCGGATGTTTCTGATGCGTGCTCAAATTTGAGAAGCACTGATAGTGGAAGGGTAGAGGAGGACGTGTTTGTAAAGTCTCCAGAGACTGAGCTGCTTGCTGGGTGGCCAAAGAAAAACCAAGAGTCATTTGGGTCATTAGGGAAAGGGAAAAAAATCGTTCAAGGAAAAGGTTAAGGGCAACAGAGTCAAATGTAGTCAGGAGATCAAGGGAAATGGAGATCACTTTTGACTTCAGAGACAGCAGTTTCAGTCAAGAATTGGGATGCAGATATGCTGAAGAGTACTGAGGAGTGAGTGGGACAGGAAAAAAGGGATAAGTATTAACTGTTTTTTGAAGTTTGAATGAATAGGCTCTGAATCTGGAGGAGAAAGTGTTTTAAGATATTAGTGTTATAAGCATGTTTAAATGTTGATTGCAAAGATCAGCTTGAGAGAGAATACAGAGGAGATGTCGTAAATCAGCCGTGAGGGCTGCTGGGTGGGGTAAGGCAATGAGTTCCAAAGCCCAGATGGGAAGACTGCATTCAGATCAACAATCTTGGAGCTTAAGGGATGAGTAGAGAACCCTGTCTCCTACTGTTCTCCCCCTTGATAACTTTGCTCAAGCCACATGGACCTGTTTGTGGTGGTGTTCCCTGAACATGTACTAAACTTGTCCTTCTTCCTGACCTTGATTCTTGCTCCCCCTCTTGATCTTCCCATGGTTGACTTGAGTTATCAAATGCCACTTCCTCAGAGAGGCTTTCCCTGATCATTGTATCTTATGTTGCCCCCATCTCTTACCATTTCCAGTCACAGGGGCTATGTGGGCTGGCACCCCCAGGAGCTCCCTGGGGTTAAATTATAAACTCTCCCTCACCTCACCCCACATACGGAGCGCAAGGAGAGACTGAAGAAAGAGAAAAAAACACCTCAGATTGGTAGGCAGCAGTTTAATGAACAAGGGAACACTTACATACAACGCTTGTCTTGGGCGACCCACAAGGTGAATAAATCTACACGCCCATCTGTCAAAAGCTGGATTCAGTTGCGCGTCCTTGAAACAGCTCCTAGTGTGGCAATGGAGGACATAATGTACATTCCAAGGTCAGGGGAGGGGGTGAGAAGCCTCTGATTGTCTGGGTCCAGCTCACAGGTGAACCAGTGGTCACATCGTCTTGATGATCCCCTCCAACAGCCTGATCTATTATCTTATCTCATATTCCTTACAGTACTTTCCCCTCTCTGAAATTATCTTAGACATTTGTTCACCTGTAGGTAACTCCATGGGACAGTAGAACTTTGTCCTCTTCACAACTATAGCTCTAGTTTTCAGGACAGTACCTGGAGTGTTGTAGGCATTCTATAAACATTTGTTGAAAGTAAGAATCAAAGAAGGGGTGCAGATATAGCTATCTGTTTAAATGTTCCATGTAAGGAGGTAGAAGTCTGTGTCCACTAGATTTTATTTTCTCTACAAGGAATAAAAGGGAGGTGATCTTATAAGACTAAGAGTCATGGGAAATTGGGGTGTTGGTTTGCTAAGAAGTAGAGAAGGTTTCAACTGCAGTTGACCCTTGAATAACACAGGTTTGAACTGCGTGGGTCCACTTATACACAGAATTTAATACATAGTATAAATGTATTTTCTCTTTTTTATGATTTTCTTAATAACATTTTCTTTTCTCTAGCTTACTTCATTGTAAGAATGCAGTATATATACATATAACATACAAAATACAGAGGGTGTCCAAAAATGTATACACATTTTAAGAAAGCAAAAAAACATATTAAAATTGTAATACTCAATATATACTGATAACAAAAGATGAATACAAGTCATGTGTATACATTTTTTGTCACCCTCAGTATATGTTAATCGACTGTTTCTGTTATTGGTAAGGTTTCCAGTCAATAGTAGGCTATTAGTAAAGTTTTCAGGGAGTCAAAAGTCACACACAGATTTTCAACTGTGTGAAGGTTGGTGCCTCTAACTCCTGTGTTATTCAAGGGTGAATTGTAGTTCATAAGGTAGGAGAGAAGTATTACATAGAATCCAGAAGGAATTTCAGGTAGCATTGAGAGTCAGTTTGAGGATGAGAACCATGAACTTGGTGGGGTACAAATTGTTGCTGAGTGACTTTCTCCAGTGGTGCTCAGACAAATGGAGGAAGACCTGGCAAAAGCAGATGGTTGGGTGCAACAGGGTTGATCATTTCCAGGTAATACAACAAAAATCCAGAGGGCGCAGGAGACTCTAGAGGACTAGCAAGAATGTGCCTGAGTATCAGAGACTTCAGGGCCTGACGAGGTTAAAGAGTCATAGCAGGAATGGTTCAACAAGAAGTGTGCAAGTTTGGAAAGTTGTAACCAAGCAGCAGGATGACTGAATTGGAGATGTTCTCAGTCACGGCATCCATGACGACAGGAGAATGTGTGGTTGAGGTGGTGGTGGAAGAAGTCATTAGAAATGGAGGTCAGCGAATTGAGTTTTTCACTTGTTTTGAGGGCCTAAAATGTCTTATAAACAAACCCAATATTTTAAAACATAATACAAAATAATTGAACATAAGAACAGATAAAAATTGCCGTATAAATCCGAAATCATGAGTGTGATATGTTACCATGATGGCAGCATGTCATTTTTGCACAGGCCTTCGGGTTGCATCTCTGAATTATGAATGTAAAGTGAAAACTCATTACCTCATTCCACTAATTAAGAATTAGTGATCATTTGGTTACCAGCGGGACTGATATTTTGTTTCATTAGTGAAAGAACTATAGAAGAAGAAGAAATGGGTTTGTATATTGATTCTGTCACTTTTCTCTGTGTGTGTGGCCTTGGGCTAAGCTGCTTAACTCTACTGAGACTCTGTTTTTTGCATCTGTAAAAAGGAGGGAAAATTAAATGTCTTGCAGCATTATTGTGAGGTTTAAAGGAGAATGTGTAGGTGAAAGAGTCAATAAATGATAATCCGCATACAAATAGAAGGCCTTATAGTCTACAGAAAAGACATTTGTTAAGGAAACAAACATTATAATAAGACTTCAATCAAATGCTTATCTAATTACAATTTTGAAACATCTTAGAAGCATCATTTACAAATAATACACAAAATTGCAATCATTCTTAATTATTAAATTAAAGTGGACCAAAAATAACTTTCCTATTTCCCAACTGTATCTGAAATTAACCAAAACATATTTTAAAAATATGTTTTAAAAATAATTTATAATCCTGATTATTCAATGAACCTCTCTTCTCAGAATATAAATTTATTTGGTTATTTTAAAATATAACAATTCTAGCATCCTGGCGTGTGTGTGTGTGTGTGTATGTTTGTGTGTGTGTGTGTGTGTGTGTGTGTGTGTGTGTGTTTTATGTCCAACATATCTTTTCAGTTCAAAGCTGATACCTATAATTATTATTTTCATCTGGACTGGTTAAATTATGGAACCATTAGTTTAACAGTTCAATAAATAGACTGAAAAATAGCACTTGGCTACTAAAATCTACAACCTGACCAGATATTTCAAATCATAACATAAAATACTTAACTGAAAATAAGAACACAGCCTGAGTATATAAAATATACATAAAGCATTTTATTATATTTTTGTGGTACTTTTTTTCCCCTAGGAAGACAGAAATTGACCCAAACCTACTGTTTGGTGTTGTCAGCAGAAAGAAACAAATGGAAGAAGTGATTTATTTATTTATCAAGAAACCTCTCATTTTTACAATACATTCAGTGATCATAAAATAACTCCAAATCTTCTATTTACTACTGACTTGATAACATCTCTATTCCTCCCCCAAACCTTTTTTAGCTGGTAACTCAGTGGGGGTGCAGTTGAGAGCAGAATAAGCACTCCAGTGTATGAAAAATTGCGTCTGTGGCTGCTGTCTGGGTTGTGTTGTCTAGGCACTGTCAAGTGAAGATGCCATTTGAAAGTTGTATGAATATATGTTTTGATTACTTACATCTAGGTTGTCTCACACTATTAAGAGAAGGAAGCTGTGTGTCTTTCCACATCAACTCACGAAATTCTGAGCTCCTCTATCCATCAAGTGACAATGGTATTTAATTGGTGGATACTGAGAAAGTTCAATGAAAAGTCACCAATACAATTTCCCATGCTGTGGATGGTTTCTGAATTACACTCTCTAGGATCTAGCAAATATGAACCGCTTTTCAGTAAACACTGTTATTTTTAAATGCTTGGTAAGGAAATTCTTAATTTATGTTTTTTCCTCCACTTGTTATGGAAAACCTCACTCAGGTACAATACTAATAATGTACCATAGGCAGGAGTAAGGGAAGTAGAATATTTACAGGTTATAATAAGGGAAAAGCAGGTCAAACACAATAATATTTGTAACAATGATGAATTTTTTTTCCCCTTCAAGCTGGATACAAAGTAGGAAATGTAATTAGGTGAACTAGGTTAGTTTCCTTTTAATGTTGCCTTGTGATTGGAAAAAAAAAACAACCCACAATGATTTGAATTCTCTTGCATGTTTTTCCATTTTGTTTTGGAAGTCCCTAGAAGCCAGAGCCTGGCTATATGGCTCACAGAGAAAACATTCTACCCACAGTCCTTTCCAAGGGAAAAGCTGAAACTGACAGCACAGTGCAGGTGCATACATAGTTACATGTCAACCCCTGAGTAGCACAGCATGGTGTTCTGTTGTGTCGATGACAGCTGGGTATTATTGACCAGACAATGGACAGGAATGGACACTTCAGGAACTCACCAGTCAAAGGGATTGGTGTTAAGGCAGAGCAAGAGCCAAGCAACAGAAATCCCAAATAATATCAGGCATTCTGCAGTCTTTGTCATTGCTTTACTCACCACGCCTTTCTCATACCTTGATTTTCAGCCACTTGGAGTTTCTTTTACTTCCTAATAATGTATCTGGACACAGAGAGAGTAGGGGAGGGGGCAGTGGGAACAACTGCTGTCCCCGAGCACATTTCCAAGAGCAAAGCCTTTCCAGGCAATCACAGGGGAAGGAAGTTTGAAGAGTGGTCCATATTACCTGATAGTAGACCCTGACTACAGGTATGATTCAAAGGGGCCATTTGTTCTTTCAACCTCTCCCTTACCAGTCTGTCCACATGCAGTTCCTTTTTCCTACTCTTCCCTTTTCTCTTAGATAACTCTCACTCAGACTCCAGACCTCCAGTTAGACATTACTTGCAATAGGAAGCCTTCCCCCATCTTCCCCAATCTGGGCTCGGTTCTTCTTTTGTATATATCCATTGCCTCATTCTATAGCTCAGCATTCGTCACACTGTGTTGACAGCCTGTTGACTGGATCCCGCACTAAATTCGTATATTCTCTAAGGAAAGAAGAAACTCTATCTGCTTGGAATATCCAGTGTCTGACATCCCTACTGGAACATAGTAGGCTTGTGGTAAATATTTGTTAAACGGATAAATGAATGAGTGAATGAATGAAAGAAATGCATCTCAGGCAGATTTGAAATATAGTCTCATTCTAATTTTGAGCCACACCTATGTAAATAAAACATCAGAGCTACAATGATAAGGAAAAATACACGTGTTGTGTTTTGATAAAACTGATTAGGAGGTCTTAAAATGGGACTTTGCAGATTGAGATCAGTTGACTAATTAAAACTATGTAATGACTTGGTTATTATTTATAAAAGAGGAGAATGTACATACATGATGGTATAAGTTAATATTTATGAAGTTCCAGTTTTCTAAAACTATCAAGTATTTGTGGCAAGGAGTATAAGTTTTGAAACAGAACAACAGTTTTTTTAAAGTCTGAAATAAATAAAGCCATCAGAGGATGGCCATGTGTCTGTCTTGGCAGACACATGGCAGAGCAAGAAGACAGAAACCTTGGTCCCCGGTATTGTTAAGCTGCCATACAAATCTTTGACCACCTCTTTGAAATTTCATGGAAGAAAGGAATAAACTGCATTTTTAGGTGTCTTTGTTGTTATACCGCCTAACCTGTATTGTAATTAATATGTATCTGGCAATGACATGGGCCCTGGGAAGTAAAATGTATAATGCATGTGGCAAGTGTGGTGGCTGAGATATGCTCAGGAGAAAGAAGACATGGATGACTATCCCAAAGGCTTCTGAGAGCCATAGCATATTTCTATGCCTCCAGTGCTCTTTGGAGATGCTGTTCTTCCTCTGCTGCAGTGGTAGCATATTAGTCTTGATACCCTACTCCGTGGTCATGGCTTGGGGACCAGAAGGTGGTAGAGGCTTTTCTCTCCTAGAGTCTGTCATATGAGTCTTAGCTCACAGTGTTGACAGGCTCTGTCCCTGTGATACTTGCCAGGAGTAGAAGGGAAGAAAAAAGATGTAGAAAAATCCCTGATGACATCCCAAGGTTCCAAGGAGAGAAGACAAAAGCAGCAGGAAATGCAGACTTTGCTTAGTTTAGTAGCTCTTCCTGGATCTAATTCTGTATCATTGATTCACCTTTGAGATTGGGCAGTTTCACAAAGGGAATGGACATCCTATTGAATGACTTTGTTTTTCTTACTTTGTTGTTGTTCTTCTTTTCCCATAAACCCAAAGCAGAGGGATTTATTGTAGAATTTATATTTACCCAAGATAGAAGAGGAAAAATATAACTTCATCAAAATTGCAGAAAATAAGTATCATTAAAAATCTAGAGCATAAAAGTGGTATCAGGGTTGAGACAGAGATAAGATGTAAGTCTGAGTTCAGAAAAAAGCATCAGAGAATACACTGAAATTAGAATGACCTGGGAGAGGAAGTACTTTGACAGAGACATCCCTAGAATTCCTTGGATGACAGAACATTGGTTGTCGAGGTTTGGAGGGGACAGAGTCATCCTGAGGGAGAGTGTGAGCAGAATGATAGGAAGTCATACTAGGTGTAGCAGATACTGGCAAATGGACTAGACAGAGAACAGTGGACTACACTGAAAAATTACATACAACGTCATGTGTTGCATCAATCAGGGTTCAGTGCAAGGTATGAAAATGTTCCATGCTTTTAATTAGGGAGGACTCTAATACATAAAATTTTATGCTTGTAAATTATTAGAAGGAAGAAAGAAATGGCCTTTAAGATGCGCCTCCAGAAATGACTTCCATTCCAAGAGTTCTTCATTTACTTAGGGGAGCTACCACTTCTAACACTATAAAGGGTGTTATGAGTTCAAGAACACACACCCCATAACTGTGATCCCAAGATTGGTGATTTATGATAGAGCAGGTCTGTAATGAAACTGCTGCTGTAGACAACTTCCTCTCACCACCCAGGAATCTGCAGAATGGGCCCTGGCCCATCGCTGGGATCCAAAGATCAGAAAGGCCGAGGAAGCTGACACAACCATTTCCTAACACCTAGACAGCTGGGGAACAGGCTCTGGATCACTGCTGCAGAAAGCAAATTTTATTTTTATGCATTGCTTGCCAGCAGAAACAACCAAAAAGAAACAGGACAATTCTTTCCCCTTTCTTTGTCTCCCAAATTTTACATAGGTGCATTCAATTGGCATAACCTAATTTACATCAAGAAACTTAGATTCATGGGAGCCTAAATATTTAGTTTTAGTCTTTCCAGCCTCTCCAACTAAAAGGAAGATAAAATGGAGCTTGAGAAAGCTAAAGCTTACCTCCAGTCTCCAGCATATACACATAAGTGATGTTCGTTTTTGTGTGTGTATCTGTGTCATGTAGATGTATCATGTATTTATATATTTGTACCATGTAAAGCATAATTATGCATTACATGTATGTACTGTGTGTATGTATAGCACGTAATTAACTTTAACTGAAATGATAAAGTAGGCTTAAAGCTCTTAGGAAAATGATACCTGTAGGAAGAAAACATATATTTATAGCTAGCTCTACTTGTAGCTAAAGAGGATGTAGGAAAATGAAGCACTCAAATTTGACTTTCTGTGTGGCTTAATGATGAATGCATTTATACATAAAACATACGCTAATTTTTAAGAAGAGTTTCCGAAACTCACTAGTCTCTACCTTCAATGGTTCTTTGACTCATTTATTTATAGATTTTTCTTTCCCACTTTCTTATTTTCCCTTTACATCACAGGAACTGTGGTCTAACATAAAGTGCTTGGTCTTTACAAGATATCAGCTTGCCCTTTAGTTAGCGCTCCCTGTTATGCAGCAATATAAAGTGAATACAACCACAGAGAGCTAATTTTTACCTAATTTCCTTCTCCTCGGAAACAAGAGAAGAGAATGTAGTTTTGACCTCAATAAAACAAAAATGGCTTTGTATTATAGGCATACTAGAGAATATCCATTAAAGTCATTTCAGATGATAAAAAAAAATAACTTGAGATTTTCAGACCATATTAAGGTTTTTAATATAAAATAATTTTAATTTTCTTATCACTGAAATGAAATTAAAAGTGCAGTTCTGTTTTCATTTCTCTGGTTGGAAAAAAGTGTAAAGGTTTCAGTTAACCACCCTCCTGAGCTGAATATACATGAATGCAAGTGAGGCTTTTAAGGTGCTAGGGCAATTCATGCAGGAAATACAGATTCATTTGAGGCTACTCTTTAGCAGCACTTTTAGAGCCTAGGGAAGCAGTACATTGGAGAAGGAAGAGACATGCTTGATGAGTAAAGGCTCCCAGATGGTGAAGATAAAAACAAATAAACAGCTGTAAATACTAGTAACTTTTTGTAAAATGAGGCAATAAAAGGATTAGGAAAAAATGCTTTGTGGTTGTTGCAACTGAGGGGATTATTAATGGGGTTTTTCTACTCATGGAAGATAAAAGCCATAGTTAGCTCCCTTTTTCATGCTTAAGAGGATGTTTTAAGAACCCTTTACTCACAGTAGGGCATGAATATGTATCAGGCAGACTTATGGCGGAAGGTTGTCAGAGCCAGACAGAGAAAAGGCATTCTGGGTTAATAACTAATTCATGGCAAACATTGTACAGAGCACATTGGTTGGAGAAAATATACTTAGGGATAAAAAAATGGATAAATAATTGTAAGCAAGTCCATATATGGATGCTGAAATCATATACTGATGCAAAGAAGTGGTATCCTAGAAGAAGGCAACATGGGGCCAGGAAATATGGCACACTGGGGCAGAAACTGTCCTCTTCCGTGCTATTTTGCTTTTCAAATTTTCTCATCTTAATATTTGGCTTTTCACGTGTTATTAGTCCCTTTAGGTTATGATGCCTACTTGAGTAAAACAGCTCAGCTCAGTTACCTGTGCCTTCTAGGTTTGAGGTATACAAATAGGATGTTTCTTGGTCCTGAGGAAGAAGGCAAGGTAGAGGAAAATATCTTTCAGACACAGTTTGTAAATATTTTCTTTCAGTTCCAAATGTAGGAGCAACAACTGAGCTGCAGACAGTTTTGAATGTGACTTTGAGCTTTTGTTGCTCGAGAGGAAGAATGAGTCATTTTTATATAAATGACCGAGCAAGCACCAGGGATCTCGATCCAGAATCACCAAATGAATTTTTCTACAAGTCTATCTCCCCCCAACAAAACTGCGCAATTTTTATTTTTTAAAGCTGATATTATTTAGATTTTCCTTTGACTTCTACTAGGGTTCTCCTCTAATGTCTTTACTGGAAAGAAGCATTTTTTTATACATTGTAACTAGCCTTGCTTACAGTCTTCCTTAATAAAATATGTTTTATGTTCTTCATGTAGATTACATTTAGAAATTCAGTTTCTTGAATAAATATATTGATGGAACACTCTGTGCCAGGAGGTGTGCTGAGGACCACAACAAAAGTTACGGTTTTTGCCTCAGAATGGGGATGATGGTACTTATCAAAGAATCACATAAATACATGAAAATGACAAGTGGGTTAAGTAGAATAAAGGAGAAACACAGGACAAAATGGTAAGCGAGCTGAAGGACAGCTTTCCTAAGGATGTGATCATAGAGCTGAAATCTGAAGAAAGTAGCAGAGCGCCCTAAGGGTACTCTTTTAGAGGGTAACGGACATTTAGGGGTAATGGGTGGAGATGGATGTTCAACATGTCTGATGTCTCTGAGGTGGAAGGAAGCAAAGGCTGTTGGGAAATTGGAGGAAGGGGTGTATGGTGGATCACATAGAGCTGGAGGTAGAAGGGTAGGAGCCCTGGAGAGGAAGGGACTTAAGAGATCATGCACTACGAAAGGGTGGCGGGAGGGTGTTTTTTTCCTAATAATAATGAAAAGCCATTGACATAATTAAGGGGCTTACAGGTGGAGGGTCTATTTAAAATGGTGTAATTTGTCTTTGGTTTATTTTCTCAGTTCCAGCTACCACCTGTGAGAACATTAATTATAGTATTTCCTGTCATCACATACAATGAAACACACTCAAGTACCTAAATCGGCGCTACCCCAGACATCAAAATAGGGTCAATTTTACTCTCCACTGGAGCAAGAGTATTTTCTTTTCAGGAACAATAGGATTCTGAATTGAAGAATGAAGGCCCAATATGTATATACAGAAACCTTCCCAAAAGCAGAGATAAATCTGTCTATTCTAAAGTATTAATTGCTTACTTGAAGGACCTTTGAGATCTTTTCATTATCATTTTGGGTAAGATCATTCAGCTTGATGGGAGATGGAGTGTTGTGTCTAAGAAAACACTTTGAAGATGGTAATATATTCCCAGTGGATTGAAAGCTGCAGTGTCCATTAAATTATGTAAAATATATCAGAGAAACTTACTGTTTATGGTGACCTATACCCATAGATCAAATTTTGTTGATACTTTTTCAATAGAGTAAAGAGATTGACTAATTAATTATTTCTTGGTATTTCACATAAAAAGAACAGGACTTTGATCAGTTGCCTAAGTGTCTGGACTGAAAATGTAAACATGGTCTGGAATGGCAGGATGGGCATGATTTCTGCTCAGAAGAGAAAATGGAGGGTTTTATTTCTTTGAGAGTTTTGGCCTTAGAAAAAAGTCCTTGGCTGACATTAGGGAAAATAACCTGGCTCAACTAATATCTGTAATCTAATGCCTGCTCAGATACAAGGCATGTGGCAATGCTGTAATGCTCAGGATGCCATGGCAATGAGATTGACCAAGACCAAAGGGAAGAACATGACACTATTAGGGACACCCTGGAGTGGTGTGTACAATCAAGAGATGATAGGCGTTTCTTATTTTTTGAGTGTTGATTTGTGTGTGGTGCATAGTTTTTTGTCTTCCTGTTGTTCCCTAAACTAATTTATAGTCCTGGAGTCTAATTTTTTCCTAGAATGCTGTTATCACATATGAAAATAAGTTGCTTATATTTTTCATGAAAATGACTTTTCCAGGACTTCTGTCACCCCACCCAAAGTAGAAATCTGATATTTGTGCTGTTTGAAAAAAGGAATGTATTTAATGTCAGCCTTGGGTAGGCTCTTAGTTTCTTGCTGGATGTCATGGGATGTTTGACTCATTACTCACAGTTGATTCCTCTCCTGCATTAAAAAATTCAGACCTCTCTCTCGCTGGTAATTTTAAGGTGCTGTTGGAGAAAAATGCTGGTTTCTTTCCTATAAGGCTTGTGAGAAGTGCTGACACATGGAATCCTAGCCTTTTTGAGTTGAACAAAATTTTAGAGGTCATCTCATCCAGCCTCCAGTTTTTAAAATTGGAGGAAAAAATGGCCGGCCAAGTGGCACATTGGTTAAGAGTTGGCTTGAGACATCAGCTCTGAGCAGCAGGGCCCCAGGTCGGATCCCACATGCGGCCAGTGACACTGCTCCCTCTAGCTAAGATGGTGAACAACAGCTCGACCTGGAGCTGGGCTGCCGTGAGTTGCTGGTGACGGTGTAGGCTGCAGTGGAGCTGCAATGGGCTGCCGTAAGCCACCATGAGTGGCTGGCAGCCAGGGTGAGTGGCCAGCAGCCGACGTGAGCTGCCAAGAGCCACCGTGAGCAGCTGTCCAGTGGCCGGCGACCGATTGCCTCACCCAGGAAGAGCACAATGATAATACCAACATGGGCCAGTAAAGCAATATTCTCCACAACTAGACTGAAGAACAAAAGGACAGCAACTTGTCTGTTCCCCTTCCCCCAATTCCCCAGTGCTTTTCCCATCCCCCAATTCCCCAATAAAATATTTAAAAATATAAATAAATGAAATCGGAGGAAAATAAGGTTTTAGTTTATACTGCCTAATGAAGGACCTTCTGAACTTGAAGACAGAGAGCTTGTTTGTGATCCTTCCAATCACTGGTTCACCATGTACTCTGTGCCTGGCCCTTAGTCTATACACTGCTTGGCAGTGAGGCTCTTAAGGGAACACCGTAGGAATCTATGTTCTCTAGAAGCCAAACACTAAGGAAGTGAAAGACACACTAACCTGTTTGATTTTAGACAAATTCTGTAAACAGAGACTGCTTCCTCATCTTTTAATTGGCAATAACAATAATGAAAAACAATAATAATCTCTTGGGGGTCAGATTGGGGAGGAGGGAAAAACAAACAAGGTGGACAGAAGGTCCTTTACAAATCCCTTATGTTTCTAATACAGGGGTTGGAACTGAAGAACAGACCTGACCAGGGTCGGTAAGGAGAGCTGATGATCTCTCACCCCCCTCTCTGTGGTCAGCCTTTGCACTCTTGCTAAAGCTGAGTTTCCCCCAACGCTGTGCTTTGGAATTTTGTTTGGGAAAGAACATTGGTTTTGCGGTAAAAGAAGCAGAGCTGAGTTTGAATCCTGAGTGCATTTACCAGCTGTTTGGCTTTGGGCAAGCTTTGATATTTTCTGAACTCTGTTTTCCCATCAGTAGAATGGGTTATTAGAGAAGCTGTGTGCTTTGGCTAGAAGAAAGAGATATATAACTTATTTCTTTCTCTTGTCCTTGCCAGGGTTACTTTTTTATTCATCTGAAGTTAGTT
Organism: Hipposideros armiger; assembly: GCF_001890085.2. Lineage (NCBI taxonomy): Eukaryota > Metazoa > Chordata > Mammalia > Chiroptera > Hipposideridae > Hipposideros > Hipposideros armiger. The sequence continues at coordinate 1,626,105 of NW_017731549.1, forward strand.
GACTGTTGTGATTTGATAGAAGGTCTAAAATATCATCTGATATTTCTCAAAATTCCACCAGTTGTGGAGTATAAAATGATACAAACATTGGAAAACTCTTTTCCTATAAAATAAATATACATCTACCTATGGCCAAGATTGACCCAAATAATGAAAATACCAGGGGTGCCAAAACAAATGTATGCATATTACTTGTATTCATCTTTTGTTGTTGGTATACATTGAACATTACAATTTTAATACAGTTTTTTCCTTTCTAAAAATGTGTATACTTTTTTTGGCACCCTCTGTATATACCACCACAACATTTTCATCATAAATGTTTAGAATAGTTTTATTCATAATAGCCCCAAACTAGAACTAACCCAAATGTCTATCAACAAGTGAATGGATAAACAAACAAACAAACAAACAGTAGTATATTCATGCAATGGAATCTTACTCAGATGAAAAAAAAAAAGAATGAACTACTGAATGCATTTGCAATAACACAGATGAATCTCAAAAAACAGTATGAGAAGTGGAAAAAGCCAGAAACACAGAAAGTATGCACTGTATGATTCCATTTATAGGAACTTCAAGAACAGCCCAAACTAATCTCTGGTGATAGAAATTAGAACAGTGGTTGTTTATGGAAAGGTTAGAATTGATCAGAGGATGACATGAGGAAACTTTCTGGGGTAGTCTAAATCTTGAGTGGGGTGGTGGTGACATGAGTGTATATAATATCAAAACACTTCAAATTTTACACTTAAGACCTGGGTGTTTTACTGTATGTGAAGTTTACCTCAATAAAAATGTAGCTACCAATTAAAGATCCATTCAACTTGGCAAGTTAAAGCAACTTGGCAAGTTTAAGAAGAGTTAAGCTGGATGCATAGAGATCATTCTGTTCTCAGTGTGGATTAGTTTATTGAGAATTGCTTTGTTGATCAAGAGAATGTTTAGAATTTGAAGTATTTCTGTTGAGGATAACCTTGGAGTTGGGAAATCATGCCGAAACTCTAAGAACAAATACAGTATTTTCAATTTTATTTGTGTATGGCTTTAAAGATTAGCCTAAAATATGTTTGAAGTGATAGGTCTCATCTGAGATGGCACATGTATTCCAGGAGAATGAGCTCCTAGGACTGCCAATTACAGAGAGCATGATTGACTGAGGGCCCCAGATGTTAAGCTCTGACATTCATCACCAAGTATGTGCTGAGGCCACGCCTTTCACAGGCTGCTCTCAGCCAATGACTGAGCACGCCTAGGACACTAAGGCAGGCTTATCTCTGGGAGATGTGGGGCAACTAGGACAGGCAATTTTGGCTTGACACACCCCCCTGTGGTGACACTTTCCCCAAACCCCACCTGCTATGACCTCACCAAACTTTCCTTAGAATGTACTGCAGAGTAAAACAAGTCCATCCAACCTCCCTCCCTCCCGTCTCCTCTCTCCCAACTCAGGCATACCTGTATCAAGGTCTTACTGCCCTCCCAGCCTGTCCCCGGTTTCTCTTACAAACCTACAAACCTGTAGGTTTGTAATAAATTTCTTAAATATGTCATTCTTGAAGCATCTGACTAAAAGCACGTGTTATGTGCATGTGTGAATAGAGAGAGGAAATCAGAATCATGCAACATCTTCTAACCATACCCGCTCCGTTGGATACCCACAGGGTTACCTAATCTTTAGGATGAAACACCTTGACAATATTATAAAATATTCACTAGGCCCTGTCATGCTCCTTTTTACAATAAATCTGTAGCAGAAGGCAAGGAGAAGCTGTAGCGAATGAATAGTTTTTATGCCATTTGTGATATTTAATCAAAGCTAAACTTTCACCTGCTTTAAATCTTGCTTAATTTCTTTCAGGCCTTGTGTTAGCTTCTGTAGCTGTGGTGTGTTCTTTTATTATGATCTAGCATAAATCTAAATCAGGCTTATGTGTACCTCTAGATTTTTTTCCTTAATAGATAAGTTTATTAACAACCTCCAGCCTTAAAAGAAAAATCAAAGTAAATATAAGGATTTAGTGATTCCTGGGTATATATAATAGAGAAACCTGGGGATATCTTATTTTTGAAGCAAGAGATGTGTCACTTGAAATTTGGTTTTAAGAAGATACATTATTTCTCTGAGAATAAAATTAAAAAGGCCCTTGTGGGATAAAGTTTTAGTGAGCTGATTATGGTACACAAAACGTTAAGGGTAAGGCTTGCTGATAATTACTCATTAATATGATATTTTAAAAAATATGTTTCTTTTTCCAACTTGTGAGATGATGCCTGCTGAGTCTAAAGACCTGATTAAGTCCACTCAGAAGACTTGGAGTAGATCGGTGTTAATCCTGTCAGAAGGTGTGGTATAAGACAAAAATGTTGACTGCTCTTATTAAGGAAGAATGATTTGTGCTTTAGTAGGAGGAAAGGGCTTTCTTTTAAAGAAGACTTGAATATATGTAAAATAATAGTTCAGAAAAGGTACACTCAAAGCTATTAATATTGATTACTTCTGAGGACTGTAACAGAGACCTGGGCTGGAAAAGTAAATTACACTTTCTGTCACATACCCCTATTTGCTTTTTCAAAACAATTTAAACCATGTGAATATTTTACTTTTTAGTAAATAAGAAAAAATGTTCAAATAAAATCTAGGACATGCAACAAAGGATGTAATAAGGATATAATTTTGGTGAATTCAGCTTACAGTGGTAAACAGAGATCAGAAGAATGAGTGCATGACTGGCCATCTTCATGCTAACCTTTAGAAGAAAGGGTAGGACTATTGCAAGAGAAATCAAGGAGGCTATTCAGTTATGATACATTTAAAAAGGCTTTTTATACAAATCATGGTTGTAATTTTATAACTTAGTCATTTGGTGTCTGCTGGTGATTCATAACTTACTGGATACTCTGGTTAAAATGTCAACATCGCTTAGAATGAAAATGCAGAGGTATCAGAAAAAGAAATGCAATATTTTGAAGAAATCAGCAGACCATTACTCTGACCAAGCTCTGTTAAATGAGCATGATCTCATAGTTTTTTTGCAGAATCCATCTCTGTCTATGAGTGTGGTTAATATTGTGCATTGAAAGGCAATGCTCTGTACTTCTGTTCATTGCTCTATAACCACAGATTTTTAAAAATTTACATGCAACCCACACAAGGATGAATTTTAAAAGATGCTTGCACATTGACAAACAACTTTATTAAATGGAGTCCATGTTTGTTTTCTTTCCTCAGCTTCCAGGAAATCTTGATTTTTAGAAATCTACAGCTAATTAAAAAAAATCAACAAAAGGATCTGAAAATCTAGCTGTGTTCTCTTTTGCTTTTCCATTTCCCACCAGAACTCAACTGTAAATTGTATGGTTCATAAAATAGGATGAAATTCATTTGGTTCTCTCAACCATCCTTGGGTAGATCCAATGGGGAAGGCCCTGGACATGGACTAGAAGAGTATTTTTATAAATCTGTAGCTCACCGACCTTAGCTTCTCTTTGTACCTCATTTTCTTACCTGTTTCTATTTTCTAGAGCTTTTGTGCAATTAATGACACGGTAGATGATCCAGAAAGTGTTTTAAGTTCTTAGGAAAAAAAATATGCTTTTTGACGTGCGTAGAATGGTAGTCCACCCAAAAGATACATCTACCCAGAACCTGTGAATGAGAGAGACCTTATTTGCAAAAAGGGTTTTTTGCAGATGTAATTAAGATAATTGAGATAAGATCATCCTGGATTTTCCATTGGGCCCTAAATTCAATGACAAGTGTTGTTATAAAAGACAGAGAAGGAGAGGTCACAGGCAAGACCAGGTGAAGATGGAGCCAGAGATTGGAGTTATGCAGCTACAAGCCAAGGGACACCAGGGGCCACTGGGAGCTGGGAGAGGCAAGGAAAGATCTTCCAGGAGCCCTCAGAGGGAGTGTGGCTCTACTGACACCTTGACTGCAGACTTCTGGCCTCCAGAACTGTGAGAGAATGGCACGTCTCATTTTAAACCATCAAGTTTGTGATAATTTGTTATGGCAGACACCAGAAACTAATACCCTCTGATTCTAAGTTATCATTGTTGTCTGACCTACAATAATATGAGTAGACATGTGAGAAATATTTGAAAAATTATGGAAGTACTACTATACAGGTGGCATGATGTATGACAGGTTCTCAAGATTTTTGCCCCCCATCACCCCCCCCACACACACACACACACAAGGGACATTTGGCAACTTCTAGAGATATTTTTGTTCACAGCTGGGACAGGGGTGCTACTGGCATCTAGTGGGTGGAGCCAGGGATGCTGCTAAACATTTCACAGTGCACAGGACAACCCCTGTCCCCAAACAGAATTATCCAGCCTACAATGTCAATAGTGCTGAGGCTGAGAAATTCTAAAGAATGAGAAAGCCTAGCACTGTGAGAACAAAACCTTACCTCTGCCGTAAATTTGGGAGCAAGACCATTTATTTACCCAAGGCGATAAGCCTCTTGGAGCTGAAGTTCTCTCATCTGTAAAACACAATGATGCTAATACTTGCTGGAGGTTTATAAAGTTCCAATGAGAACGTTGGTCAAAGAATTTCATACTTTGAGTTTTCTTTAATACTAATGAGGAGGCTTTCATTATTATTATTATTATTATTATTATTATCCATGTATTTCTTTATTGCAGACAGAAACAAACCTTTGATTTTTAGTTAATATAGTTAGGAAGTTCACAATGATTGGATTCACTAAGCCACAGGGGAATCACTTTTATATGTTTATGGTTATTATTGCAAATAGAATAGTTCTCAGGAATTTCATGACTATTACTGTTTAATGATGTTTTTCAGTGGCAAGGATACTCTGAAAATGGTCATAAAGTTTCTCTGGGGAACTTATAGTTTATCTCAGATGAATAACAAAACCAAGGCCAAATCAAGGGCTGAAGGGAATTTTAATGTCATGTGTATAATAAAAGCAGAGATACCACTATGTAGTCTTTAGAGTGCTTTGGGGTACATTTTTGTCCTAATGATCATTACCACAGCTTTGCAAAGCTAGTTGGACAAGTGTATCTTCATTTGATTTATGATAAAACTGAGGATTGGAGGAGTGATATACTTAGTCAGCAAAAGGCAGGGCTATGATTAGAATTCAGACTTTCTCACTCCGAAGTGTCTGCGAATACCAGCCCTTCCGTATGCGGCTATGATAATGATCACTGACTTATGTCAGGAAAAACGAATATTTACATGAGATTAAAAGACAAGACATTTTTTGACAGACCTTTCCAGGAAGAAAGCTTTAGTTACAAGACAGAACATAAGAATGGAACTGTTTTGGTAGCAGGCTGAGAATATTTCTATGATGCTCTTAGTCATGGATCTTTACCGAATAAATTTTATTGAACACCTAAGGTGTAATGAAAGATGTCCCAGGCACTGTGCGGAGGGCAGAGGATAAAGAACTAGACATAATCTCTTATTCAGAGGGATATATGCTAAGAAAAACTAAGTCATTTAAGTTAACTTATTCCAAAGGGTAATGTGGTATAGAGAAGAAATATATTCAAGGGAGTATTTTTCAAAAATAAGATTCATGAAACACTAGTACCTTGAGAGAGTTCTTTAAAAAGTGAGGGATCCTTTGGTTAAACAAGTTTGGAAATAACTATATTTCTGTTGATTCTTAGATGAAGTATGTGTGTGTGTGTGTGTGTGTGTGTGTGTGTGTGTGTGTGTGTGTTTCAATTTTAACATCTCTGAATTCAAGATATATCTTACAAATTTCATCAGCCATGTAGCAGGCATGATGTGTCTGTGTTTGCCCTACACATGGGCTAACTTTGTTATTATTCCTGGTACCATTAACTGGAAAATGGCAACCTTTGGATATTTGAGTCAATTTACGGACCATATGAGTCTGTGACTAGTCTCTGAAAATTTTTTTGACATCTTCTGATAAAAAAGTGCCAACATCAAAACTTCCAGAATAGGTAGAGGTGGCTTGGAAGAATATTCTAGAGACAATAGTGATATACTCTTAATAAATATTGCATCATCAGTGGCACAGAGGAAAATATTATGTGGAAAAACCATAGTGACACTCCATTAAAAAGTGATTCAGAAGAGACAGACTCTGAAAGTGAAGACATTTTGTTAATGCTGTTATCAATTACCTTACATACAAAAAACTTACCTCCTTTTTATACATTCATGTGGGTGATATATGATTAAATCTACCTATAAACCTATAAAATCTCAGTCAGTATTTAAAAAATCATAAGTAACTCAGAAAACATTGAGATAAATATTTCCTTTTTAAAATAAGAATTGTTTTTATTACTGCTAAAGGTAAGCACTACAATCAGTCAAACTACCTGTCTCCTTAATTTATTATGGGTCAGGCTTTCATAATAAACCAAAGGTTTGAAATAACTTCTTTGGAATTATTTTAGATTATTAATATTTGGCTGAAATAAAGAACATACATATTACAGTAGTAATAACACTTGTGATGGTTAATTTTATATGTCTACCGTACTGGCTATGAGGTACCCAGATATTTGATGAAACATTATTGTGGGTGTGTCTGTGAGAGTGTTTTTGAATGAGATTAACATTTGGATCCGTAGACTGAGTAAATCAGACTGTCCTCCCTAATGTGGGTAGAACGCATCCCATCAGTGAAAGGGTGGAATGCAAGGCTGACCTCGCCACCGCAAGAGGGGGCTCATCCTGCCTGACTGCTGGAGCTGGGACATCAGTCTTTGCCTGACTTTGGACTTAAACTGAAACATTAGCTTTTCTTGAGTCCTGAATCTCTCAGGTGTTCAGCTTGCCAACTGTCAATCTTGGGACTTCTCAGCTTCCATAATCACGTGAGGCAATTCCTTATAATAAATCTCTCACTCCCCGTCTCACTCTCCCTTTTCCTCTCCTTTCCCCATATATATATATAATATATGAAATATATGTGCGTATAAAACACACACACACACACACACACACACACGCACACAGATGCATACACACGCGCACGCACACCCTATTGGTCCTGATACTCTGGAGGGCCCTGACTAATATAGCACCCAAACCTTGGTAATTGTTTTTAGACTCTTGCTCCTCAAAGTGTAGCTCTGGATCAGCAGTATTGACATCCCTTGGGAGCTTATTAGAAATGCAGAATCTCAGGCCCTCAGGCCCCAACTGAGAACCTAGTGAATCAGAATCTACATTTTGACAAGATCTCCAGGTGACATGTATGCACATTAATTTTGAGAAGCACTTCTTTGGAGTGTTTTGAAGTCTTTGCCTATAATTTGTGTTAGCGAAGAAGAGTACAAAAGAACCTTATAATTATTTGACATTAATACTTCAGGAGAGACATAACAGGGAGAGTGTAACAAAGGTTTTTTTTTTAATTTTTTCATAATATTTGGTGAATAATTTTGCAATGACAAGAAGAAAAAAATTACCTTTGAAATTTGTATTGCTAGAAATTTTCTAGATTTACTAGTTTATAAATGGCAACATACTACAATTGATAACTGATTATCCTTAAGTATTAACAAGGAGGTTACTGAAATTTATTTTACAAATAAACTTTATGGGTATCAACATAAGCACCTCCAAACACTTTAACATTTATTTAGAGTGGATTTCATAACTGGCTTATGATAAACTGTTGCTAATAGTAATGACCATTTAATAATAACATCTTGGATTTTCTAACGCTAATAATAATATTTATATAGCACTTTATAATTTTCAAAGTAAGTTTACATACATCAATAGTTCATGAGATTTTTTTCAACAAGCTTGTGAAATAACTATAGGAGTATTTCTTCTGAAATATTTTTATGGTTATTATTTCACTTGCGTTTTCACCATTTTCAAATCAGAAAAGTCAGTTCAAATTGAAATTTAATACATGTTTATTGACACAGTTTCAATAATTTTATTATTTTTAGTTTCAGTGCCCAACCAAGACTAGGTTGGTTGCTGGTTGTTGACTGAATTTTGCTCTGCCTTATATTTTATGTGGCAATGAAATTAAGAGCTACTGCTTCTTTTCAGCCCACTTGCCTGTTTTCTGAGTGCAGTTAGGAAATACTCCTGTGTGATTCATTTGACAGTCTCTGCTTTTTGTTTCCAAGGAAATAACTCTACTTAGTAATCATCACTCAAAAGTGGCTAGCTCTTGGGCAGAGATGAAGTCGCTATTGTATTTGCATGTCTAGGATAAGATTTAATTGTAGAGAAAATGATATCCTATCACACTGAAATTTTATCTTGCCTGAGGGACATTTAGGCATGGGAGGTTGGCCAAGATGTGTCAAGGGAACAGCTGATGCAGCTGAGACTGGCTCTCAGTCCTAGAGATCTGGGCTGCTTGTGCTTAGATGAATGAAAAGGACTAGAAGGTACTTGACCTTTGGTTTAGATAAAACAATATTTTACACTGAATACAGGAAATAAACTGCCAATTTACAATATTGCATTATAATACCTGGTATTTGGAAGAACTTAGTAATTCAAGAAATAAGGAAATTACTTTTTGGTATTCTACTTCACAGATACATGATGTAATGTCTTATGAGGCAAGATGATTTGGGGGGAGTAGGAGTATCACTGCTATAAGATAAAACCTTTAAAAAAATTTTATTCTAATAAATTATGTGAGCAACATCTGGTTGTTTATTACAGAAGACTGGAAATCCCCTGGTGGATTTTTAAAAGAATTTATAAAGTATATCTGGGTCAACAATTAGGTTGATTACTCAAAATTTATATTTATTTGTAAAATGAGTTTAATTATTCACAAGGGTATAATGGAATGAAAAGACTTTGTTTTTAAGAATGTAAAGTCATGAAAGCAAAGGGCAGGGAGACAAGGAAAGCTGATACATAAACATAGACTCATTCCATGCATAATTAAACAAAACGAACTCTTTGATAGATAACATAAAATTGCTAATTATTGCTAATTAATGTTAAAACTTCAACATTTACCATTGCAATCATTTCCCTTCTATCATACCTCTCCATTCTCTCTCCCTATAGGTTTCTTCCTCCCTGCTTTCAAACAAGTAGGGTTTGCTCCACATTGATATAAGAGAATAAAGCAAAACAAAACAAAATTCCAGTTTGACCCTTCTATTCCCCACAGGCACTACTTTGTGCTGCTCAGTTCTTTTCCTGCTCAAATTCTCTGTTTGGTCTCCACACTCAAGGACACTGCTGAACACTCTCTTCTTGAAATATTTCATGCAAGTAAAAGCACCTAGTATATAGTTGGCACCTCAATATGTGTACTTTTTCCTTTGTATAAAAAACCCAAGGCTTTTTTCTCAGACTCTTTGTCTCTGATCTTTCCATGACGTTTAATATTGTTGACTTCCATCGGTTGAATTTCTCTCTAGGTTTTCCATGTTATCTCACTTATCAGATTTCTGTGTTATACTGACATTCAGTTTCATTTCCAAGTCAACATTAACACCACTATCTTTTTGACCATACTTTCTTTGATTTCTTTGATGACTCATATTTTTCAGCCCACCCTTAATGAGCTCATCCATGAGGCTACAATCCTCTAAGAAGTGAAAGACTCCCAACTCTGGATTGTAATTTCTAATCTCTTAACCATGCTCTATTTATTTTGTTAATTTCAAATCATCCATTAGACATTTCCATTTGGATGTCTTACTGTTAGTTCAAATCCAACATTTTTCAATACAAATTAATCTTATTTTATTCTAAATTAGCTACATTATCTTAATCCTCCATTGCTCATGGTATCAGTATTATTCTCATCACTCAGATTTAAAACTTTGTTTCACACATAACTTTTTTTTTCTTTTCCTATTTTATTTTTTGGTCCACTAAGAAGCCTAATCAGTCTCTAGGGTCAGTAAAGTTTTTCTTGGAAAAGGGCTCTAGTTGACATTTCATCATTTCCATTCCCCAAACCAATGTTAATACCTTTCCCATGTCTTTGTTAGATCACAATGACATCCACTGGCAGATAGGAAACGCATTTCAATTTTATTAATCTGTGACCAGCAGAATATATTATCAGAGTTTACCTTTTCTTTCTCTTAATATCAAGAGAAATGCCAGAACTTTGAGTTGGAACCATGAAAAGGATCATCAACCTTCATCGTCCTCCAAAGATACAAGGGTTCATCAGTAAAGGGTAAAACTGTCTGATTCACAGAGTGTTACTTTCCACAGAAGAGTAACGAATTTGTGTTTGGAGAATATAAGATCTGTAACTCCCTGACACCCTGGGGATGGAAACCAAGTGGTCTCTGGGTGGTTGACATCGAACCAGTTCACATCTCAAAATGTTGAAAGCTAAGAGCAACAGCTTTGGGAGCTCAATGGAGGGACACTTTTATCCTTAGCACTGAGTTAGCAGACTCCTCCTTTGCAGAGCCACAGCGGCCTGAGCTTGGATCTGGATTATCAAGTCATTATTTCAGCAGTGGATTGGCACTGACTCTTGGATTTGTAGAATCCGGTTTCAATGGGGCCAACCACATAGCAGCAAGAAGAATGCACAGGACTCCAGTGTTTCCCTTGATTGGATGTGCATGTGGGCTGTATGAACACTGGAGGTTTTGATTGATGGAGGGAGAGTTCCAAAGAAGAAGGCACAGGACTGCCTACTAATAATGAAATTAGGGGCTCAAGATATTATTTGGAAAAGTGAAAGATATTTCATTGTATTAACATTCTGAATGTTTAGGGCATGTTATACCAGTTTCTTATACAAGTGCACTATAATTTATAGGGTAACACAGGTTTGCTCAGGATAGTCTTAGCTTATACCTGTTACCCTGGTATAATTTTGAAAAAAATTTTTTCACTCTCAAATGTATCCTAGTTTGAAAGATATATTATACTGTTACCCTTTCTATAAACCCAAATTCTGGGGTCTTGGGTTGAAGAGGGGTTTTACCACTCATGAAAAATCCAGATCTTGGGACTTTGGTCCTCAGACAAAATAATAATAATAATAATAATAATAATAATAATAATAATAATAATAACCCTGCATATTTTGAATCTACTTGAACAACAAGGATCTACCTAACTAACAAACTTTCCAACAAGGACCAGGAGGCTACCTCGCATGTCCATTTTTTTGCAAAGCAGAGAAGGAGAACACAGATTTCCAGCTTCCTCTACCTACCACCCCTGATCCCTTCCATGCGTTGGATGTGCAAAATCTGCTCTGGTGTGTTTATTCTACAATCCCAAGTATTCATGGTGTGTCTTCCTCAGGCTATGGTTTTCTAACTGGTGTCCTTGTTCCCCGTATGCCTCTCTTCTAATATGTCTTATACCTGATCCCTGCAAATGCAAAAGTGAATTCAGTTGAACTTTGAAAGCCCTTCACTATCTGTACTCAGTTTATGACTATGATCTTACCTATGTTCTTTCAGGCCAAGATCAAGGATTATTCCCTCCATCACAGTACAGTCTCAAATTATGGGCATGTGATTGATGTTGGGATCCAGTGAAAATTAAGATTGAGGCCCGAGATTCTGCATTTGTAACTAGCTTCCAGGTGATGTATTTGCTACTGGTCCTTTGGACCACATTTTGAGTATCAAAGCTCTCTAAGTTCTCATTTAATGCCTGTATATCAATTTAACCCCATTTCTTCAGAACATCCAAATTATGGTTGCAAAATTTGGTTATTAATGAGAGACTACCCATTTGAAGGATATATTTTCTAATATTATTTTTTAAATGTTTCATTCTCATATGCTGTCATCCCCAGGTAGACAGAAATCTCCTTTAGTGTAAGATGGTTCTGAATAAATTTTGTAATCTCTTACGGTGGAGCTACTCTCCCTTGCATATAGTAGGTCCCACTAAATTTGCTGATTGATTGATTATTCTTAAGAGACTCCTTCTTACTGTTCTATCATATGAGAACCCCTGAGACACATTTAAATTTACAATTTGGCAAAAAATATGTTTTAAACAAAATTATTAAATATCTTGAAGAAAGGAAATCTGAACTATCTGAAGAAAATGCTGTATTTGAATTATTGAATTACAATGTTAAAGCAAGAAGTAAAGGTCTTTGCTATATTAAAGACAGTATAAATCTGGATAGGCTTTATGAACCATATTAGGGAAAAATACGTGTTATTGTATTACAGCTTTGATTACATGTGTGATGAGAAAGTCACAAATCACAAAATTATAGGCTATAATACTGACACTTATTTTCAAACTTTTAAAAATTTGATTTCTTGGACACAAATATAATCAACTTGTATGGGTACATTACATCATCATGGAGTTTCTGTTAAAGAGTTCGAAGGATTTCAAAATTTGATCTACAGAAATAACATGCTATAAACTCTCTTATTTTCAGAACTTTGAAACAGACTTGGAAACCTCCCACAGACATCAGGATGTAACAGCCTGCAGAAAGGCGGGTGAAAATTTTAGATACAAAATGTAGTAAAATAGTCATAAATCCTGATTACAGACTCTGGATCTCAGTTTTCAAGTGAATATATTGATTGAGTCGTCTCTTAAAACTCTGTAAGGAAATCAGTAAATTTTATGGATATACAAGGTCGGACAATTAAGTTTGCAAACTCATCCTAGAAAAAGTGCTACACACCTCATTGCAGAATATCACTACAGTCACCTTCAAAGTACTCCCGTTGGGAAGCTATGTACCAATGCCAGCACCTAATCCACCCTTCAAAGCAATTTTGGAATGCTTTTTTTGGAATGGCTATCAGAGCTGTCGTCGTATTACCCTTGATGTCCTGAATGTCATCAAAATGCCCTCCTTTCAATATTTCTTTTATCTTGGGGTAAAGAAGTCACTAGGGGCCAGATCAGGCAAGTAAGGAGGGTGTTCTAATACAATTCTTTGTTTACTGGCTAAAAATTTCCTCACAGACAGTGTTGTGTGAGCTGGTGCATTGTCATGATGCAAGAGCCATGAATTATTGGTGAAAAGTTCAGGTGGTTTAACTTTTTCATGCAGTCTTTTCAGCACTTCCAAATAGTAAAATTGGTTAACTGTTTGTCCAGTTGTTACAAATTCATAATGAATAATCCCTCTGATATCAACAAAGGTTAGCAACATCATTGCAACAAGTTTGCAAACTTAATTGTCAGACATTCATATACGGTCCACAAGATGTGGTTTGCCAAGGTTTCGCACTTGCCTTTGAGGGGACTTGCCTTCTGTAATCACTAAGCTTTTCTTCATGTAAATCTTATCACTTCTTAACGATCTCACAGTTCAGGAAGTTAATTCTAAAGACAATATCTTTTCTCAGCATCTTTACGTCATTCAATCTCTATGAGATTTTTGCTTAATTTTACTTCAGTTTTAAATTAATGACATATCTTTGGGCAGGACCAGCATTCAATTGATATTTCTCCACTCATATCCTAGTTGGTATTGGTAAGAAAGAAATTGTTCTTATCTAGATGTTTCTAGAGATATTCATGCAATTTTCTTGTAAAGGATATAATCATCTATCTTCACTACCACCAGCAGCATCGTTCTAACTGGATACTGTGTACTACTAAAGGTGGGAGACTTAAATAAACTTTGATTCTCCAGTAGATTAATGATAACTGGTATTAACACAGAGCAAACAGAGTGAGAAATAGTAAGTGTCACCCTTTTAGGTAAGAATCCTGATTAAGCTGGGAATGAAAATGACTCTCTAAGTGCTTGAGACTTCAACAAGTTTATAAATTACTAGGAAAACTTCACTAGTCTACAAAATATCAAGGAGACAGACATTAGCATTTCACATCTGCTCTCTTCTGACAGTTATTATAGAAGCTGAGCTATGACTCCGCATTCCATATCACGTGATTCAGCCCTTTTCCTTCATTTCAGGATCTCTGGTTGCAGATTGTGACTGAATCAAGTGTTTATGCAGAAGAATTATACAGTGCATGAAATGCCAGGAGTTTCAAAACAAAGTATCTTGCTTTGTCATAAACAGAGTTGGGGCCCTTATTAAACTAATAAGGACATTTTAAGAAACAGAAAATGTTTGAATCAAATTAAAACCCATGCATACATATATACTCTCTCATACACATGCTTTTGATCCTATTTAAGATGCCAATAAGGAAGTACTTAAGTAGTGGATTTTAATGAAACAGATAAATCAGAAATATGACAGCTCATTCTCATCAGATATGTAGACTGAACCTCAAATGCAATATATTAGGAATTCTGAGGTTTTAAAGACTTTTATGCAGTAAATCAGACTTACATTATAGATTCAGATACCTTTATATCTATCTATCTATCTATCATCTATCATCTATCTATTTATCATCTATCATCTATCATGTCTATATCTATCTATAGTAAATAAAATGTAATGTGTAGCTTGAGTGGTTTTGAATTGCAGATAGTGATAAGTAGATTTGAATTAGATGAAGTTACTAGGAAAAATGCTGTGTTTATGCTATTTTTAACTGGCATTTTGCCTGAGGGCCATACCTTCTATTTGCCCATTATCCACATTATTTGTAAGAAGCTGGCTTTTCTGTGATTGAATTCCTGACACAGTTAAGGGAGCATCCTGTAGGTGGAATAGGCTAATCAATAAGCTGGTCCATGCTGGTGTTTTAGTTCCCATAGACACCTTGCCGGACACTAGAAGAAACCAAGAACCTATAGATGGAAGCTAATGGAATGACTTCCCAGACTGGCCCTAGTCAATACCTTGGTACGAGCAAAAGGTACACCCCTGTTACTGTGCTTGATGGAAAAAAAATGAGTAAAATTTCACGGATGTCTACCCACCCCCAATTACTACAAGAGTTCAAGGCTTTTCCCTTACTCTCCTGTTTCATGTAACTTTCAGTTTAGGACTTGGATCTTTGAATACATAGAAATAAACAGGATTCCTTTTAGGGTAGATAAATTTTACAAAGACCTATTGACTTGAGGAACAAAACTATTCTGTTTCTGAACTTTTCACATACTAACTTAGACTCTGTACAGGGCTGAATAACTGAGGGGTGACACTAGCTTTCCATATATGGCTTATTTTGTACTTACTGAGTGTCCTTGAGAGTAATGTCTTTGTATTCACTGATAAGGATGACTAGATATGTGATTCTTCTCTCTATATATTGAGCTACTTAAGTAGAAGTTCCTTTACTTGATTCTTTATTTCTGAAAGGAAGGGAAAGCATTCTGTTGGTGTCTGTACCTACCAAGCACATCTTGAAT